>NC_139822.1:11799684-12399684 GCF_963457635.1 Microchirus variegatus | reverse complement strand
AAATTAAGTTCTGCCTCATTAGGGCCAGGTTTTGGTCTCCATGAGAACTACTGGTCCTGACAAGGTCAGTGTTTATGCCAGAAAAGATCCCAACAAGGCAATAAACACACACACACACACACACACGCTCACAACAGACAGCCTACATTCTGCCGATGGCTGACACAGATACTGCAATGCAGAGAGAAAGATGAAGCGACGAGCGAGGAAGGGAGGGAGCTGGCAAAGAAGTGAGCCAGCAGAGAAGAGCTGCTAGAGGATAAGAAAAAGGAGTGTGACGGAAAAAAGGGAGGAGAACCAGAGAGACAGACAGGACGAGAAGGGGGGAGGGGTGGAGGAAGAGGTGTGTGAAGAGGTGAAAAGAGGAGAGGAAAAGACATCGGAATGAGAAGATACAGGGAGCGGCTGACAATTAACGAGGCAGCACAGGAAGAGAGAATGGAGAGAGATCACAGTCACAGTACCAAATGTGGGACTCTTTCATTTTAATTGATTGTGTAGATTTCCATCGATCGATACAGCAGTTTTCCCTATTTCAGAGAAACTTAATAAATCATTTGTACAAAACATTAATAAACTACCGGAATACTATTCAAAAACTAGACAGCTAAGTGTACGTCAGCTTCTGCTGCAAAAGTGTCAAGCGAGGTAACGGAATATAACAGTAGGTATATTATTCTTGTCCACACAATAGCATTGACACATGAAAATGACAAAAAAATATCAATTTCAAGGGAGTTATTCTTTTCTTCCACAACTCAAAATAAACCCAGATGGTTGGATTATGCAAACGGTCATCAGTGAGTGGTTATAGTTCAAAAAGAAGAAGAATTGATGATCTTTATGGTGGTGTCTGAAATTGTATTACACTCATAAGGTCTGTGATTGGTGTGTACAGTATAGTGTGTGTGTGTGTTAATGGGGCGAGAAGATGCCTCCTTCAATCCAATCATCCTTGGATGTTGTCATTTGCCGTAACCATAAATAAAGGCTGAACTGTGAGATGAATGAATCGTTTCAATAAATGATTAGGGGTAAAGTTTGTCTACCGGATCGTCTGCGAATGACACTTAACGCAAAAAAAAAAAAAAAATGGCGCGTTTGACTCTTGTGTTGGATGTCACGCTCATGACTCTTTCAGTGAAGACGTCACATTTTAGTATCGGCTCAGCTTGACAGCTCGAGCAGGTACCAAAAAAAGTACCAGGTAGCAGGTACTATCCTAGAGTACAGTCAAATCCAGTACTGTTTAATGGAAAAAGCGCAATACGGTCAGAGTTTATGCCAGAAAAGGCCCTAAAGAGCTACAGACGACATAATGCTATCATAACCACGTGGACACACCGTCCATGTGTGCGCTGTGTGCAAAAAGCGAGTAGGATTGATTTCTATCCTCATGCAAAGTGTTTTTACATTAATCCATGGCTTTGATTGATACTTTCACTGATCTATTTTTAACACCGTTGTGTAACGAGTGTACATGTGCATCTTCACAGTGCGTTTGCTTGTCCACGTGTGTACATTGTGAGAAATTGTGACAAAACCTGTGTGTGTGTGTGTGTGTGTTAAAAAAGATTTATGAGCGGCAATATTCTCGGGACAGCGGCAAAAAAACAGCATAAGAGGTTCAGCAATAACCAACTTGAAAAGCTACAATAAAATTTTAGAGACGAGACAGATAGGGACGTTTATCTTCGACAACACCGAATTTGTCCAGCTGCCTTTGCTGCTGTGTTGTTGAGCCTCTGTGCGGCTTCACGGAAACTTCGACCACCAGCTCATATCTACAAACAAAGCTACCTCTACTTTATGACTGTGAACGTAGACTGCTACGCAGAGCACGCAGGATACCCCATCTATCTATGAAGCCCTGACAACGATCCAGGTTTTCTTTTTCATCACCCACAATTTAGATGGCGGGTGCTTTGGAGACTGTACTTTGAAGTTTTGGTGGTTTGAAAGTTTGAAAACATTTTTTTTTTACATGAAAAGTGGCCGTGGAAGATGTGCCACCTGAAAGCGACCTGCGTTTTTACGCATTCTGGCACACTGTAAATGCACTGTGCACGTTGAAGACATGCACACATGCCCACAAACATGTACTGACACACCCACACAAAATGTCTGCCTCAGACCTTATGTGGAGAGAGGGGGGGCGGGATTTAGTGGGAGTGCCCTTGATCAGAAAAAGCAGTTTTTTTCTCGATGTGCCAAAAAAAGAAAAATTACGTAATCATAATAGAAATTGGTCAGAGCACATATTTAAAGCCTTTTGCTTCAAATGATTGATGATGAAAAATTAGAAGATTCATGTTTTTCACTTTATATTTGAGCAGGATCAAAAATAGTGATTTGAATGGGTTTCAATGAGCACATTTTGGTGCGTAGGTGTAAAAGTGCTAGCATTTCAGTTCACGTTGTTAAAAATGGACAAAAAAAAAATATATAATAATAACTTTTAAAAACACTCAAAAATACACAACCTGGCAAATTTTGAACCATATGCATGACAAAATGAAAAAGATATGCTAAAAATTATACATATAATACAATCAGAATATAGGCAAACTCCAGTGTTCAGATAATTCCAATTAAAACATAGTAAAATAAATAAAGTCAAAAAGTTTGTGTGACTAGAGCAGATGTCTGACTAAAGAGCTGCTTTGACTAATATGTCCATATATTACACATGCAGTTAAATTGCCCATTTTTTGCCATTATTTCAGTGTCACTAAATTTCATGTAATGTGTAAAAAAAAAAACGGTTTTCATTCTCCTCTCCAAACATTTTACACACTCCACAAGTACTACAATTATAAATATAGCACATTCACTCAGAGATGTAATTTAATTTAACTTGCAGGACATGTGTGCACAAAACCCTTTCAAGTGGAAACTGCTACGTGCCCCCCCGTCTAATCATTAGTCGTTTACTCTGTCCATCAGCATCTACAAAGAACAAAGAAGCTATATAAATTAATCACTAGCCTTGGTAAAGGGCCTGTCATTAACATGTAATATGTCAAGGTGTAATTTCTATCTTTCTGGTCTTGATGAGGAAGAATGAGCCGGTGGCTGTTAATAGGAGCATAATCGCACCATTGTGTGCAGTTGATGAGCTCTCAGTAATAACAATAAGAAAAAATGTAATCCGCACAGATGTGATCGTTGGAATTCTTTTGTAAAACCAATGATCTTCAAGGTCGGCAGTGGTTTCTAACCTTTTTTCCTTGAGGCCCCCCCCTTTCTTTGTGTTCTATGTGATTGGATTTGAAAGTTCTGTGCCTCAATGTGATCACTGGCACCTCCCTGACAGGGGTTCGGACCCCATGTTGGGAACCGTGGTCGTAGAGTACAAAGATTTCGTGTAACTGCGGCATCCAGTCAGGTCAGGAAACTCTCAAGGTCCATCTGACAAAACAGCCATTAGAAGTTTGTGGTGTTTTTAGACCCTGCCCTCTGCCAGTATTCACTATTTCTTCATTGTTTTGCTCTGGTTTGGGATGTTTCTGGGTGGCAACATTTGGCCAGTGTGTTTATATCCTCCAGACAATAACAGGAAGGGAGACTAGACAATCACATCACAGCTGGACAGGTACAGTATGAGAGGCTGTGGGAATGGCTGAGACGGCATCTAAGAAACACTAGCATAGTGAGGCTTTTATACAAAACGGACAAAAGCCATTGGAAGAAATCGAAGAAAAGACAAATGCAACCCTCGCTACAATAGTATCGATTGCGGTGAGCATGGTGTGCATAGTGTACATACTGAAAACTACTGCTGCTGCTAACTGACAAACTAACCGTGGAGGTCTGTAAGTTCTGAGCTTTGAAACACTACTAAAGGCTAATGCAAGCTACCATGTCTGGATCAGAGGCGGTGTGGCAGACCTGATGTGTTTACAGGCCCACCTACAAAAAGCTGTTCCAGGCACAGCCAGTGTGACCCAGGTGTTAGTGAGTTTATTATTAGAGACTCAGCAAGGGGTGGGGAGCAGGGGAGGAGGGCCCAACTTTGACTTTGCTGTGTTTACAACAATCAACCCTCAATGCCTTCAAACCTGGCCTTTAAAGCACACACACACACACCTGTGCTCTATGAAGGGGACAACTGATGTTAGCCATGGGAGGGGTAGAGGGGTCAGAAACAGAATGACAGAAAGTTTGAGTGATTTAGTGGAGAGAGCACTCTTGACTTTGCAGCAAGAAGACCCAGGTTCGCCAACCCGATCTGAACAAGGGCCTTTCTGCATGCGGTTTGCATGTTCTGAGTGAGTAAGTGAGTGATACCGTGACGTTTTTCAGTGCCCACTTCAAAATATTGGTGCTACCAATATTACAAAATAAAATATGATACTGTAGCTAAAGCACCAGAACCAAGGCTTCAAAATGGCGGTTACAAACAAGTGGGTTGACAGTTGTTATTAACAGACAGTTGATGCACTACTCTATGTGGCATACACCACAAGGACAGCACACCTGTTATTGTATTGAATTCACATGTTTCAATCAGGCATTGGTCCTGGCCCCTTATCTCCAATGAAGGACAATATTAACACCTTCAGCGTACCAAAGACATTTTGGACAATGCTATGCCTCCAATTTTGTGGCAACAGAGGAAGACCATTTTCGATTCCAACATGACTGTGCCCAACTGCACAAAGCAAGGACTATAGTGACAAGGTTTGACGTGTTTGGTGTGGAAGAACTGAGGCATGACCTCAATCCTCATCATGCACCTTTCGGGGTGAACTGGAACTGAGATTGTGTGCCAGGTCTTCTCGTCCAACATCAGTGCCTGAGGAAAGTCTTCCAAGAAGAGTGGAAGCTGCTGTTAGCGACCAATTCCATATTAAAGTACTGTATATGTATTTGAATTGAATTTGAATTTGTCATCACAGGCACTGTTGGTGTAATGGTCTGATGTCCAAATACCTTTATACCCCTATATCCATATAAAGTGTTGGCCCTACATGTCTGAATGTACAATCAATCCAAAACAGAACATTCAAAGCTCAACGAATACAATTCAGTGAAAGTTGTATATGCAGTTATAGTTGATGAGCAGATCAGTTATTTCAGAAATGAATTGGCTGCAACTGAGGAGATCATAACAGCAACTGTAGAGCGCTGTCAGCAACTCCAGTGCTTCGAGAAGGATTGAAACGGTTTGTGAGAGACAACTACCAAGCTCTCTAATGGAAAAAATTACTTTTGATAATATTGCGCTATTCCATAAGGCTGTAAAGCTGCAGCAACATATTCAAAATGTATTTTTCTGATGGAAAATCTTGATCAATATAAGACATCTATAAAGGACGCTGCCTTGTCGAGAAGCACAGCTGGAAGAATCTTACAGTAAGATGGGAGCTAAGCACCAGTACGTGCAGTTGAATAATCAGTGCATAGCCAGTCCCAGAGACTCTATTTTAAGATAAGAGGTGACATCGTGGATCCTAAGAAGACATAGGAAGAAATGTCCTGTCCTTGTTTAGTTTCAGCTCCTGAGTAAGATGCACATGTGGATTGTTCAAAGTGTCTCTTTCAGGTCAGCACAATACTGTGCAGATAAGTACTGCCTATAAAGGTCACAGCGGCAGCCGTCTACAGTATCTGCAGCAGAATCATCGCATCGTGATTGACTCTGCCATCCTTTTTTCGCTGCAGGGATTTTAAACCAGGAGGTAACACGCTATAGCAGCTTAGCTGATAACGGTGCTCTCGGTCACTCTCAGTGAGGAGAGCTCCTGGCAGAGTCCGTTTTTTGCAAAAAAACGTAACCCATCCTGCACCCGGACAGCTCTGCACGTAAATATACTCAGATAACACTGCAGCATTAAAGCTGATTATGCTGTTGTATTGTTATCGATTGCTTTATTACCAGAAATAAACTTAAATCGCTGTGCCAGACCCAAAGCATTACTTGCAATTATATTAGGTTTGTGGAAAAACATCCGAGAGCCACACACATTTAATTTTATTACTACAAATGATATTCAAATAAGTGTAGTTGGACGATTCAATACAATACAAATTAGGTACATAGTAAATTCAAATTTACTCCTTATACAAATTGGCACCTGGTTATCTGACCTGGATTTCACAGTTTGTTGATTCAAAATGTACAGCTTTGAATATATCCATGAAAAACAATTTCATTTACAGTGTGTTTCCATTTTTTTATCATAGATAGGAGAGTTCATAGTGTGAAAAGTAGGAGAGCAAGAAGCATAGACATTTCGAAAAGGGCCACCAGGAGGAACCAAAGAGGATGTAGAGGGCTCATATTGTACCCTATTTCTCCAAGTTAAACTAGTTCCCTGGTGTCCTAATGAACATGTCTGTGACATGCTTTGGTCAAAATACCATAAAGATGAAGCACCACAGCAGTTCAATCACCCTGCTAAAACAGCCCTGTATCAGAACACTCTGTTTAGTAGTATCGCTTTAAAAAACAAAGTTAAATGAAACTTAAGGGAGAGGACATTCAGCCACAGAGGCTACTGGGAGCTAAAAGCAGTTAGCATTTGGAAAAGTGATCATTTGGAGGCTCTAGCAGACACATTGCCGTCATATATAACATGTATCCACTGGACAGATAAATCCTCTGAGGCTGGAAGTTTGTGTAGAACTCTGTGCTGCACTGTGGAGCCAAGAATAGAACTCTTCTCGGACTTCTGGTTTTCGGATACCGTTGCGGAGCTCCATGAGACAACAATTCCAGGAATTTACGCATCGTGACCTCCCAGTGAGCTTGGAAGTC
The DNA here is from genome assembly GCF_963457635.1 of Microchirus variegatus. Classification (NCBI taxonomy): domain Eukaryota; kingdom Metazoa; phylum Chordata; class Actinopteri; order Pleuronectiformes; family Soleidae; genus Microchirus; species Microchirus variegatus. The sequence goes on along the minus strand of NC_139822.1, from coordinate 12,392,921 downwards.
AAGATCACGTTTTATCTCCTGCACTTAGAGGAGGACCACAAAAACATGAGTGAGTCATCTTTTTTCACACGTTGCCGACTGATAGGACCTCCAGAGTCCCAAAATATAAGGATTTAAATGATTAAAAAGTAGATTTTGCATAATATGGGACCTTTAAATGTTTTAAATATCCACTGTAAATATTTTGACTGATCAGGAATCAGTTGCATTCCTTTATTTTTATCTTAAGTGGAAATATGGCACTTTTCTTAATTGCCAGCAGAAAGAAGTGCAATTAATTACAATTAATGTATCCACGCACACACAAACACACACACACACACAAAACATCCCCTTGAAGCCTGAGCTGGGTCAAAGAGACAACAATTAGCGATTTTACACACCATCACCATTAATTAGAATGGAGAACAGGGACACGCACGAGTATACGCACACAGCGATGCCCCTCCACATGTAGACGAGGATAACTAAACATCAGTTACACATAAACATACTCATGTGCTTATTAACAGATGTTGACTGGAATTGCACTGGAGGGAAAAAAAAAGAGTCAGAAAAACACTGGGTGAAAGAGAGCAGAACAAATCAGCAGAGTCGGCGACATGATGGAAGGAGAGAAAGAGAGGGGGGGGGGGTGGGGGCGGAAACGCTGCCTCTACTCCAGACACAGGAAGTCACAAAGTGAACCCACGCACTAATGAGGGGCCACGCTAATTGAGGCAAGTAATTAATCAGTCCTGCTGCTGCTAAATAATCCAATTGGAGCCTGTGTATCAGTCCGTCGGAATAATAGCTTGACAGTCGCACACACCCACACGACACAGCAGAGAAACACACACACACAAGCTCATGAGTCGACCTTCAGCAACAAATCTGTCGCTTTTACTTGTTCATTCATACATTCGCTCTCTGTTAGCCTGCCCTCTGCTGGATCAGAGAAGGGACTGCACTGACTATGAATATTTCTCCATTTCCCAGTTATTGACACAATAACAATGTAGCCTCCATGCTTTCCAGCTCATAAGTAGGAAAGCCCATGCTAAAAGTGTGGTGCCACTCCAGATTTTTGCACCATTCACTCCATCTCCCAATGATCCAAACTCCTGGGCATAATTGTACCATTTCCTTTAATGATATACTTTGCATATTCCAGTCTCCTTTCCAAAATGCCATTAGTGCTGGGCAACGTCATAACATGTGCATTTTGGAGGCTCTCAGCCAAACATATTAGGCTTCATTTTGTTCAGCTTGCATGGAGTTTATATCTATTATCGTGCGCCTTCGTTTATGAAAGTGGTATTTAGTCATACCCCATTTCCTATGTTGTTTTTGTTTACAGGACAAAGAGGACATACATGTATATGTATGTTATCTATTCTATAATGTTAGAATAGAATGGAACCTTATTGTTAGGGTGGAAATGTGCCATCTGCTCACCAACAGAAGATCATAAAAACGTAAGATAAGAGATCGTCATCAAACACAAACTGACAGAGATGGGGTTGAATCCATTAAAAACTGCTCTTTACTGCTATAAAAAAGGTACCTGTTGCAATACCATTAAAGGGCCAGTACCACAAATAGAATTTCCCAGAACTACCTTGTGACTTAAATGATTTTTCCTTTTTCCTTGGTTTCATTCGTGAGGGTAATATCTGGAAAATGATCCCTCATCCATTCATTTGTACCAGTTGAAATACCCTTACAAGTCCAATAGAACCTATAACATGCTCTTGTGTATATAACGTGCACACTTATGCGCACTCTCTGCGCATATTGTTTTTTTTCTATGCATTTTTGGTTTCCATCTGTATCTTTATCTCAAAATTGACAGAGCATCCTGATATTGGCATATTAGTCTTCTGATTTTGAAGCGCTGGTTTTTGAGCTCCAATATGCAAAATGATGTTTACACATTTGTTTACCATTAATTTTGTTTCCGCAAAATGCAGAGACAGCACCTCTTCTTCGACACATCATTAGTTTATAGCTGGTTCAGAGCAAACATTGAGCGATTGTTAAATAAATCAGACCGAACGGTGTCTATTAGGTCAGTTGTCACAATATGTTTTGTCTCTGCTCCGTTGCATCTATTAACCCAGTGCAGACGGCTGTGAGGAAGTGTGCAAAACCCGCAGAAGCTCGAGGAACAGAGGAAAGGAACGAGCGGTGACGTGTGAAATATTGTAGCCATGTTTCACGGCAGGAAGTCTCACAAAGAGAGATTGCGACTGCGATGTATGAATTGCTTCAAAGGAGAAACAACACCCACATATTTCACCCTTCAGGCCTTAAGTGCTCATTCTGGTGGTTACTCACAGTGACAACAGTTTCACTGATGGTGCCAACGTGCATCTGTTATAGTCGTGAGTGCAACTCTCAAAACTATGGTAACGGTGATTAATGAAAGGACGGGAACTGTAATAATACTTGAATGTGCGACATCTATAACAGGATGGCAATGTTAATCGCAACATATTTGAAATGGCACTGCAACTAAACGCCACATTCAACTCAAAAGGCGTTGCAATTATTTGATAGAGATAAAATGTTAGACATAAACGAATTAATGCGGTGAATGCTGCACTCGTGATTTGATTTTGTTTTATGAAAATAACAGTTATCCAAAAATGATCCGTCACACCAATTATGAATCGGATAGTAATCACAGCACCAGATTATGATGCGACTTTTTGACCATATCCTGCAGCTCTAGTCTATAATGACTCAAATTAAATGCAGCAATATTCGCAAAGCTATGCGAGGCAACTCCGCCCACAAATCCTCCAAATAACAGAGCATATTATTCCAGTTTTAAAGTCTCGATGCTGGCTTCCAGTTGGCTAGAATAGACTTGAAAGTCCTGCTGTATGTGCACAATACATACATAACATATTAAAAGAATATAAACCTTGTAGGTATCTAAGATCCAACAGACTCAGGTCATGTAGTCGGGCCAAAGTTCAAACCTAATATGGTGAAGCAGCATTTAGCTGTTATTCTGCATAGTATAATGTATACATTATATTAGGTAGTATTAATATACTCTTTGTTCACCCAGGTGATAGCAAATAAAGAAACTGTTTTTGCCTATAGAAAGCAGGGTGCAAGACTACTGTAGGTCTGAGAGTAAAGCTAAAGTATTCTCATTCGACCCAATGATGTGGAAGTGCTAGATGCCATAAATTGGTAAGATACCGGTCAACAATATTTGAAGTATTGTCTGATATTCTTGGGATTGACTTTAAAACTGTGTGGTGAAACTGCTATTATTTGGTATACCAGATGACTACATTTACTTTTTTTTTGTATCTACTGTATTGGCATGTAGACAATCAGTAGACACATTTTATTCCATGGGAAATGAAACATCCCACCCACTGGAGCACAATGGTTTCAGGATTTAATGCTATTTTTTTATATTTGCAGAAGAACAAATTCACTATAAGGGGTTTGAACAAATGCCCCTCAGTATGGGAGCCCCTATTGTCCTACTTTGGAGGCCTCCAAGCGCTACCCCAGTGAACAATTTATCATGTTACTTGACTGTAGAGGAATGGCTATCCCCCTACGTATATGGTACGCAGTACCCTATAGCAAGCTTTAGCATTCCATCAAGGTGTGTGATACTTTGAGGTCAACTGTATGTAGTGCGGTTTCTTTTATTTGTTCTAATTGGGGTGGGTGGGGAGGGGGATTTTCTTCTGTGTTAGCTTGTAAGTCGCTTTGGATAAAAGCATCTGCTCAATGCTTAAATGTAAACGTTAAGCCTTAGTGCAGATCCGTGCATGGATCTGTGTTGCAGGTGCACCCATGGTAAATTGGCATGGGAATAATACACAACTCCTTATATGGACATCCTGGGGGTGTGTTTATAGGTCACATATTTAGGCTTTAAAAAATACCTTTTGGCAGGAAGCTGCACTGTTGAAATCCAGCAAAAACCATGTTTCTTTTCTGGCTGTAATCATAAAAAGGGTAGGTGGTGGATCACTGCTGCAGCCTGGAACGCTAAAATAGTCAGGGACAAGCAAACGGGAGAATCACCAAAAACCCTGAGTGACGGCAGAGGTGGATTCCTAACATTAAATTGTGCTATAATGACCATTGAAGACCAAATGAGGGGAAACCACAGGCAACAGATGCTTGTATAGGGATCACTTTATACCAGGTACGTAATCCGAAACTAAATAATTGTAGTATCTTGTTATTTTGTTTCTTTTTTTATACACTGGGATGAGTGAAAGTTCAGCACCAAGTTGAAGATGTCAGGATAGTGCAGGTCTGGAATAGTGTGTTCGCTTCAGCTTTCTCTGCACACTCGTGAAATAAACTGCAGGGCCATTATCAGGGTCAGAGATATTCAGTCTGTCAGGTTAATGTGATACATAGCTCAATCTCCGTGGATTTAAATCGCAAGCGTCAAGTCTGGCGGCTTGAAACTGACACTGTCGGCATTCATATTCGCAGAAGCTGTCCCTGCCAACACACTGGGTCACGTGACGTTCCAGAGCTCTGTTGTGGGTTATGATTTGAATTAATGCAACCACACTTTCCCCATCAGCCCTTGTATCTCTGCCCCCAAATCAGTGGAAGGTGTTTTCTGTCATGGGACTTTGGCTGCACTTGCTGTCCAATATCGCTGTGACTCACATCCTCACGTCTGACCAGTGTCTATGCTTCAGTTTGTTGTGAAGACTCGCTGTGAAAGCACGAATGAGTGAGTTTTTAATGCATCTACATTTGAGGTTCATTCATGACAGTAGACACAGTTGGCTGTGACTGGCTTGAGATAATTTGGGCTATTCATTAAATATCCTCAGTCCTGACAAAACTAGGCATTTATTATTAGTAAGATTACTGTGACCAATGGTCAGATGTCCTCCCCTCACTGACTGTGCACACATCTCTCTCTAAATGCCATGTCCTGTCACCTTCTTTATCAATTTGCACTTTTTTTTTTTCATTCTGCAAATGGCCTTTCATCAATTCTACCATTAGCTGTTGCTACTAAAACCTTTTTTGTATTGCAGTGCATTCCAGCATTTATCCAAATGGACACGGCTCAGTGGCAGAGCATGTGAAACACAGTGTAAAGAGACAGCGGGGGGGGACTAAAGGGTTCTTGGTCATGCTAAACTTGCAATTATACTGTCTCTCAGTTAATGAGATAATGGTGTCAATTTTCCGAGGCAAAGATGGGATGTAATTTCAGCTTGTACGTCATGGAAAATCACTCGTATATACAGTCATTGTCCATACATATTGGGACATCAACACAATTCTCTTCTTTTTGGCTCCATATATCACCACAATGGATTTGAAATGAAACGAACAAGATGTGCTTTAACTGGACACTTTCAGCTTTAATTTGAGAACGGTGTAGGAATTACAACACATTTTATTATGTGCCTCCCACTTTTTAAGGGAACCAAAAGTATAATGAGACAAACTAAACAATCATGGTTGCAAATCCTTTGCAGTCAACACTGGGTAGTGGTGTATAGAGCCAAACAGGAAGAGAACTGTGTATAATTGTGAAATTATACTACTTCAACTTCTCCAACTATTCTACAAAATACACATAAAAATCAAGATTTTGATTTCCAGTGACCTAGAAAAGCAGAGCGGCAACTTTTAAACTCGACTACATCTTGTGCCTGTACGCTGGTTCATTTATGGGACGAATGGGAACTCTAAGAGCGTGTGTGTGTAAAACATTTATGTCTTTAATGTATTTGTTTTTTTGCGACGCCTCGCGTTTCGTCGCTGGTTTACGCTGAGACGGGGGAAGGAATGCGCTGCTGCAGCTCAAATGTTAAACACTGCACTGAAGAATTTAATTGGCTCTATCCCGATTGTGACAAAAATAACTGCCCGAGTCAGTCTCGGGCTGTACAGAAAATTTCCAGACATGATTCAGTGAGAGTCACTAATGACTCCATTTTGACTTTGTTAAAGTTTTTTAAAAACTTTCCTGTGCGAGACGAAAATAACTTGATGCCACAATTAATTTAAGGCCAGTCGATTGTGAATAGCAGAACACAGTGACAGGGGCTGCTAACTGGGACACCTGGTATGACACTCATAATTTGGGACCGAATAAAATCAAATCTAAAAAGTGGACTGGGACACTGGATGACCAGCGCTGTTGAGTCAACTTGCTTTTAAATGTGTATATGCAATAAGCTTTAAAAGGTGCCATATGTAAGAATGTGGCCAAAAACGGTTACTACATTCAAATTCAAAATACCGAGGTCTTTTAGGTTTCGTTTTCTGACGCAACTGGCAACCCGTGGTTGCTCGGCAGCTGAGACTCGACTGACTGCAAGGATTGGTAGACGGCGGTAGGTGGCGCCACATGGCAAAACATGATTTCAAAACATAAACATGATTTGCAGTCTGCAAAATATATTTTTTAATACAAATATCTTGGCTGTACTGTTGTTGTTGGTGAGTTCAGTTTGTTATATGAACATTATTCCTGAGTCTCTGTGACATATTAGGAGGATTTTATGGCCAGTTGCTTTAGATTTATAACATAATGCACCTTTAACAATTTTTTTCGACTTACAACACCACACTGACTCATCAGTGCATGTGTGATGCAGCAGCTATTTAAAGTTGCTCTAATCAATTTGTTTACATGAACCAAAAGGTCATATCACTGTTTTATAGGAGTAGGTTTTCACTCATAGTAATTAACTCAAACTGAATTAGCACTCAGCTCCCCGGCTCGTCTCACTTCTGCACCGATTTGTATTTTTCCTTTTATTGTGAAGCAAGACAAGACAATGCAGTCAATGGAAATATACATTTAGCGGGAAACATATGGCAGTGCTGATAAGGCAGGATGGACAGAACAAATGAACAATCGAACAAAAGACACACAAACAAAACTGGGGATGGGCAACTGTTTGGTTCTACGTTCTTCAAATATGTCTATGGCTGTGGAAAAATACCCCTTCCAGGGAAGCTGGGCTTCCATGAATGGTTGGGGGATGGGCGGGCCGCATATTTTTATTTATACATAACTCAAAATGCCCCTCAGCCTACTTGATCCTGTTTTTGCCATGGCCGGGAACAGTTTCTTTTAGTTTATATTCATCGTGTGTTCTTGTTCTAGTTGTTCATTTGCAGAATTTACGTCAGAATGTATATATAAATAACTGGCCCCAGCAGATCTTTTGATCGTGGGTTCCCATTACTATGTCTTCTTCTGCTCGCATGTTTCTCAGCAAGTGATTCACCTCCACCATCCCTCTGGATCTGTGGGGATCTGGTAAAAATGTTCTCCCATTAACCTTTAATCGACTCTTTCGGCATCCCGGGGCACAACAGCTATCCACCATCTTCACCTTTACTGGGTCAGTCTCACGGCAGAAGGCAATTGGACTGAAGACGTTTCACCTCTTCACATCAAAAGAGAAGACTTCAAAATTGAAGAAGCCTCTTGGATGAGAGATGAACATTCTCAGCTTAACTCAGGTAAGCCCAGTTGTCTACAGGGGACAACTGGATGACTGAGCACCTTAACAGATATCTTGTTCCTACATGTGGCCAACTTTAAAATGTGAAAAAGGTTCCATATAAGTCCATGGTGCACACGTTATCTGCCTTTACCAAACAGTGTACAATCAGTAAATTAAGCAGCTACTGAGCATGTAGTGGAGTTTTTTTAGAAGCTCTTTGTGTTTTAATGGGAAAATAATCAGATACTGTATTATTTAGCTGATTCACTACATAATTAGTTTATAATTGCTTGTTGATTTATTCTGGTGAGAGTCTTGCATTTTAAGTGTTTTTGGAGCAAGCTTGTCTGCACTACAATGCAGAATTACTTCCAGACCCATTTCTTTCTTTCTGCAGTCACTTTATGCAGTCGCGGTCTTGACTTGTAGTTTATCTGCTCGACTCAGAGTTGTTTGGTTTCTATAGACCAGGGATAATAGGTCCACTTTGAGAACATTTCCTCAAGCGAAGGTCTGGAACATCATAATGTCTAACTTGCAGGGGGAAGATTCTGGGTCGAAAGCTCTATTTTCGCTGTCCACTTTTCTCTTCTTAGAGAGCGCCATGTTAATTATTTTTCTCTGGCACACTCTTCTTTACCTGTATCGCTCACTCGTCTCTGTCTTCTCTCGCTATAAACGCACTTTTCTCTCCGTCTTCTCTCACTGTAAACGCACTTTACTCTGTCTTCTCTCGCTGTAAACGCACTTTTCTCTCTGTCTTCTCTCGCTGTAAAAGTACTTTTCTCTCCGTCTTCTCTCGCTGTAAACGCACTTTTCTCTCTGTCTTTTCTCGCTGTAAACGCACTTTACTCTGTCTTCTCTCGCTGTAAAAGTACTTTTCTCGCTGTAAAAGTACTTTTCTCTCCGTCTTCTCTCGCTGTAAACTCTCTTTTTTCTCCGTCTTCTCTCGATGTATCGCTCACTAGTCTCCCTGTCTGTCACTCGCTATTTAGCGGGATGCACAGATTTGATTGGCTTTTAGTGGCGTCACGTGGGGATGGCTCAAGTTGAATGCAATTGGTCAGTGGATTTCCGGGATGCGCTCAACCAGTACCGTAAAGTCTAGAGAAGCTGTGCCGGTCAAAATAGAAGCACCTCGTCAACATTAAAAAATACTTAAATAAGTCCTGACCAACTCTCTAGTTCAACACGTTTGAGTCGCTTTAATTTATCTTCTATGGACTTATAATGGAATCTCTCCCTTGGTTTAATAGTTTTACTCTGTAATTTGCGTTAGACTTTTTGGAAATCAAATCAAAATCTTTCTTTCTTTCAATCAACGACCACCCAAACAACTCCGCACAACTCTTTCGTGTTTCTGCCACACACTCCCCCAGACTTTATTTACAGCTGACTGCAATGTTTGCCATCTCATTATGCTTTTAAAAGCCATTAGCAGTTGCATGTTTACACAGCATGCACACATCTCCCTCACTCGCAACCATGACGTGTACTCTGCCGTCTGCTGTCGGCTTCTATTATGATGTCGAGACATTACACCCATGTACTGTGTGCAGCACATACAATATTCACGTTCGCTTTCTAATAGCATGCAAGAAATATATAGTACACATCAGGAAATAGATTTTAAAAAAATGTCTTGATTGTGTCTCCTGCTGTACACACAGGTTCAATACATTAACATAAAAAACATGACATTTAATAATTGTACACACTCCCACGAACACACACACACCGGTCATTAATAACTGGGCAACTTCCTATTGTGAAACCTGTGCGTGTCATTCGCCAGACTCTAAATTGTACTTGTCACTCTCAATCTCCTTCTCTAACTATATCCAATCAATAATAAAGGAGCCACTCTCTCTCACACACACGAATATGGACACACACAAGAAAAGACAAGCTGTTATATCTTTTTCCTTAAAGTGCCTCTCACTCAGCTGCTGTCATCTTTCAGACAATCCAACCCTCTTGAAAACTTTGTGATCTTTCATTCTATTCTTCTTACAGCCAACAAACGTGTTTAAAAAAACAAGTCTTGGTCATAAGCTCCACATTATGTGTCTGTAAAGGCGAAACATGTATGCTCGGTTGAAAGCGCCAGCTGAGCTATAATTGGGACACTGCCAACGCAGTGAGCGTTACATCTGTATTTTATAGAAATGTTTCTCCTGTGAATTTCCTATAGAAATAATGATGATGGCACAGTGTGATGCTAATGGGAAAATGATACCGTCATAATCCATGTTGGTCACTATGAACATTAATTTCATGATTCTCTTGGTTACTGGGGCAAAGTTTGCATGAATAAAGGATCACTCACTTTCCAAGTTGGTGGATTTATCTGCTGCCGCTGCTTTCCACTAAGCATGAGCCAGTTTATGGTTTCAAGGTACAGTATACACTTTTTTTTTTTTTTTAAAGTGTTCAATCATACTTCCATCCTTACTGGATGAGCTATTTTTCATGACCCATCAGAGTGCAGGAAACCCTGTGCAGCATAGAGTAACATGACCAGGTGGTTAGAGCAGTCAGCTCTGAGTGAAGAGTGACTGTGAGAAGATGATTTCACAACAACAACACGGGTGAAAGAGGAATCTATCAATTATTTCTTTGAAGGTCTTAGAATGTTTCATGTCCTTCTCTCATGCCTGGTCATTTGAAGTCTGCAGAGGAAATCCAATTTGGAAGAGGCTTCCACCCTGTTCGATTGTCTTGTTTATTAAGGGTCAGGGGTCGAAGCCCGCATGTGTAGGGAAGCTGTTTTGTTTTCACTGCATAAATGATGATAGGTGAGGTTTAGAATCTCTGCAACACTTAAATGTGTTCAGAAGGTATTTATATATATATATATATATGTATAGGTATTCTTATTTGCATTGATTTTGAATATGACAGGGTGATATTTGTTATGTGCTTTAACAAATAAATAACAGTAAATGTTATGTCATACAATGAGTCAGTATTATTCTTAGTTTTATTAGTAGTTATATTAGTGGAAAAGTCCTCAGGTCTTTTTAGACCATGTGTCCAATCAAACTGTGAAATGGTGATTCACAGTTTATCAATAAGAACAAGTGTAATTGTTGATGACGTACAGTCCAAGCGTGTGTACACACACATATATATACACATATCCATATACACGTAAATATCGTATACACCTATATATTGTGTATATATATATATATATACACACACACACACACATATATAGCGTGTATACTATACCTCATAAACAACACTCGTTCTTATTGATTAGCTGTGAATCACAATTTCACACAGTGTTGATTTATATACACATATATATACACAAATATACATATAAATATATACACGTACATATACATACGTACATATACATACATACATATATATAAATATATACATATACATACATACATATATATACACACATACATATAGATACATATACATACATACATATAGATATATACACATACATATATATATATATATATATATATATAGCACCGCCACTTTGTGCAGCTAGACCTTAAATAGGAATGTGTGAAATGTAAGGCAGATCTGCGACCATCTGCAGCGGCGCATGAATGATTCATGTGCAGCTTACAATCCATATGTTGCTTTGTATACAAATCAGCGTGCACGGTTGCAGTATTACTGTAGTACTGATTGTTGTTGATCGCTGCACGTGTTGTTTGACACGAATAAACATGGAATCCCGCCTGCACACGTCGACAATAATGGGCGACAGTTGTGTCGTGGCAGTATGTGCTGTAAAATACAAACGAGTATCCACAGGTGCATGTGTGATATACATTTTCTGTCGTTTTTGTCTTACGTAAACTTCCATCGGAGACAGTGCTCATGAGGGGCTTGAGAGGTGAAGTTGACACTGGTTGACACGGTCGACGATCATGATAGAGAGAGTGTATCCGTCACAAGGACAGCACCGTATTAGATCTCAATGGCGGAGGGGGAGAAACGATGGAGTCACCGAAAATGACATGAGGTCAGCATGAGGAGAGGACAGCTGTGTGACAGCAGGAAGAGTGCGTGTGGACAAGAGGGAGTGTGAATGACGAGTATAAGTGTGAGGACAGCAGATGAAGTGAACGCAATGGGTGGGGAAGGTGAAAGACTTGGCACCAACCTGTCTGCAGATGCGTTATGCTGTGTTTCCATTATGGTATGGTTCAGTTTGGTGCAGTCCAGTACGATTTGGATTGGTAAAGCCCAGGGTCAGGCTTGCATTTTGACTGCAAACAGTACATTTACTTGATTGGCATGGTGTGGGGGCAGTGCCCGATGGCTTCAACTTCCAGGGGATATTTATTTATGTATCGCAAGAGGGTGATGGAGCTGGTCTAGCTCCACCCTGACTTTGCCGAATGGAAACGCAAAAAAAAAATACATACCATACTGGACCAAACCGAAACATTCCACTCTGGTTGAATGCTGTTTCTTCACAGTCTTTTCTCATACAAAACTTGACATCTTGTTGAGGCAAACAGCCACAAAACAAGCAAGGAAAAAAGAACCGCTTGATGTCCTCCATTGTCCGACCATCATTCGTTGTCGTCACGCTGGTATGACGACGCGATACGTTTCGCCGATTGGTCCATCAGGCACAGCCCACAGCACTCCTACCAAGTAAAACGTTGAATTGCAAGCTGTACCGTAAAGTGTTATGAGCTGCTTTATTGGGTGGGTGGCGTCGGGTGGCGCAATTGTGAATAAAATTCAGTATTCCAATTCAACATGTTTTGTCAATCACTGGTGACATGATAAGGTAGTTTTATGACTTGTGGGACTTTTACATTGAAGAAATATCAACATTTATATCAACAAGTAATTTTTGGTGCAGCTAAGGTCACTTTAACATGAACGTTTCCTTATTTACAACCCTACCACGGTAACTACATCTCTCTTAGTATATAGCTCTGACTTACTGTGAACAGGGACAGCAGGGATGAAGTTTCATAGCCCATAAAAGAAACTCAAACTGAAAAATATCACCTATGTGTATATCTTTTTTAATACTTTTTGACCCACACAGCTGATCTGCTCTGCTTTAGTACCTCATTCAAACCACAAAATTATACCTTGAAACCTTGTAGATTTTCTTCTTCCCTCGCCAATCCCTTCCCATGTCTTTATCATCGTGTGACTGTGGGAAGGAATCTGTCATCTGCGGGCGTAACCTTCACCTCACTTCCCTCAGAAGGACAGATGAATGACTGCATGCCATACATAAAGTGGTGAAGGGTAGACTGATACGGAAGGTAGCAATATCCTGGGTGGATGGGCAGACATTAACCACTCATGCTAGATTGATCCATCTAAATGTAATCCACAGTAAACTAAGAGTATCATATCAACAGTGCTCAGGCAGTTGTGAAATGCACCTGACAGTCATCATTTCCCAGAGGGCCGGCTGTGAGTGCCTCGGCTGCTGCGCTGCTTTATGGATGCGAAACAGCTGCACGGTGAGACTGCTTTAAAAAGGAAAATACAGAAATTATTTTGTTTTTATGTCATATTTTACACATCGGGCACGGGAAACACTTTTTTGCAACATTAAATGAGTCACTGTTTGTTCACAATTATCTGTTGGTAGAACAAATCCACAATGGGAAGCACAGTTTTTTTTTTTTTTTTTCAACGACAAAGATTTATGATAGCATTAATTGCTGACAAACATAATTGGCGGTTACGTCATCACGTCTTTTCCACACAATGGATCTGAACATCTTTATTTATAGAGTGAGACATCTCGCTTTTACCTATGTCTTCTGGGAGTTGCAGTGAACAGTGGGAGACGGCAGGTAAACATCAGAGTGACGTGGCTGCTGCAGATCTAACACGGTCTTGCCAGAAAATACCAAAGATATGGGAGAATTTCACTCCGGATGAACCAACACGACTTTCCTCATTTTGAATAAACCGTTACTGACCCATGTTAGTGTACATCATTGTGCAATTGGAACAGAAACCGAGTTCAGAATGTTAGGCACAAAATTCATGGCAAATGCATTGCATTTGAGATGTTATATCAGCACTTTGGGCCTTGGATTTAACCCTTTACCACCAATTGTATCTCCAATGACACGTTTGCACAAGGGCACTTTGCATTGCCGAAATCAAATCAACTGTTTGTGCTCTGTTCAGGGGTATCCCTTTAGGTCCACCTTAAAAAAAAGTCAAACGAAACTTAAGGGACAGGGAATGACATCAGCCACACAGTCTACTGGGAGCTAACAGCAGTTAGCATTTGGAAAAGTGATCATTTGCAGGCTCTAGCAGGCACATTGCCGTCATATATAACATGTATCCACTGGACAGATAAATCCTCTGAGGCTGGAAGTTTGTGTAGGACTCTGTGCTGCACTGTGGAGCCAAGAATAGAACTTTTCGCAGACTTTGCAGACTTCCGGTTTTCAGATACTGTTGACCTCGCACTCTCACGTGTTTTACGGACAATCTGTATTGGATACAAAAAAGTGATATTGTACCCTCCCTACTAATAACCCAGACTAAAATGTTACAGACATGACTCTCATGTTTGTAATCATCATCTTTTTTTGCCCACTGGTGGCAGCAAAAACAGTTGGTCACATTAATTCCATTATGTCTACTGTTTAATTTGGAGCTCATCCCAGCCGGGGCACTGGGGGAGGGTTTTCCCAGATAAATCACAATATCTGCAAAATACTCAGCTCTCCAGTTAAATTCATGTTTTGTCCGTCAGCGTTTTGGGCAGTGAAGTGTCAAGCGATAATAACCGAAAAACAATGAGCTCCAAATGGCTCAGACACTCTGCGATGCTGAAGGAGAAATTACAGGTTGTCAACTGATCCACTGGTTAAATAGAGATATTTATTAGAGCAGGTTTAATGTCAGGATTTCACCAAAATAAAGGTTTTAAAGTAGCCGGGTTCTTTATTAGAGGTAATTTGCTCTGTTCCCACACACCACAGAGTTGCTTGACGACAGCCAGTCATAAAGTAATGAAGTGTGTTGTCCTGAGAGATGTGGTGTGTATCCTTAACAGACTAAACTATAGCACTTTAGATGTTAATGGTAATTGACTGACACCCGGGGGTTCAATTCTATTCACGCATGCCAAATTACCATGGCAGAGGGTGCCAATATATATATATATATATATATTTAATATAGTATTTATTTCACAAGCACCTGCCACTGGCATGGCGCTATGTGCTGTGATGACTTGTGTGGTTAAGGAAAAATAAAATATAAAAAATATAATTGTACATAACGTCAATATTGGTAATATGAAAAGAAGAAATGTTCAAATCCTGCACATCATACTATCACAATGCAGCGTAATTGTGTGCACTCTGTGTTTGAGTTAGATCACCTCACAAACCTAAACGTTGATCTTTGAACTTTGATGGAGTATCATTTGCCACACATCACAAGACAGTTGGGGAAGCTCTCGTTGGCTGGCCAATCACAACACAGTCCATCTTCTGGGGGTGAGATTTCGGTCTGAAACAGCGCAGCTGATGAGAGCTTCAGTTAGGAGAGATTTCGATCGGCTGGTTTGCAGCAACTAGGATGTTTTTGACCATAAAAACGAGTTAATGTATGTTAGTAGACTTCTATAACTCACATAAGTATGTGCGATAGGATCACTCTATGGGAGCTTTAAATTTAGCTGCTAGCAGCAAAAAACCCTTGGTAAACTCACTGAATACATGCAAGACAATACAGAGATGCTCATGGGCAAAGCACTAAAACAGATGGGTGCACATTGAAAACAAGACATGGTGTCATCCATTCTGGTTAAGTATTGTTTAGATGGCTGTTGGCATGTAATTCTCTTATTCTGTTTGGTCTACTGAGAGGGAGAGAATAGCAATTTAACACTAATCCTCACCAAATAATACATTCAATTGTGCACAGAATGGGAGGATTTAACGCCAGCTCTGAACCAAACAAGACTGGAGTGGAATGGATACCACCATGTCTGCGAGCATGTGTGTGTCACTCCAGGACTGTCTGAGAATGATCTAAAACAATTCAGCAGTGTGATTGGACACTAAGATAGAAGACATATTTACATATTTTGTCCAATTACTTGTTAGAATTAGTAGCAGGGCTTAGTCATAGTGTAACAAATAACTGTTGGTCGGGAGTATGTGCACACAACAGTTTCCTTCTAAAATGATTATGAAGGTTGATTGCTATTTTATGAATTAACAATAAACCTTAAGAGCTGCGTTTTAGTGTTCAGCTAAAACAAAGGGAGGATTTAGGGACAATTTAGGAATCGGAGCATTGTAGGACAAGCTGTGTATTTCTACTTCATTTTACTGCTTTATTGATTTATTCACAGGGGCAGCATAAATACGTATTGTAAAATATAACCAATGCCATGTATAAAGGACTTCCTGATGTAGCTATAGCTTGATGTAACACAACATTGTAAAACAAGCAGAGACTAACAATTAAACAGACACCGACAGACACTCAAATTATTATCACAATAAACATGCAATGTATGTCTATCTACTGTGAGCTTATTATGAGCTTGATGCCCTGTATTTACTTTCACACAGCCACTGGTCCTGTTCTTAGAGAAGAAATCAGCTGCTGAGACACAGACAGACCAGTTGGACTTGTTTGTTCTGCCAAAAACAAACACTATACCCCCAATAATGGGACTCTGACACTGATGGAGTGACTGCGTCTGTTGCTCTAACAAAACCTGCATCATGGAGTCAAGTGTCGATATGATAAAAAATGACAGATAGCTCACGCAGTGAAAGTAGTCTTATATGGAGTAGGGAATCTGTGGTTCACTGGGACAAGATAAATATAGTGATGCACGACACGTGTATGTATCATTGACAAGTCCGGGTATGACAGAACAATACAGGCGTATGCTAGTATAGTAAGCTGGTACTTTCCAAACAGCTCCAGCCTTCTCACTGAATATTGGGCAAATGATATCCGGTGAATGAAAATGTTGAATTATCCATATGTTGCAATGATAAATCCTGTCAAGCACAGTGCAAATGTGGACATAATGGATTATGGATGGATTCATATTGGATTTCTTTAAGAAATTGTGCATTAAAACAGAACTGTGCACAATTTCTACCTTAATCGAACAGCTTCAGAGTAAATGTGATGGTTAAATGGCTTGTTGCAGGGAGAATGGGTTCTGTCGCCAATGCCTCTGTACCTACTTTTTGCCTTGCAAGATCATGGCTGCTGACTCAGGGGGTCTCAGCTCTAGCAAGAAACAGAAATTACTTTTATGGCGTTGTCTATGTATTTATGTGCATTTGCACTTCCTCAATGTTTGCTATTGTTGTAAAGGCGTTTGTTTGGCCATTTTTATGAACAATGTCTGTTGCTGGCTTGTTTTCAGTGGGTGGTTGGCTGCTCTTTCATCGGCATGGACATGGCTCTAAGCTTGCGTTTGCCTGCTTCGCTTGAAAACAAATGCACATGGCCAAGGGAGTAGAAGGGACGCGGGGGTCTGGGGTCTGCGGAGGGTGCGCAGGGCTGTTTCCCTCGTTTTCGCGCGGCGGTGTCCGACGCCGTGCGGAGGGCTGACTT
This sequence comes from Microchirus variegatus, assembly GCF_963457635.1. Taxonomy (NCBI): domain Eukaryota; kingdom Metazoa; phylum Chordata; class Actinopteri; order Pleuronectiformes; family Soleidae; genus Microchirus; species Microchirus variegatus. The sequence continues at coordinate 12,375,861 of NC_139822.1, read as the reverse complement.
GCGGGGGGGAACGGGTACGGCGGTCGGCGGCGACTCTGGACGCGCTCCGGGCCCTTCTCACCGATCTCCCTAGCCACGGTGCCCGTCGGGACCCCCTGTTCGCTCGGGGGTTCTCCCCCGGCGGGTCGCCTCGGCTGGCACCTATCAGCTGATTTAAAACTGGTGCGGACCAGGGGAATCCGACTGTTTAATTAAAACAAAGCATCGCGAAGGCCCGCGACGAGTGTTGAAGCGATGTAACTGTCCATACTTGCAAATCTTCCCCCCCCCCCCGTTTCCACAAATTGGTAAAGTTTGGAACAGTTTTGAACGGTACACCCTAATCTGGCTTGCGTTCCTACTCCATGGAGTGTGGCCAGAAGATGACAAATGTAATAGCTACAAAAATAGCACCAGGACAAAGTGTAAGCCTACAATACACTCCATGCTAAAATTAAAGATCAAGGTACGTGGTATAATTACAAATAGCACAGTTTGTATTTTTCTGACCATCACAAGTGACAATCTCTGTCGACCATTCAATGGACTGTAGTGTAAACAGCTATACTGTACATCCAATAGAAGCCAGACCACTATGCTCGGTACCAGAAAGGAAGGGTGGCAAAACTGGGACTGTATGGATCAGGTATTTTGGTAACCTTTGCATGTTTGACAGTGGAAATACATAATGCTAATAATTGGAAATCTAATGTAGTGACTGTCAAGCTCACTATAAAAACAAATAGGTTCATCTAAAGTCTGCTTTTGTGTACCACACTGTGAATGTGAAGATCATTCAGTGTAATGCAGACTTATGTAGTCTAACCGCATCACCACTGGTTGTTAAATAAAATCAGTTTGTTATTTATATATGCCTCTAATATGAAGAAATAAAAATGGGCCTAATTCTCAGTCTCCTAGAAAGCATGACAGCTTCGCTTTTAACAACTAATGAGTTGTAAAATGTGGTTCGGGAGAAAGAGCAATGAAAATATATTATGACCTACAAGTTGTTACTTTTTATTTTACATGTTTTTTCAACCCACTCAGTCCTCAGGCCAGTCTCCCTCTGTTGTCACTAAGCCTTTAATCATAGCTGTTTGTTTACTGCACATTTTCCTGGTTTCAGTCTGAACTCGTAGCTCCAATTCACGGATTTGAAGTGCCTCTTTGAGTATGTGTGAAGTGTGTGTTGTGCACATACAGTATATACCGCATATCATAAATTGTTAAAGTGTACTCTACAAAGCACACACTGAGTTCAGCCTGTTGCAGGTTAGAAACTTTCCAGAAACCTAAAATCCACCCAAGGGATTACAGGACAGTGACAACAGGTCCGACCACAAACACTCGGGGTGGGAAACTTTTACTATCTCACGATTTGATTCTGATTTTTGGGTCTGTGATTCAAGTCAAAATTGGTTTTCGATTCAAAACTATTTGATTCATTATGATTTTTGGAGACCTGGCTAGCCGTGGAAGACACTCTGACCTCCCGGTCAAGTTCAAGGCCTGGATTTACCAGCATGATATTCTCCCTCGGATAATCTGGCCCCTCCTAGTCTATGAAGTCCCCATTTCAGCGGTGGAAGGCTTTGAGAGGGGGATCAGCAGGTTACTGCGCAGGTGGCTGGAACTGCCTTAGCAGCATCGCTTTGTACGGGCAGAACAAGCTGAAGCTCTCCAAGTACAACGTTAAGGCCAGACATCGTTCTTACCTCGGTAGCCTCAAAGCAGGTGATTCTCTCGGAGATCACTGTGCCTTGGGAGGACCGTATGGAGGAGGCAAAACAAAAGAAAGAGGGCAAAGTATGCTGAGCTAGTGGAGGAGTGTCGGAGCAATGGTTGGCGGGCAAGATGCCGGGGATTTGTGGGACAATCCCTTCTGCAGGGCCTACAAAATGCTGGGCATTACAGGGGCACAGCCAGCAAAGGGCCATCAAGTTGGCCACCGACGCAGCAGAAGTGGCGTCGGGGGTGGCTGTGGATCAGGAGGGGAGAGGCGTGGGGAAACATGACCATGCAAATGCATTTGAGACCATTACCTTCAGAAGTCATCTGACCCTATGACACTATTTTTTACTCTTCCCCGGATCTGTCAATTATTTATTTGTGGTCATCGGTACAATGTTAACACTGATCGCCACAATATTTATGTGCCATATTGTCTGATTCACGCAGCTTCTTATGACTATTTGTGGCCAATGGGCAGCTTTAAACCCACAACCCTCTGACTGGTCGATGAGTGTTAAACACTACTACTACTGTGCCACCATGATCAGTCAATCCTGGACATCTGTGTCTGTGGTACTGTTGTTTAAATGTCAACTAAGAAAAGGACAACACAGACACTATCACGGTGACATTGACCTTACAAATTTAATCACAACATCTTTGAGTCCAAGTGAAAGTTTGTGCCAGATGAATTTCGGAATTGATCTTCAGCCACCGAAACCTGTTCAGTTCATCTACGAGTCCAAGTGAACACGTGTACCAAATTATAAGAAATTCCAACAAGCTGTTCCTGAGACATTTGCACGACCAAATACACGTTTTGTAAGGTCAGAGTCAAATCATTTGTGAATATTTTTTTACAAAATGTGAGGATGCATCGACGTAGTTTTGAGATCTCATGCTCAGACAAAATGGTGTGGACGGACGGACGGAATTTAATTCCCTTAAATGACCTGTTTCTTTGTCCCAAACTGTCATGAAGCTGCTGTTAAATGGGGGTGTCCACACACTGACATAGTCCGGTGTTTCTTAGCGGAGGTTAATAATTGAAGCACCAGCGAGCACAGTCGTATTTCTAATAGTGCTTCATGCATTAAACATCATGAACCACACATCATCACTGGAAGTCAAAAAAGATGAACCCATCTGCAAAGTAACCCTATTCTATTTTTTATTCTATATTACATTTTTAATGTCTAAAAGAATTACCCAGCCACCCATTTAACGCAGCCACAACTTCTGTGATTCCAATTCTTTCTTTTTGTTGTTGTTCTATATTCTATGCAATGTTTTAAATAGCACACAAGAACTTGTTTTAATAATTTCTCATGTGCTAATGCTCCATCATGTTTTGTACAGTCAGTGAATACTGGACTGAAGACCGTCTTCAAAACGTCGATTTTAAGTTATAGTTGTCATGGCCAGGAGAAACACCAACATAAAAAAGGACTTGCAGGAAGACACAAGGACGAAAAGGTGAATTTAAGTGTGATTCAAAAAGTCAATGTAATAAAAAGACATGTGAATGAGAGATGAATGTGTGGAAGAGACGGGACGTTAAGTGGGGAGAGCATGAAAGAATAAACGGAAGAACGGAGCAGAAAGTCAAGAACAAGAAAGAAAGAAAGAGACAAACTATGTGGAAATGACAAGGGAAAAGAACAGTGACAGATAAGAACACACCGAACAATCCTCTGCAATTTGCTCTAAGACAAAAAAAAAGAACGAGAAGAATGGAAAAAGAAAAGCGGATCTAAACAGTTGGAGTGCAATTTTGTGTGAGACGCCAAAGTGGTGGGTCAAGAGAGGACAGAAATGGCTGAGGTGCTAGGGGAGAAGAGGAGGGGAGGATTAGGGATGAAATGGATGAGATGGAAAAAAAAAAAGAGTTAAAGGGAGGGGGATAATAAATGGTTTAGAACAAAGCTCCTGATGATTTCCACCACGATGGATCTGGCTATGTGGTCACGGAGCTCGTCTCGCTACTTCGCCGTCTATACCACACACCATCTTTCTCTCGGCCATTCAGTGCTTTTGTTGTGCGTGGATTGATGTTCCACAGAGGACACAATAGCCTCCTCGGGGTAGAAAGATCTCGACTCCATTTTTCTCTGTCACCCATTGTTTGTGCGTGTGTGTGTGTGTGTGAAAGTATGTCTGTGTACCCTTGACTAAAGCCTTCACAAATGCTTTTTCCTGCACTTGGTTGTACAGCTTGCCTGAGTAAAGAATAAAAAAAAATACACACAATTGCAATGGTGGATTGTTATCAGGTTGTAAGCAGAGGCTCAAAATTCAAAAAAGAAGAAACAGGAGCATGCGGCAGAAGATGCAGAACTTTTAAAAAAAGGATTTAGTCGTGAGTAACCCCACCGTTCTTGTTGATCACGTCAAAATTTCGTTTAGGCATGCTTGATGTGAGAGGTTTCCAGGAGGCTGGAAGACAGAAAGCCTTTCTGCCTTTGCCATCAGGGGGACATGACAACGTGAATGTCTGATTTTTGCACAGCTTTTTTACTTTTTAAGGTCTAAAACTTTTGATCCGCTGACAGCCCGTTTTACCTTAAATGCTGTTTTCAACAAATTCCTTTTGGTCTCTTGCTCCCGTTTTCTTCTTTTTGAAGCTCTAAATACAACCTGGTTTACGATCCACCTGTGTGAAATGTGAATATTGCAAATGTTTCCCACTGGTCTTAAGCCTTTGCTCAGGAGTATATAGCATATTAACTTTAGACTTAACATAAATTATAATGCATTTTTCAGTTTGTGTGTTATCACTGTCTGATGTATCTTATTGCTCATTGGGAGTTTGCCTTCTGAACAGGTGAGTTTTTAGTTCGTTGAAGGTTGCATGGGAAATAACACAATCCTTTACATTTACATCTAACCGTACGCTATGTGCCGACATGCTCCACACACACAACGCTTTTTATTCCCACTCTTGTTTTGGTCAAAGAGGACGAGGATTGTTATGCAAGGAGGTCTGCCAGTGCCCACACATGTGCAACCAGATCATAGAGAACAAAGTAACACAAATGAACTCCTGCTGAGAAAAATTGCCGCTTCTGTAACGGAATGTGAGATACGGAGTGCGTATGTGGTACGTTTCAACTAATGCAGACCCTCATTTGACGTGATGTGCGGTATCTCTCTGTGGACACAGATCCAGGACATAATGGAAGGGTATAAATGTGAATGGAACGCGGCCCCTTTTATAAGTTAAGCTGTACAGAAAATTGATGGATGGATTAAACTTTCATTTCATGTATTTCCTTTTCTCCTTACATCCTCAAGCTTTTTGCTCTTTCAGTGAGGTTGCCAGGCAACCGGTTGTGACTCTAGCGCTGCTTTCACAGCTTTGGCTTACGTTTATGGACTGAATGAAAGAAATAGAACTAGTCGTAATCATTTTGATCTTCCTCTGATTTAACATGACTAAAAAAAGTTGGAGAGTCGCACCTAAAATACACAATCAACACAGTAGGTTCATAACACTAACATAACACTTTGGTGACTTGTGAACCAAGAGCAAAAACATTTTGTAAGTTTAATTAAAAAAGGCTATCATGTCATGAAAACACTAAATGCACCGCCCTAACAGCCAATAAATGAGCGACTGTTGCTAATTTCCAAGGGCAGAGGCTTTTTAGTGAAAATCAAGACATGCAAGGGTGGATCCTTATGGTTTTGTCCTGCAAGAATAACGCTATAAAAAACAATGCTGGCCCAAACAAAATGCACAAAAACGATTCACTGCTGGAGTATTTTCTTAAGGACCTGAGCGATGCGATGGAGCAGCTGGTAAAGCTGATTTTTTTTTTTTTTTTTTTGCCATCAGTGTAACACTGGGTCGTTGATTCAGCTTTATGTTAATTTCTGGACTATAGTCAGTGGTGTTGTTGTTTAGCACAGCAGAATATTATATACGTCTGATGCGTTCTCTACTACATTTACATTTAATTACTGCCTTTTTAATGATGCAGTTTGTTTTTCCTGTTTTTATTCTCTCTTTAGGTTTTGATATTTGATTTTTTTTTTTTTTTTTACCGTAAATACGAATATTAGTGTAGATTTTAAGAGTTTGAAGCCTGCTCCAAAGCTTTATTGTTGCTTTACCACATCTGGACCCTCACACACACACACACACACACACCGGATAATCAATCACCTTAGGACATCATAATAGTCTGTGTTTTGCTCTATTAAGCGCCTGGAGGGTGTTCAAATTGTGTCAGTGAAACAATCGCTATTTCAGTGATGCACAATGTCGCATTGTTTGTCCGCCATCGCATTAATCTCTGTGTCAAGCGCACATGTCTCGGGCACATGGTTAGCAGAGAAAGGTAAGTGTCCCGTTAGGTCTGAGATAAAGTGTCTTCCTGCGGGGCTGTATCCAGTCACTTCTCACAGTCAATCTTCGGCGTGGGAAGCCTCCTTTTCCCGCCAGGCTGCACATTTCACCTGTCATTACACGCCATGTCAAGCTGCCATCTGACGGACAGCTGCCACCGTGATTGGCAGCTCGTGGGGTGCCACTCGATGGGATATTCTGGCACATTCACAAAAAAACGCTGTCAATTGTAAATGATTGAGATGGCACAAAGGAGACACTAACCCACTGGCGCCAGTAGAGGGGGATTCACTTAAAGGTCCCATATTATGCAAAAATCAACTTTTTAATCATTTAAATCCTTATATTTGGGACTCAGTGTGTGTAAAAAAGATGACTTACTCATGTTTTTCTCCTCCTCAGTCTAAGTACAGGAGATAAAACGCGCAATGTTGGCTTCCGCGCTCCTTAAGACATCACAAGACGCTAAATTCCTGGAATTCTTGTCCCCGCATAGCTCCGCTTTGTCCGTAAAACACGTGAGAATGCTGGTGAGGGCAACAGTATCCGGAAACCCCGTGAAAAGTTCTATTCTTGGCTCCACAGTGCAGCACAGAGTTCTACACAAACTTCCAGCCTCAGAGGATTTATCTGTCCACTGGATAAATGGTATATGACGGCAATGTGCCTGCTAGAGCCTGCAAATGATGATACTTTTTTCAAAAAGAGATACTACTACACAGAGTATAGTGAATAATAATTTTGCCTTTGCAAATAAAGGATTATCTTACCGCTTATTTTGTGACAGAAATGTGAGCTTGTGTGCGTTTTGTGGTTGCAGAATCCGGGCCACTGGTTTAGGAATCCATCCATTTATCCAATTATTAATGTTACACTTTTGACACTGAGTAAAGAAAACATACATGTTTTGGTTTTTTTTCCCGCCTTCATCACTCATTTCTTTCAAGTCAGTGACATGACAGCTAATAAAGTCTGCTGTGCTGCTGTCGGACGAATGAGAGGGAACTTTTCCTGTTCCCTCTTATTAGTGTGTTAGTGGTGGTGGACGTTGGAGAGGGGGAGACAGAACAGAACAGAACAGAGAAGAGAAATTGTACGTGACACATTCAGTTATTAGCTGTGAATGAGTGTGTATGGAGTGAGCATGTGTGTGTGTGTGTGTGAGATTGGTGAAAAACAGAGGAAATTGGGTGTCTAGCCATGACGGACCAAACGTCTGCCTCGCACAGCAAAAAAAACAACAAAAATATAAAGGAGAAGATAGACAAGACAGAAGGAGGAGAAAATAAAAAGAAAAATGATGGAGCAATGACATGAGACAAACCACGGGATGAGAGGAGAATGGGGAACAGAGAGAAATGAACAATAATAACAAATGAATGACTCATTAAATCCTGTTGAGTTCAGACATAAATCAGGAACGGTTCTCTCAGTTCTGTGATCTCCGCGCACTCGTATTAAAGTTAACGGTCCATCCATTTGTTATGATAGCGTTTAAACTGTCACAGGTTTACATCTCTCTGGAATAGAGTCCCCGTTAACTCATAATATGCGGCGGCGGCCAACAGTTAAACTAAATGCATATTTCACACAGCTTAACAAATTGAAACGGGTGCGTTTGTGCGTTGACTGAATATATCTATATAGAAATATAATACGTTTTTATAATTGAAAACTTTTTCCATTGACATCGTGTTTTACGTGGTGTGTATTCAGAAGTCTTACTCCGATCTTGTAAATGCGGCAGTGACGATCTAAACAAAACATGCATTTTCAACCAGCTTCAAACTTAAGAGCAAAGCCATTCACTTTGCAGCAGATCTGATTAAAGCCAAGGTAAGCAACACATTGTTTGTGTTACCGATCAGTCATTCCATAACCACCTTGATAGTGGAACTTAAAAAGCCCTATAGTTTCTTAGTACGTATTTTTATGACACCACAGTAAACATTCATACATTGTGTACTGCTTTATCCTCACAAAAAACAACTGCTAAGGTTCCCCCTTCTTTCTAATATATATATATATATACATATACATATATATACGCACACATATATATACATACATATATGTATACATATATACATATATACACACATATATACGCACATATATATATATATTTTTTTTTTTAAAGCAGCTGATGTTCACTCTGATAATATTTACTCTGCTTCTTTTTCACCCCCTCTGCCATGATGAACGTCTAAAATAACGATATAACGTTTGCCGATCTTATCGTCTGTACCTGGCTAGAGGGAGTATGTGTATAAGTGTGTCGTGAAGCAATTTGTTTTTTCTCGTGAGACCCAAGGCTTTTGCAAAACCTCCCAATTCTGATGACTTTGGGTCAGCGGGCGGCTCTAACCTTGCGAGGCTGGTTTTCCGCGAAACAGACAGTAGGGGGGGAGTGGAGACCGCTCCCAATCTACACGCAACAAGACAGGAACCATCACAATGACTCTGAAGCTGTTAAATCAAGGTAAAAATCCTGCATATTTTCTGCTTTAAGCACAATACAAATGATATTTTGCTCTTATAGATACAGTACAGAACAGGGATAAAGGAGAGTATAAGACTTTTGCTCTCCCTCGGTTGTCGGAGAAAATGCTAAATGGAAATAAGTAATAATCTCTGTAGTAGCCTCGGTTCAGCTACATTAAATAGATGCTGTATAATGAGAGGAGGTTTGTGTACTGTGCAGTCAGCGTTACTGAGCAAAACAAACTTAATAAGGAGCTAATCCTGTTTGATTGTGTGATCAATGAGTTGAGACGGAAACCCTAATTGTTGAACTTTTATTAACTTACTATCAATACTTTCCTTATGTTGTTGAGCGCTACCAAATCACACACACACACGGATGCAGACAACAGCAAAAACAAGCTACAACATATATATTTAAATAAATATATATGTTGTAGCTTGTTTTTTGTACTGAGCAGTTTCTCACACAAAGGGTCAATCTATCGCCCATTACAAAATGATACTGCCTTGTCAAGTGTCTTCCTAAAGAACGTGTGGTCAAGTGGGTCTAAAAGATAGATGTGGGCAGGTGGATTGTCAGCAATCGGCCGTATAGACAGTATTTTATTGTAATTTAAACAATATCAATTGTTATCCTTGCGGGACAAATGAACTTTGAACTTGAAGGGACTATATGATACCAGGAAAGGACATTTTAAAGCGGTGTGTGTATGATACTTGCGGTGTTTGGTTGAGAGAAAACTAAAGGTTCGACCATCATGGATATATCAGTCAAAACTAATGCGACAAAACACCTCATAGAAAATAATCGAATAGGTCACAAAACAATTTTTGGAGTGGCAAGCGGTCACGACTCCCTAAGTCAGATTGGGCTACAATTGTGCTTAAAACGCCCAGTATGACCTTGGTATAATGAGGAACTTCTTCTAGTGTAGAAAAAGAAACCAACAGCAGGTAAATTGCGTCGTAAATAAAACAATAAAGAGAGGAAAAAATTCAAAATGAAATTCCTGGAGAGACTTGGAAATGACTTGGACTGATCAATCCAAGTCATCTCAGCAGAAACACAAAGTGTCACACGATGAGAAGAGAAGCCAAATATGTTGTGCCAGCTGTCTGAATGTGTGCGTGTGTGAGTGCGTGTGTGGGCGTTCGTGTTCACTTTGGCTGGTAAGATGTCGCTGCTGTGGATTTACAGCATTTTGCCAAAGACAAGTGGGGGTTCCTGTGATGCCATGTTTGTTTCATTTTAAACATACACAGACAGATCAAATAAGAGACAAGTGAGCACACAGAAACGGGGGCCTTTCACTGCTTCTGGCACAGATGGATGGCATGGGAATAACGACACTGATCAAACGCGCTCGTGCGCGCAGGGCACGCAGAGCATGAGGAGCGGGTACGGGACTGACAGACACCGATACATCACACTAGGACACACTGGGAGCAGGCAAAGGAACAAAGTGAGGACAGAAAAGAAGGCAAGAGCCCTAAATCAATCTGTACGTGTACCTTAAGGCCCTCTCCATCTTTTTAACTGGCCTGACTACAGCATTACTCTTGCATGCGCTGGGCCTGATTCTTTCAGTTTGAGTCCCCTCACTATCATTAAGTTACAGTGTTCCCACCCACTCGCCAGGGAGTACACGGACAGGTTCAGGAGTGGGAATGAAAGAGGCCCCATTCTCCTTGTTAAAGTCAGTGACCCCTAATGGAACAGATATTAAGACACACACTTAAGGATGGCAACTGATGTCCAGGATCAGTCTTGTAAGCTCATCACAGCGGATAGAGAACCATATCGGGTGTATATCGTCAACCTTCCCCCGTCATATTAAAAAAGACATGCACAGTCAAATTGGTGTGGGTTGCCAGATCCAGAGGCGATTCTAGAGTCTGTAAGCAAAAATTCCCAGGGGGCCCTTCCAACCAGTGTTCATCACCATTATGTTATAAGTAATCTGACACCAACGAACAATGTATGAGGTTGTTTTTTTTTGGTAAATGAATTAAATAACATGGAAAAACCTTGGAATTAAAACGTTTTTCAAGGGGGGGTGGGAATGCGCCTGGTAACTGCACATTTCATTAAAAACAGCCCCCAGGCTCCGAGAGTCGGGGCCCACCTATCGGCTTGGGGCCCCCAAGCAGTTGCCTGCCTTGCCCGTTCACAAGCTGCGCCTCTGGCCAGACCCACCAGTGCAATTAACCACAATAACAGTGCGCACATTATTGAGAATTGAGTTTTCCAATGAAAATGAAAATGTCCCCACCTTTAAGGTGCAAAAACAAATAGCATGAATGCAAGTTCTGTCAAACAGTGGTGGTGATTCCAGTCAGTGTGTATTTATAAGCGGTCTCGCTGAAATCCCGGCCATTTTGGAGTAGTTATAAGTCGTAAACCTGCACATTAGATAGAAGACACCACCGGTGAAAAGGATTTAAGCGATCTCACTGCCTCATTTGACATAGTTGTGTTATGGAGAGAAATATGCACGGTACGGTAGCGCAATAAACACATCCATCTTGATAATCTTTGTCCACTCCCTTTACAAGAAAGTAAAACGCTGAAGGTAAACAAAGCAATACATCACGGAGATGTGGCATCTTTAAGACTCTCATCATCGCGAGCTGATGGGCCTTGTTTTTTTACTGCTTATTTCATTCCGCTTAACATAAATCTTACATTAAACTCAAGATATGACGACTCGCCTTTGAAACAGTTCTACAGAGCGTGTGTTTCGCGCGGGGCGACATGATCGATGGATCTGCGATTCCTCAGATACAGAGCTCAGTGACCGTGAATACCCCGGCTGACGCGTAAGCAACTGCTCCAATTTTGATAACCGCGAGAGAGGATTCATATTTTAGAGTGAAAAGGTATCGAGGGGGGAAAGTACAATACCCGCTCAAAGTTTCTACCGCAGCCTAAACAGATGTGCATTTCACTGTTGCAAATGAAGACAAATGGGTCTGCCCAAGGTGCCATATGTAAGAATGTGGCCAAAAACGGTTACTACATTCAAATTCAAAATACCAAGGTCTTTTAGGTTTCGCTTTCTGACAATAACTGGCAACCCGTGGTTTGCTCGGCAGCTGAGACTCTACTGATTGGTGGACGGCGGTAGGTGGCGCCACATGCCAAAACACGATTTCAAAACATAAACATGATTTGCAGTCTGCAAAAGATTTTTTTTAATGCAAATATTTTGTCTGTACTGTTGTTGTTGGTGAGTTCAGTTTGTTATATGAACATTATTCTTGAGTCTCTGTGACATATTAGGAGGCTTTTATGGCCAGTTGCTTTAGATTTATTACATAATGCACCTTTAATGGTCTCAATCACTTGTTTCAGGTCTTCTTCAACATCATATAATGTCATTTTCTTAAATTCTGTTCCAATTTAGAGTAAAGTAAGTGTACATAATGGGACACACCTACAGCATCTGGTTGCAGGTGACGTCTGTGAACGTACAGTTGCAAAAAACGACAACATGGCGCCAGCCATATTGTGAACAGTAACATATGAACATAAATCAATTTTGGTCCAGGTCTTATCCAGTGACTCTGAGGAGGTAATACTGCAACTGCAAAATGGTTTGGCTCAACATCTGGCAGCTGTCACGTCGTTCCATCTTAATATAAAGCACATTTATTTTATAGGCTACGTTTGAAAAAGAGCAAGTCCACACTGAATTAACACACATATAGTCGATTCAGACTGTGCTCCCGCAACTATAGAACAGCTGTGTTTAGTTGGTTCAGTCATACCATCAGTGAACGGAGTCTACTGTCAAATCACAGCAGGGGAACATTGATGGATGTATGTTTATGTTCCTCCTGCCTGGAAATGTGTGTCTGCTTTTGTGCCTGTGTGTTCTGTGTTTATTTAACACAACCAATAGTGTGTTTAATGAACTGTGAACAGCGCAGTGTTTGGTCTATTCTTTTCTTTCCATTATCTGTAATGTTATCTGAACCACAATTCACTTCTTTGTACCAACTTTAACCCAAGGTTCTGCCTCTATTGACGATATAAAAAAGTGGATGTAGTCGTAGTACGTCCAACCAGAAAGTAACAATTTATTGAAAAGCCGTTTGCCTATACATCTCACCTTTCCTGAGAAGTTAATGGCCTTGTCAAACCGAGAAAAGGATCAACACTCTGGAGTCCACAGAGGGAAAACCTGAGACGTCTTCATATGAAATAGTGAGGATTAGCTGTTCAAGCACAGAGGTTCTGAACTTCAAGCGTTTTCCTTAAGAACTCAAAAGATCACTGGACTCCTGTAGTTTGACACCCGAGGCCTACAGTCAGCAGGGGGGGTGGGGGGGGGGGCAACAGAGGAAGCACTCCGACTGACACACTTAGAGCCCCGATCATACCGAGTTCACACCTGGCAATTGAAATGCATCCAGTGATCACATGAGATCAGATCTGGCTTTCCTGTCCTCTATTCAAACACCGATTATTCCCATACATTAAGAGGCAGAGAATAACTAGCATATCTAAGGGTACAAAACAGACACCAATCAGAAATTGCCAGTAATAAAACAACGTTTTTTTCACCCCCTTGCGACCGCGATCCATTGGAGGATAAAACGGTAGATAATGGATGGATGGCTTAATGTTCCATAAGTGAGTCAACACTGCAATTCTTTGTACACATACGCCTCAAAAACTTAAGGAATAATGAAAAGGTGACAGTGAGAGAGACAAAGAAATGAGGGACAATAGTTGACAGGGACTTTAGAAAAGTTCATTAGAGCTCTGACTCTGAGGCAACTGGAAGCTATCGTGGCTAATTGATACTCATTTATTTATGAAAGGAGCTGGGGAGGAGATGACTGTAATTACTATGACGCGCGCGATCTAATCCCTGCTCTCTCTTTTGACTCATAATCTCTTTTTAATATCATCAGTGTCTTTTTCAGCTCTGTTTATTATTATTATTCATCCCCTCTGTAGCTTCCTCCTGTGTGGTTTTTATCTCCCAGTGGCTCTCATCCGTCATGTCTTTGTGTTAGCGTTGACGAGCACAAGAAAGCTCAACTCCGCGGGAGTTCGGCTCAATCTGTGCTCAATTATTTTTTTTATTCGCGCGGCGTTGAAACGGCGACTTCTTCTCTGTGACGCACGTGTTCTTGCGTATAGAGTTGTGATGAAATTCCCCTTTTGCCATTCAGCGATTAATTAAAAGATTAACCGATTTTTTTTAATGTTACAAACAACAAGTGCTTGTATTTTTGGTCTTTAACAATATTTTAATTACATTTATTAATCAAGTGCACTTTAGTTCACAAGTCACTACAGTGTTTAAGCCAATAGATGGATTAAGAGCATCAACACACAATGGTCCCACATATCCAAACTGCATTTTTAATTATGTATACAAGGAAACATATTTTCAAAAATAAATAGTTTTTATGTTTGCAGACGTGCATTCCTCTTCATCTTTCTGTTTCTTCCTTTAGGGGTTGCCAAAGTGGATCATCTGCCTCCATCTTGTCCTCCTTTACAACATCCATGAACCTTTTCTCTGTGGTCTCCCTCTTTTCCTCCTGCCCGGCAGCTCCATATTCAACATGGCCACCATCTCTGACCAAAACATCTCAACCTTGACTCTTAATTTACTTATCTCAGCACCCTTTCACCTCACCCCTGACACTCTCGTCTTCTCTCTTGTGCACTGTCCATTTTTAATTGCATTTATTTAGAAATAGGGAGAGTATATATTAATTGACATATACAGCAATATATGTAAAGATGTCAGATTATAGCCCAAGGCTATTTTCCCCTCTGCAGTCCCCTGGCAGGTTGGTGCAACATTAAAAATAGACACTTAACACAGAGATAGCAATAAAAGGTCAAGCAACTGTAGGCAGATAAAGCACAACGAAATCAACAGAAGAGAGACAATGAGTGATTTTTTTTTTTTTTAAATACCGGCTCTGTCGAGGTTCCAAGCGAGTCATGAGCGCAAAATTCAACACAAGAATCAAATCAGAAAAAGCTACAATAGAGTTATAAAACTATCATTGCGGCTCTATTGGCGAGAGACCTCCTAATTTGCATAAAAAATGTAAATATTCAATTTTAATGTTTTCGATACCATCGTATTATGGCTCTAGAATGTGCCGGGTAAAAAACGACACCCATGTTGGTTGACCCCAGGTACATTGCCAACAACTCCTTATATGGACATCCTGGGGGGGGGGGGGGGTGTTTTTATAGGTCACATATTCAGGCTTTAAAAAAAGCATTTCTTATGTGTTGTTGAGGTCAAAGTTATGATTGTTTATGTAGTTATAAATTATAAATAAATGTTTCATCAGATAGCCTACAGGTTGTGATGAAAAAAAAGGCTATAAGACACTCTATATTGCACTCTTATAGCTTCTGTATATACTGTATGTTTTAACATAGGAATGGAAAAAAGCAGGCGAAAAATGCTCCGTGTGTGTTAAGTGTTAAACTTATCCACTTTCTCTACCTCTACTTTTCCGTCTAGCTCCTGCTAACCTTCATTCCTCTCCAGTGCAGACCTCCACCTGTACATACTCTCCTTCGCCTGTTCTCAATACAGATTGCAATATCATCGGCAAACAACAGAGTCCACAGAGACTTGTGGTCTCCGACCTCATCTGTCGACCTGTCCATCACCATTGTAAACAAGAAGGGGCTCAGAGCTGATCCCCCGATGTAATCCCACTATGAACCCATCTGTTACTCCAACTACACGCCTCACCACTGTCCTCCACCTCCCTCACATACTTCTCTACCACTCCTGAGTTCCTCGCACAGTACCACACTTCCTGTCTTGTTACCCAATCATAAGCTTTCTCTCGATGCACAAACACACCACAACTGTCCAAAAGGTTTGGTCTCGAACTTCTCCAATTCCCCTCAAATACTTTACCGCATGATTGATCTGGGAGAAAATCTCTGCGCTTATATAAATAATATTTATTTCAAGAATGCAGTTTAGTTGTTGCCTGTCAACACAGAGATGCCCAGCACTGACAAGGCCACAGATAGTTGCGAGAATGTATTATCAGTGTGAGTGTTTCAGGGAAGTAATAGCAGTTATTGTCAACCCAGAAAATTACTTTATTATATGTTATTATATATATTACTATAAGTTGTTCAATAGCCAGGTGTTTCTCCAGATATCGCTTTCAGTGCAGTTTATTGACACCATATAAATATATATCATATATTCACTGTTTTCTGTGCTGCAATGTTGAGAGCACACAGTATTTTGAATTGAATCGAATTGAATAATATAATATAAAAGATCTTTCTGTATAAAAAAAAACACCTCAGATAATTCTACCCTTTCTGGATAAATGATATAAGTCAGCATGATTATACAAGTTACAACGTGAGAGACTCAATGAGTGCTGATATACAGGACAACATCAGTGAGACCTTTAAAGGTGCCATATGTAAGAATGTGGCCAAAAACGGTTACTACCTTCAAATTAAAAAAAAACGAGGTCTTTCGTTTCGTTTCGTTTTCTGACGTAACTGGCAACCCGTGGTTGCTCGGCAGCTGAGACTCTACTGACTGCAGTGATTGGTAGACGGCGGTAGGTGGCGCCACATGCCAAAACATGATTTCAAAACATAAACATGATTTGCAGTCTGCAAAATATTACTTTTAATGCAAATATTTTGGCTGTACTGTTGTTGTTGTTGGTGAGTTCAGTTTGTTATATGAACATTATTCCCGAGTCTCTGTGACATATTAGGAGGATTTTACGGCCAGTTGCTTTAGATTTATTACATAATGCACCTTTAAGTAATGACATCATTTACCATCACAGGAGTTCAATTTAATGTTACATCAACAGCTGTTCATCTCGGATTGTTACAAAAAAAAAAACCTACTACAACCTACTACAAATATTCAGATGCTGTTTTATCTGTGAAAAAAAATGGTAATGCATATAAATGCTAAACAAAAAAAATCTATTTATTCCTCCAAAACAGGAGCACCATCGTATTTTATATTTTGTGGTTGAGGGTCATATGAAAGTCTCCTCACGCTGACTCCTAGGAGCCATCTTTCTCATTTCTGAAAGTTTATGAGGCCTCATAAATAACTCAAGTTCTGCTCCAGGGTTGGAGTGTGTGTTTGGTTCCAGGAGGAATTCTGAGATGTTACATGGAAACGTCTTGGTTTTTAGAATGAAAACGGTCACGGTAATTTCTTTACTAATTAAATATTTGAAAGGTAAGGCTCTCTAGCTCTACAAGCGAGAGAGATTTCCTTGAAAACGCCTCGAATGTGATGCCGAACGAAGAAAAAGGTTTCCTGGTGTGAAACACTTATCGAGTACAAATTCATCACTTCCACCACCAGTAGTACGCAAGCTTACCCTGGTGGTACTAATACTGTTCTAGGTATATACCAGGGTATGTGAATTTTGACCAGAGTAAATAGAAAATAAAGCAAACAAAGATTTTTTTTTTGTGAAATGTCTGTAGCCGACTTTTCTCGTCCTATTCTTACCACTGTATGTTAACTTTTGTGATAATTGTGTTACTTCAAGACTTTTCTCAGATGGTACTTGATATAAAATGTATGAAAACCACTGGCTTAGATGATCTGCCTGATGAATAAATGATATTTGAGAGCTGTCCCAAGTTTTCAAAAGTCGAGTTTTAAAACTTGAGACGGTCTAAGGTTGAAAAAGCTACATCGCTACACACACCAATAGTAACTGTAATGCTAAGACTGGAAGAGCACGCTGGAAATGGAGCATCTCTTACGATAAAATGGGAAAAGAAATCAGTATGGTCAACCGAGTCTCATGTTCCCACTGATGCCAACTGGAGTAAATGCCAATTAAACGCAGTCCCACTGGTGAAAAACTTGTTTAAACTGGTTATCAGACCAGTGAGAACGGGATATAAAAGCTCTATTCTTGGCTCCACAGTGCAGCACAGAGTCCTACACAAACGTCCAGCCTCAGAGGATTTATCTGTCCAGTGGATACATGTGATATATGACAGCAATGTGCCTGCTAGAGCCTGCAAATGATCACTTTTCCAAATGCTAACAGCTGTTAGCTCCCAGTAGCCTCTCATTTCCTGTCCCTTAAGTTTAGTTTTACTTTTTTTTTTAAGGTGGACCTAAAGAGATACTACTAAACCGAGTGTTCTGAACGGGGCTGTTTTGGCAGGGTGATTGAACTGCTATGGTGCTTCATTCTTATGGTATTTTGACCAAAGCATGTCACAGACATGTTCATAAGGACACCAGGGAACTAGGTTAACTTGGAGAAATAGGGTATAATATGTCCCTTTAACATACTTCTTTTAGTGGGGAACAGCCAGTGCTATCTCATTTGCTGTTGCGTGCTGCAGGGGGCAGCAGGTTGAAGGTAACAGATGCCAACAGACTGCACAAACTCCACAAGGACCAGGAAGTCATTCCTGCCTGTGGTCATCAGACTGTATTATTCCTCCCTCGTTGTGTGTCAGACACTCTGAGTCAATAGACTAAATATGGCCTGTAATTACTGTGGTTATAAGCACTGTGCAATAATAGATTTTACATTATGGTCTTCTTCATAGTAACTTAAATTGTGTACACTGCAGACACTGTTTTACACCCACGCCTGTAAAATAGTAGTTCAACTCAGCTCACTTCACTTATTGTTTCAACACACCAGCTGTTTTATTACTATTTATAATATGTACACTGAGAAAAGCAGGTGATCCACTGTGGTGACCCCTAGAGAGTGAGAAGCCGAAAGAAAAACAAATGGGTATTTTAAGCACTGAATAAAATACTTGAACATGCTTTGACACACACTGTTATATATGATTCCTACTCTCTTCTTTCTCTAACTTTTTTGTTTTTATCTTAATGTGAATCTCCGTTGTTTTATATTCTTAACAGAGTAGCTGTAACGTGTAAAGAAACCAAATTTCGCCACAGGAATTAATAGTGCTTTTTTTTTTTTTTTTTTTCTGATTCTGATTGTCAATTTAATTTGAAGACATGCCAGTTGTGCAGGCAAGGCAACACGATGAAAAAAAAAAAAAAAAGGCAATATCCTTTGGCTGTCTCTTGGTGTTTTTATCCCAATTTAGCAACAGTTGATTTTATTTTTTTTAATTCCAAACAAAAGTGGCAAAAATAATATGAAACGATGAATCTGATCGAGTTTCTGAATGCCAAAAACTGATTTGTATAACTTTGGTTGTGGTTTTTTTTCCCCCCCATTTCCTGTACAAAGACCCTTCCAGCATCTATAGGTCTCGTTTGCTGTATGTAATCCACACCCTCAATACGGTGCCAGTCTTTCAGCTCCAAATGGCACCAACGACGACTACCACGACACTGGCAGCTGAAAACACATCCACGCCATTTGCAGTTTAATCGCAATCCTTTTAATCAGCTCCAAAGACGACAGACAAAATGTGCTGAGAGTTGCATTGTGGGACAAAAACCCTGTTTTATACATTTGGAATTGGACAGATTGGCATATTATTAAAAGTGCACTCTGTTGTCTTTTTTCCCCAACTTTTTGGAATCCTTTCTGTCAACGAGACAGCTCATTTGCATTGTTAGATTCTGGCGTCAGCTTCTTTACAGGGATTTTTTTTTTTTTTTTTTGTTCACCGGACTTGAGATCCAATTACAGCGTAGACAGTTATGTCATCTATTTTTTGATTTGGGGAAAAAAAAAATGGGATAAAACTAGATCTTTTGGGACAAGAGTAGAAAATACCACATTAGTTAGACACACCGAATCTATAGATGTCAGAACTTCTTCTTAGAAAGTCAAACATAATTAAATAAAGCAGCACATTAATAGAACGGTAATGCCAGTGAGAATATATTCTGACACCTGAGGGTGTGATTTAATTGATAGAGCCGATTAATTTGATCACGTGTGTGTGTGAAGGTGCCAAATTCAAAAAATCAACGCAGGAATGTCAGATCAAAAACAAGTGTGATCACACGTGCACATGACATGATAACAGCCAGGAACCTTTTTGTATGTATATTAAGTTACTCGTTAATCCACGGGGAGAAGTTTGAACTATTTTCTGCCACTGCAGACGAGGTCATTACTTCCCAGTTTTTATAGCCGTCTTCAAAGTGCAATGCATCATCTGAACTTCGGGCTTTAAAGTAAACTTAACAGGTCGTGAAAATAGGTGACGTGTGTGTTTGAATACAGTAAATAACCCTGTTTGAACGCACCCTATTTATGGGCCCAGCCCTCAACCAAAACAGAGGCATGAAAATGACACACCGACACAGATATATATTTACATAGATTATTTCTTGACACCTGGAATGTATAAATAATATACCTTTAAAAGTATAATATAAATATCATATAACATTGCTGCATAATACAGGGCTCGACCAGTGAGGCAGTTACTCGCTCAACACAAGCGTCTTGATTGCTGAATAAAGCAAAAGCAACACGACTGAACATCACACGATCCATTCTGCAGAAGGAGAAATGTGGCCTTGGGCCTCGAAACAGGAAGATTAGAAAATCCGTTTTTTTTTTTTTACTCAGTTTGCTGCGAATGTTTAGACTAAAAGTATTTGAGCTAAACTGTGCATGTAGGTTAAAGGTGAACAAATCTAAAAGCATTAGCTGATGTGTTCAAAAGAGTCTTAGATGTGCTTTTTCAACTAGTGTTTGGTCCTAAGCCAAGACACTCACTCACTCACTGACTCACTCATGTGTTTGTGGTCCTCCTCAGTCTAAGTACAGGAGATAAAACTCGAAATGTTGACTTCCGCACTCATCGGGACGTCACAATGCGCTAAATTCCTGGAATTGTCGTCTCGCAAGAGCTTTGGGCAACAGTACCTGAAAACCGGAAGTCCGCGAAAAGTTCTATTCTTGGCTCCACAGTGCAGCACAGAGTTCTACACAAACTTCCAGCCTCAGAGGATTTATCTGTCCAGTGGATACATGTTATATATGACGGCAATGTGCCTGCTAGAGCCTGCAAATGATCACTTTTCCAAATGCTAACTGCTGTTAGCTCCCAGTAGCTTATGTGGTTGATGTCATTTCCTGTCCCTTAAGTTTCTTTTAAGGGCTGTTTTGGCAGAGTGATTGAACTGCTGTTGTGCTTCATCCTTATGGTATTTTTGACCAAAGCATGTCACAGACATGTTCATTAGGGGAACTAGTTTAACTTGGGGAAATAGGGTATAATATGACCCCTTGAAAGTTGGGTTCATGATGGCAGTGCTTCCACTGAACGACGGACAAACGTATGCAATACAATGTGGAAGTAATCCAAGTATTCAGAATACTCAGATGAATACATTACACAATACATTTTAGAGCATGTGTTCAGTATTCTGTAGTGAATACAAATGCTGCTGGAAGACTGATATCCTTTGTGGTTGAACATCAGTGTCGTTTGACTGTGCAGACTTTACTTCCAATCCTAACCAAGCTCTTTGTAACAGTGACATGTCAAGGCTTCAAACTAATTGTGCCCCTTGGAGGAAAAAAAGTCAGCGTTCAAGCCCCGATTACAATCCCGAAGAGCATTGCGACTAATGTTCAACAACAATCACACAACAACACAACGAACAGACACCACAAGAGACAAATCAAACACCAAACATGATATCAGCCGTGGCTTGAGATGGGGGCGGAAGAAGCTAAGCTTTAAATCTACTTCCCGGCCCTGTCGTCACAAATACACAATCGATACAACAAAGACAAAACCCACACTTAAGTCTCCCATTTCCCCCGAAGCATCACTTCAAATTAGCTACACAAATCCCCTCCTACTGCTTATACCAACCCAAACACTCCTGTTCTGAACTTTCCTTTTTGAAGTTTGTATTTTTACTGGCTCCTCATCGAGACTATTCCAACTGTTTTCGAAACAGATACAGGGATACACACAGTTCTGAGAGTTGTTCTCAGCAATTTGATGCTGCAGTTTGAAATTGAAATTTCTCGTTTACTATACAAACTTTGAATTTTTTTTTTACGGGAGAAGATGATTTTTTTTTCCTTTGTAAACGGTGTGTGCTGTTGTAGATTCGACTATGTCCAGGAACTTGCAAACACCGTTGCTCATTTATCATTGCAAACCACACAAGTTGGATTTTACCCCAAACGTCAACACAGTAGCTCAGGTATGGTAATACGAATGCATGATACAAAATAAGTAAGGACTCTTCAGGACTCTGATCTTAAATGTCTTATATAAGGCTTCCAGGAGATTGACTATTACCACCTAGAAATGTGGTTTCTTCCATTGTGTACTTTTCCAACACTCCATAAATCAATTGAAATCAATATTTCTATTAAAAGTAAAGGACTGTTTAACTTTTGTTGCCATTTTAATGAGGTCATCCGCTTTACCGTCTCTGCTAAAACTTCAGAGACATGACAACAAAAACAACAAAGTATTCACGCTGCTTGCCGATGTCATCATACGTGGTCTATTGTTACTGTTTTGATCGCGAGATCCCTAGTGGCAGCGATACGTACTGAACAGATTAAGAAAACCCTTGTATGAAATTGCTATTACCGTGTACAGTGACAAAATAACGCTGCACAACATGAAAGACCTCTCCACTCTCCGCAGTCCTGTACAGCCAAGGTACATCCGTGTACTAGTAATTGGGTCCCTTTTTAGTTTGAATTCTTACTGCCAAGAACAGGGACACCTGCTGTGCTCACATGCACACACACAGTCTCACACATGCCCATGTACGGAATTTGCTGCAATTTGATAATGACAGCTAATTACAGAGAGGCAGTGGTACTGTTGAGGAGAGAGGCCGAAGTCCCCGTGGAGACATGAGGGAGAGAGTTAGACTGGGGGTAAAAAAAAAAGCTCAGAGAAAAGAAAAGAGAATGGGGAAGATGAAAGAGGATTTAGAAAATGCTAACACATGCACTGTATGTATTCCGTATCAAATTAAAGGTGCCATATGTAAGAATGTGGCCAAAAACGGTTACTACATTCAAATTCAAAATACCGAGGTCTTTAATTTTTCGTTTTCTGATGTAACTGGCAACCCGTGGTTGCTCGGCAGCTGAGACTCTACTGACTGCAATGATTGGTAGACGGCGGTAGGTGGCACCACATGCCAACACATGATTTCAAAACATACATACAACAACATGATATGCAGTCTGCAAAATATTTTTTAATGCAAATATTTTGTCTGTACTGTTGTTGTTGGTGAGTTCAGTTTGTTATATGAACATTATTCCTGAGTCTCTGTGACATATTAGGAGGATTTTATGGCCAGTTGATTTAGATTTATTACATAATGCACCTTTAAACTTTCTTATGCAGGGACAAAACGATATGTTTGTCTTTCACGATGGTCACCATGTCAGATTATCAATCACCGTGACACAGATTATTGCTGCGTTTAATTTTTCGGGGGAATGGCAACAGGTTTTTGACCAATCATCGGTCACGATGACTGTGCGGAGGCTGTCGGTCATCGGGGAGGCGGGGCAAGGAGTTGTCGATCATGGCTACCAAAGCAGTAGTCACTTCAGGAGACGTCAAAGCTCAACGAAATGTTCCACAGTGTCGCTAATCAACCTATTCCGGTGAGAGAACTCTGTTATCCTATTGGTCAACGGTTCAGGAGCAAGTCATAGGAGATGGCAGATGAGGCAGGACTTCTCGTCGGGGTGTCCCAGAGCGTCCTAGACAGCAAATCTCTATACTTCAATAATGTCACACACTACACCTTTGTTCATCATCCTCGACATTTATAATTGGTAACAGTGGCGGAGCTAGACTTTTCTCTTTGGGGGTGGCAAGGGGGGGGCCAAGGCTATTTCAGGGGATCCACAGACTATGACAATGAATTGGTTTCTAGACAAGACGTGCGGTAGCGTGATATGTCAATCATCTGGGGGTCCAATCAGATTTCAGGGGGGGTCCATGGTATATGAAAGGGCAAATATGCGATGCAGGAAGCGATCAGTGAGTGGAGATAAGAGAGCAGAGATGTAGGATGTAGAGATAGAGCGATGCCTTATGGGAGCACTTGTTGAACATGACACTGAAGGCTAAGGATTTGGCCCTTTTTTGGTTATGGGAATACAGACCGCACAGCAGGTTCTTACTTCTTTTTTTGAACTACAGCACAGTTATGATGTAGTCATCTTTTCAATGGAAGGTCTATGGTTCGATTCCTGACTACACTAGTCAACCTGCCGACGGGCAACCCTCCGAAGTTCCCAAGTTCACAAACGAGAACACAACCGCACAACCAGACAACAATGGAGGACTTCCAGCAGCTCTTTTTTTTTCCTGCTTGTTGCCGTTTTTCTCAACAAAACATGAAGTACAATAAGGGCTGGTTGTATTGGTACCATTTTACATACCATACTGTACCAAACCAAATAGTTCCACTGTGATGAATTCTCCACAGCACCAATAAAAGCATTCCCTGACCACTGGGACAGATCATTGGCTCTGATCAACAAGAACCCCTGCTGGGGTATTTAATAAGAAGAGTTTTCGATACTTCTGCCACAACACAGTGCCAACAAACTGCAAAATGTTTATAAAAACAGTGACAAAGCACAGATTGGAAAAAACTGGACTGAGGTGACCGGCGAATGTTTTTGATTCATTCTAGAGTGCAGCTGGAACTGTGTTTTCTTCTGTGAGCCACCCCGAGAGAGTACTAACCGAGCCTGACCCGACCCTGACAAGCATTCTTTTTTGTTTCTGCCCAGTGGAGTTAATATAACTTTATGTTACCCTGACCCTGGCATGCAGTTGTTGTTGTTGGAATGGTGGTTACTGGCTTTTTTTTTTTTTTTTGCTCTGCACAGACACATGCTGAGTCAATATACACATAAGGGCCATTTGTGTGGTTCTGTGATAGCCCCCACCGCTGCCTCACTCAGGTGGAACGACTAAGGATAAGCTAACAGGTGAGTCCACACATTCACATTTTGTCCAATTACCCTCTGCATTGCTTTTTGGACTGTGGGAGGACGGCGTCGCACAAACCCAGCTCTGCTTGATGCAAGGAAACAGGGATGTCCACTACACCGCCGTGTCTGAGATTTCAGTTTCAATATCGACCACAGTTTAAACATTTCTAAATGGACAACAAACAGCCAAGTAAGGCTGCCTTGCTTTGTTTGTGTGTGTAATATTTATATTTTTGTGAGGTCCAAAAAAAAAACCCTACAAACCTATCTTTGTGAGGACATTTTGTCCTTATGGGGACATTGTGTCTGGGACCCAAAAGTGCCTTTTCAGGGTTGAGACCTGTGTTGAGGTTAGGTATGTAGTTGTGATGGTTAAAGGTGCCATATGTAAAAATGTGGCCAAAAACGGTTACTACACTCAAATTCAAAATACCGAGGTCTTTTAGGTTTCGTTTTTTTCTCCGCCATTGTGGCTCAGACGTAACTGGCAACCCGTGGTTGCTCGGCAGCTGAGACTGCAATGATTTGTAGACGGCGGTAGGTGGCGCCACATTACAAAACATGATTTGTGGTCTGCAAAAGATTTGTTTTAATGCGAATATGTTGGCTGTTTTATGGCCAGTTGCTGTAGATTTATTACATAATGCACCTTTAAGGTTGAATTAAAGGACTATGGAATGCATTATGTCCATGTGTCTTCACACATGTAAAAGGAAGTTGGTGTGTGTGTATTTCTGAGTGAGAGAACACCAAGTTCTTTTTCCGCTGTTTCGTCGTGGCGCCAGCTGTGGGGACACAGCAAAGCAGAGAGATAAGAGGACAAAAGAGAAATGAAAGACTTTTTTATAGGTTTGACTCCTAAAGGCAAATAAAGAGCTTGTTATTTAACAACTAAAAATGCAGAGGTTGTTGTCACTGAGTCCAGAAAATAATGTCAAGACAATTTAGGCTCCTTATTTAGTAAAACATTGTACCATTTTAATCCCTGTGGAGGTTTTTTTTTGTTGTTGTTTTGGAAACTGTCTTGGTATTGGCAGAGAGTGTGAACCTCCTAATTTAAATGCTGGCACTTGTATGAATGGGAGAATTTCCAGTGAAATATACCTGAGTAAAAAACATTAAAAATGTGCACAGCATTATCCATTCACAACTGGAAAAACCACCGACAGAAACCTGGTCTCAACAGTCACTTTGATAAAGACACAGAATAATGATGACCAATGCCAAGATGTTTTTTTTTTCATAGTCAGCTACTTTGCCATGTATGGTGTAGAATCCACAATACTTATTTTTGGTGCATTGATGTCATAACCGACGCCTCAATAAGACAGATGAGATGATTTTAGATTTTACTTCAGACAGTCTCATATACTTCTGCAACAGCAAGTAACAAATATTTTCATACTTGATTAATCTTGATTATTTTGTCAATTAATTGAGTACGTGTTTGGTCTGTAAAATGTCATAAAATGTTGATATATACACATATATACATAATATATGTATATGTATATATATGTGTATATGTGTGTGTGTATATATATATTATATATATACACACATACACATATATATACATACATATATACATACATATATATATACATTTATACACATATATATATAAACATACATACTGTATATATACACATATACATATATATGTGTATATATGTATATACACATATGTGTATATACACATATATGTGTATATACACATATATACACATATATATGTATATACACATATATACACATATATATGTGTATATACATATATATGTGTATATATGTATATACACATATATACACATATATATGTATATACACATATATATACATATATATGTATATACACATATATATATGTATATACACATACATATACATATATACATTCATATACATACATACATACATATCAAACTGATTCACTGATTATCAAAGGTTTTAAAGTGCAAATTTTAAGTGTGTTTAACTGGAGAATCTATTGAAGAATCTATTGAATCTAATAAACATATGATTTCGAATTCAATAAATACAACTTAAAAACCTTACATTGAATACAATTTAGAGTCTATCTTTATTTTTTTTACAGTCTTTCTTTCCACATTTTTGCTTCTCATTTCATTTCTTACTCCATCTGCTTAAACTATAATAGCAGATTAGCTGCCTGGGCTGAAAACTACTTATGAAACCAAAGGAGTAACAGAGCAGATGTTGGTAAAAAATTAAAGTTTATGGGCATGGATGACTTTACGACCCTGACTATTTATGACCAGTCAGAAGAATCAATTTAGCTGTCATATTGAAAAAGATGAAATCTAAAAAGTCAATGCATGAATAAAAATGATCATCTTTTCCAACAACGGTAGACAAACACATTTAATTATAAATTAATTGGCTAAATGGTGATATTTTTTTCTCTCTCTCTCGTGTCGCATGTGTCCCTGATTCATGAACGTGTCACACACGTGCCCGAATTACCGACTGAGCCATAAAAACAAGTAAAACCACCTTTGAGTGACGTTTTAAGAGTGGTGACTAAGAAGAAAGTGGGAGGATATGGATCGCGCCGCTTTCCCCTCGCAAACCAAACACAAAACTGATGAGGAGGAAAGAATTAGAACTGTGCCGTGGCAGCCGCAAAGTAGGAGATAGTTGGTCAGTTAAAGGACAAACAACAAAAAGAAAGAGTCAGACTTGATTGATTATGATTCAATGTGCCAAGCATTTATTATATACGTCGTTAGTCTGCCAACATGCAAAGGTTTGCTAATTAGTAATAAAAATAACACACTCTATCTCAAGAGAGCCACGGGAGTTTAAGTAAAGTATGAATACATTTTGCATTTCAGTAAAACTCAAGACAAGGACAGATAAGCTCTTCAGTTATGAAGAAGTTAATGTGGTGCCAGCTACAGACAATGGCTCGGATGTGAAGACGCATGTTTTTGACATTCCGAGCATCATTGTGTTTCAACTTATTACAAGTTATACCACTTCTCTTTGTGTCCTTTGTTTGTGTGCCTGAAAAATAGTTACTGCAAAATGCAGCTTAATAAAAAATGCTGCCAATGAAAAGTTGCACTGCCATTGTTACGCTGACAGTCCGCAGTCATGAGGATGCACCAAATACACCAAACACAAACATTGGCCCAGTGTCAGACCTCAAAACCCAATATGTGGGTGTCCAAAAATGGCTGACCCGTAGCCAAGAGGAAAGGAATTGGACAAGGGTGAGGGTGCAGGCGAGGGCAACGGCATCCGAAAACCGGTAGTCAGCAAAAAGTTCTATTCTTGGCTCTACAGTGCAGCACAGAGTTCTACACAAACTTCCCGCCTTAGAGGATTTATCTGTCCAGTGGATACGTGTTATATGAGACGGCAACGTGCCTGCTCGAACCCGCACTTTTCCAAATGCTAACTGCTGTTATATAGCCTCTTTGGTTGATGTCATATCCTGTCCATTAGGTTTCGTTTTCCAAAAAACCTGCTGAAAATAGCGTCAACTAGCCACAAATAAAAAACAATGTAATCCCAGTTTTAAATGGATTATTAACTGTATTTTATCTGCATGCATTCCAAGGGTCAAATGACTCAACAAAGCCTGCAGGTTTTCTCCCCTTCAGCTCCATGAAGCTGTAGCGACACAGTCAAGCGCCATTTCTGACATTACACTGAGACACAAGCCTCCAATATAGCATATAAGTGAGTTTATTCCAGTAATGACTGCAGCATCGTCACGGAGCACCAACGTGTTGTTTTTTCGAATGCTAATGAGAATAGCGTTAATTGTCCTTTTTAGCAGGTTCGCCTGCGTTTGAAAAAACTGGGTGATATACTTGTTATTTTTTTCTGTGAAATAACCACTGCTATGGTGCCTTTAATTGAATATGCATTTAAATGATAAGTGGTCTGTATCTATATAGAGTTTTCATACGCACATTCAAACACAACGCATTTTCTATCACACCATCTTTCATACCCATTTACACGCTGCAAACGTGGGGTTAAGTGTCTTGCCCAAGGACACATCGGCATGTGGACTTAGCTGAGCTGGGAATCGAATCCGCAGTCTTCAAGTTGAAAGACAACCTACTGTACCACTGAACTACAGTCACCGTAATAACTAGTAGAATAAGTAACAGTTGATATGAGCTTTTAAAAGCACCTGAAGGTTCAAGACTTTCATCACTTCAGATAAATGCACCACTACAAATGCAAATACCTGCTGAATAACATCTATATTTAATGACTAAAATCAGTTTCACAGTTCAACAGTTACAAAAATACCAGATAATATTCCCTTCTCCTGTCTGTGATGGTCTTTATTGCTTTTTTTGCGAGGACCACGCAGTTCCTTACGACTTCAAAGGACTGTTTGGAGGAAAAGACTACATATTTTGTGAACGTGAGCCCACTGCTGCCACATGTTTACCTGTATCCTAATTAAAAATGCAAAGCTCCAGATGTTACTTTGGCGGGGGGAAGTTGAAAATGAAATGCTGCCGCCGCCGCCGCCCCAGTTGTGGTTGTTTTGGTCAGACGCGTCAGACGAGAACCGACAGTAATGGCCCAAATGGGGGGTTATTAGCAGAAAGTAAAGAAAGGGAAAACATTTTTTCTCATTTGGTGTAAGACGTGCTGGTTTGGTTTGAAGCACAGATGGAACAAAATATCCACTTCCTTGATATGGCTGTAAAAACAGACACCACAGCAAGGTATTGGATAAAGGACTTAAGTGCATAATACACTCTAACTCTAAATGTAATCGCATCTGCATCTGAGGTCCCCTGAACAATCATTTGAATCACTAATAGTCAGCTTAAGTTGTACTTTATAGCATGGGTGTTGGTAAAGTTCTGTTGGCGGAGTGTCCCGACAGTCATTTGGCCTGTTTTTTAAGTTGATTTTTTTAAAGGCTAATGCTTTGTTTTCACAGTGCCATAGAGTCCAGAGAGCAGTAACTTTTATTTGTGTCATATTCTTTCTCTGCGAAAGGCAGATGGAAGCGTGTTAGTGTCACCGGTACGCAATGGTTATCGCGTTGAGAGAGCCACAGGGTTTTCGGGTGAGATTTGCAAGCGCTGCCACTTCATCTGCATGGCGTCTTGTAAAGTTTTATATTGAAAGTTATCGCATGCAGGTTGGGTTTTAAAACCCAAAGAGTGCCCACGCATCCACTCTGAAAGCTGAAGGTGCTCTAAAATGCTCTGCCATAAAAAGAAGAGAGGCCCTGTATGTTGTGATTGGGTTATAGTTACAGATGGGCTGCTGCACACCCGCAGGAGCAGGATGGTTGTTGAACACAAGCAGAAGGATTTCACAGAATTTTAAGGATTTTAAATCTGCAAAAACAAGAACAATGTGATACTGAGCTATATATATGTTTTTTTTAAATGCTTTTCTAGTTTGCCTATGTATAAGATAGAAACCATTGCCTTGGTTGACATCAAGTTCAAGCACTTTTAAGGACTAATTCCCCTAAATTCAAGGACCGAATGCACAGCTTTGCCCATGGCGTCCACTTTTACTGATTTGCAGCACACTCTGCATATAGCCAGATTGATAACAGACAAAGGTGGAGAGAGACAATGGAAAGGGTCCACAACAGAGCCCTCTGTGTCGATGCAGAGCCTGTCGGATAGCCTCTGCGTCGTCTCCGACGGCACTAAATATTTTTCATGTGTCCGTCACTCCGTCAAGGGACAATGGAGCTACAATTGGTCCTCAGGACAGGCCGAGCAAAGCTGCTCTGTGCCGGCTCACAGTGCGCACCGAGCGTCACAGAGGCGGGGCTGATCACTGCCGACAACGTCGCTGCCAAACTATAAATACGTCATGTCTTAATACACACACAGCACATGTTTAGACTCTAAATGGCCAATTTCTCGCCTCAAATTATCTTAAAACTGTGTTCCGTGACACAGAAAAGTGAGAAACGGCCCCTGTTTCAACAACAACAACAGTCTTTCTCTCTCGGACCCCTACTGATCGGGCGGGAAATTGCAGCGTGTATCCGTCCATGACGCAGAAGTATGAAGGCTCGAGGGGTCTCCATGGTTACGCAGTCGTAGAAGTATAAAGCCTAGTCTACGTACATCAACCAATGCAGGGCACCTAAATATCAACTTAACTTCTTCTTTTTATTTTGGGCTAAACAACTGTCAAAGTCACAGTGGCCATTGTGAACTCCAGGTTAAGTTAAGACACACTTTATTTTATTTGAAGGCCCTGAAAAAACATTTTTGATAACAGAAGAAGAAGTAGTCACCAAGGACAGTCATCCAAGCCTCGACCTGGCGACCCTCAGACCAGCCGGTTCCCTGGACATCTCTGCTCGATGGACCTTTCAGCTGATGAGCAGCTCAAAGCAGACGTGTCAGAGGGAGCTGTAGCATCGTTGTGTGTGCTAAGTGTGTGACTGAGAGTAAACGTCTGTGTGTAGGGACCAAAACCTGGTCCTAATGAGGCAGAATCGAAATTCTGAGGAATTGGTCAAGGGGTCTGATTTGAATTGTGGTTAAATTAAAGTCAGGGTTAGGCAACTGATTTTGGTTAACTTGAGGGATCATACTTTGTGGACAGCACACAAATGCACATACAGACTGCAGTTTACAGCATTCACAGATAATTAACTTACACAACCGTCTGCTTAACAAACAATTGCCGCGACGATTTAATGCGACGCATTGTCGGAGTCACGGGAACATGTAAACGAACATGAAGGGGTCAGCGGCGAAGACAAGTCACTGAGGGTGATTTTTCGTAATCTGTTTCGCTGCGACAACAACAACTAATGCCTGGGTACAATTATTAATAAATGCCTTCCCCGGAGTGAGCAACACGGAAAACACTGCGATGCGGTTCCAGCGATGGGAGAATGAGATTTCAGAGGAGTGTGTGTGCTTTATCTGACTGCAAAGGCTCGACCCTGTCAAAGACACTGTACACAAAGAAAGCAGCGGAATAAACAGCTTATTAATAGAACTGGATATGACAGAGATAAAGAGCGTGGCAGGCATGCTGGGATACACTATACATTTATACATTGTTACCCAACTACAGGTTTAGACGCACAGGATAAGCAAAGACAGAACAAACAGATTAGAGTCAGATGGAGAAAAATAAGGGCAGGAAGAATCTGCTGCTGTTTTTGTTTTTTCTTTTATTCATTTTTTTTTTTTTTACAGCGTGTCTCCTCCCATATCATCTATTTCAAAGACTGCAGGCGAGCAATCTTCTGTGGATGAGGGTAATGAGCAGCACAAGCTGGCTTTTGGATCCGTGCTCTATTAAAACTGGTTCAACCTCCCTCCCCAAAAAAAAGAAGAAAACGGGGGGGAAAAAGTGTCGCTGAAAAGTTTGCTCCACGTACAAACTTTGAATTTTGTGTTGTCAATAAGGCAATTATGTGACAAATAGGTAAAGAATTTGAGAAAACAGAAACACAACAGCACGAGCACAGAGAAAAGCAATTCAATCTGATCACCCCTCAGGTGTAAGAAATAGATTTTTGGCCATTTCTTAGATGTTTATACATTTATCTCCGTGTCTAAATATATACATAAATGCATTAGGAAATTGCCAAGGTCATTTTGTCTACAAACAGAAATAAAAAAAAATCTACAATATTTACTTACATATGTAAGCCCCCCCCCCTTGTTCAAGTAGAGTTGAACAATTAATCGCGTTCTAATCGAGAACGCAATGTGAAACGAATGCAATTAGCAAATCGCAAAAGGTGCATTTTTATTGCAAATTGGGCAAATTATAAATTAACGACCTACCCTAATGTCGGAGATCGTCTCTATCAAGGTCCTATTATTTCCTGAGTGGGGAATATTTTAGTTATTAATTAATTAATTGGTTTACAGTGTGTGTGTGTGTGTGTGTGTGTGTATTCTATTCTTTTGAGTATTTACAATACGTGCTCCATCACGTTTCTAATCTATTCATGAATTTGCATAACAGACATGTTTGCTTTCCATTGAACAAGCATACTTTGTTGATGGTTACTGTTTAAGCAGGTGCAGTAGATCAGCTGTACGATTCAATAGTGTGTGTTTTTTTTAAAAGAAGGACAAATCAATGTGTGCTTGATTATTTAGACTAATGTCTCATTTTCTCTTATGGGTATGATTTTTTATAGATGTAGGCGACTGATGTTACGTAGGTGGAAGTAGGCAGACCGGGTAATGTTATTGATGTGGGATTGAAAGGGTAGTGTGCTGTCAAGAATGACACCCAGACTCTTAACCCGGAGGGAGGGTGAAATGGAGGAGTTATCAATAGTGAGAGAAAAGCTGTGTGTTTTTGGATAGAGTATTTAGAGCCAATAAGAAAAACTTTGGTCTGTTACTGTTTAATTTGAGGAAGTTTTTGGTGAAAGGGTTTTTTATTTCGGTAATGCAATCAGTAAGGCATTCTTGCATAATGTAACAGCTACAGCTAGCAAATTGTGGTGCTATTCAAAGAGCTACCACTTCCACTGTATGTTAATATAAACAGTTAACACTGGAATTAAAGAGGCAACAGAACAACTGTTGTGTTCCTTGTGGATCCAGGCACCAGGAGGCCTCAATCGTGTGTGGGAAGATTTTTTTTAACATAATGTACATACCTGAATAGTGTTAATCATAAGTTATATGTAGTTGCACAAACTACTATTCATTAAATTCAGCTTAGAGCCTGCAGCAGCACTGGATCCAGTTTTTTTTTTTATTGCACACAAACGTAGCAGTAGCAAGGCACCATGGATGTGGCACGATAAGCAACCCTGCCAAAAGTAACAAAATCTATCTTTTGAATAAAGAAATATTTTTAATTATTTCAGTTTGTGTTCCTGCTATATCTGTGCCACTGACAGGTCCATGTCTCACTGAGTCGGTGTATGTTTTCGAGATAGGGCTGGGTTATAATTGAAAAAGCAATTCCTTTGCAAATCAAAAAAAAAATCAATATGTAATGTTTGTGCATTGTGTAAGCACACTTGACCTTTTTTCGGCCATATTAATCCAGCCATAAATCCACGTTCTCCCGCACTTTGAAGTTTCTTCTAAATCCCTGCATAACTCTAGATCTGTTCGCTTGCTTCCTCACACACACATGAATATCCAGCTGTGTGATTCCCTCTCTTCTCCTATTCTCTTCTCTCTTTTCATCTCCTTCTACTCTTTCCTCCCAAAAAACCCTGTGCTCTCTTGCCTCCTGTTGCTTCTCAGGAGGGATTTCTGCCTCTGGAGCTGTAGAGTGTGGATCTGCTACCTCCTACTTGCCCCCGTGTTCCTGCTCAACATCGATTGCAATAATTATTGTGCTATGTCCTTTTGCTTTTTTCTCCTTAGGCTTGCAAGATGGTGGGTCACTCACTGGTTTTCAATAAGCCTACCCGTCTATTTCTGGTAAGCTGTCAGCCACAGATGCAAATATTTTCTACAGTCATTGTCTGCAGATGTTACAGAGTGTGTGAAGTGATGAGTTATAGAATGTAGCAGAGACTGTGCACGGTGATGAGTGATGCACCAGCGTTCTGCTATTGTTCCCTCACGACGCTGAAATGTCATTTGAAGCCATGTTAAATCCCTCAGGGCTAACTTTGTTATTTGATCAATATAGGGAGATTTAAAGCAGAACTATGCAGGATTTGTACCCTTATTTAACAGCTTCTGTTGTTGTGATGGTTAAATGGCTTGTTGCAGGGGACATTGGGGGGGGGGGCTGGTCTCCACTGTCCCCTATTGTCTGTTAGTGGAAAATCAGCCTTGCAAGACCAGTGTTTGCAGTACGGATTCCTCAGAATCAGGAGGTCTCATGGAAGTCTTGGGTCGAACGAGACACACAAATTGCTTCACGGCACTGCACACACACACCCTAGCCAGGAACCAGGCTATAATACTGTTGTTGGAGGAAGTGAGGAAGAGGAAACGTCTGTCTGACCAAGCGAGGGGCTGCAAACATCGGACCGGCTAATTTTGAAAAACTGATGCCGTTGTGTTCACCGGCTCCATTGAAAACTAAAGCCTTTATGTAAGTTTATTCTTGCGCTTGCAGTATTTGCCTCAAAGGCATGGGGCGTGCAACCAAAATATTTAGTGAATACAACGTTCACTGCCGGATAAACGTCCGGTGCCTAGCAACAGTAGTAAACAAAAACTTTAGCATATCGCTTACATTGGTCTGAATCACCGGGAGGGATTTTCCCCCTGGGTCAACACTCTTTCCATGGGCTCGTCTTTTGCCACGTCCTACGGCAAAAACCATCGTCTTTTTGTGAGGCGGTAGCAATCTCCTTCCATGAGTTTGAGGCCGTTTGACTGTCTCGGTGCTCTCGGACACGATAAGCATCATACAAATGCTTGTACAAGCCGACCTGCTCGGCCAGAGTTGGCGCGCGCCACAGCCGACAAAGTTACACAAATTCAGACGTGTCGGGACACCTTTTGGAGCTGACGCGCCCGGTCCGACACAGGATATGACGTCATGTTTGTCTCGCACATGGCCTTGAAGGGGGAAGGGAGGCGGGGAGTGTCAGCGGTGACTTTTTACATCAGTAAGGAGAAAGCAATAGACAATGGAAGGCAAAAAAAAGTGAAAAAGTTCCTAAACACTAACGTTGCCTGATTAAGTCTAAGTTTACCTTTAGCGACAATTGATCGTCAAAGTATAGGAGCTGGCTTATATTCTCGTGGAAACCTTGTGTGTTAACCTAAACCTAACACACTTGCATATGCAGAACACTGTGCTGTCATTGGTCAACATTGGTCAAACATCAAACACACCATACTTTATTTAGGAGGTCATGAGGTCCATCCTTGACACACTACATGACAGAAAACAATAGATTTTAAGGGCCAACAGATCACAACTGTCAGATAGGGCTATAATTGTGCTTAAAATGTGGAGCCAGCCTTACACCATGGTGAATATAATGGCTGTCAACTTTTTACAGAAATCTAGTTCAAATGAATATTAAAACGACACGCCATTTCCCCGAGGATATTCAGATTTGGAGTTGTAAGGTGTCTGCTCAGGAGGACAGTGACAGCCCTGTGTGCACTGTATAATGTGTGTTTGCAAGAACGAGGGTGAGTGAAGTAATTTTTTCATAACGCCATGCTACTTCATGTTACCATGGCAATTTCACATCCTCACTTTTCACTTTTGTCCGTCATCTTTTGTGCGGGAGAAAAAAACCCCAAAAAAAAAACCCTGAACTTAAACTCTCAAGACCCACCTTTTTGTCAAAAGACTGAGTCAGAGTTATTCTGCTAAATAGAACAAAGAGGGAGTGAGTGAACAACAAAAGGTCCAGCCCTCACACATTTACGGTTCTATCCTGAAAATCTCTCAGGCAGCAAGTGGAACCTCTGCTTCCTCTGAAATGTCATAAATGGTCAAATATGTAGCGCTGTATTTACATTTTCCATGCACCAAAAGCGCAGCAGAACACGACCAGCGACTAGCTCCTTCAGAATCAGCTGTCTGATGCAATTTTTTTCTCATTCATTCCTGTTGCAGCGCGGTACAAATGCGTCAAAATCCTCACTTCCAGGGAAGCTCAGCTTCTCTAGGGGGTCAACTGAGTAGTGAGCGGGTGCAGACGCTGGATGATGATTTGTGGAAATGTCAGAAAGTGCAGCGAAAAACACCTTTTCTAAACGTTTTCCTCTTCACATACAAGTGTTTTTATTTCTTACAGGAAATGTGCAACTAACCCCCTTCAGTGGTCAGGATCAAACTTCGTGTTTCGAGCAGATCTGCTTCCTCTTGATGTTTTCTCTTTGTCTTTCTCTCACTCTCTCTTATGCTGCAGCTTGGTGACTCATGACCATGGACGCATGTGTCTCAGGGATACATAATACATGAAGCCGCTGTATTTTATCCGTTTGCTGAAGGACGCACACGTGTGCCTACCTGCCTCGGCTCACACGGGTATAGTACGCATCCGACTGCACGCTCGCAAATCCATACGTAGATTCACATCGGCGTATAATCTACACTATACAGACAATGAATTAAATAACGCATTCATCCAAAACCATACACACTACTACACACACACAATATGGTTTACAATTTCTTCCTGAATCTCAATGGCATCCAGATCAGCTGCTTGAGAGCGGAATATTCCAATCAAATTCCAGAGAGAGAGAGTCTGTCAAAGAGAAGCAAGAAAATCGATTGGGTAACACTCTCTCCGTGTGCGTACGAAATCAAACAATTGCATAATGCCAGAACGCCACACGGTCTTTTTCATTTTCAGAATGGCCTGAGCTAAACTGAAACCAAAAAAAAAATAAAAAAAATCCTGTTGCATTGTTTCATTTTTTTTGAAAAATGAAAGAAAATTGGTGACTGTCGAAGCTTAATACTCTCCTTTTCTTTCCTCTGACATCTGTCAACCAGAATAACAACTTACAGTATATATATATACATATATATATATATACATATACATATATTTATATATACATATATATATATTTATACACATATATATATATATATACACGTGTATATATATATATATATATATATATACACACACATACATACATATATATATACATACATACATATATATACATACATACATATATATACATACATACACATATATACATACATACATACACATATATATTTATACATACATACAGACATATATATACATACATATAAACACATATATACATACATATAAACACATATATATAGATACATACATACACATATAGATATATACATATATACACATATATATACACACACAGAAAAACATTTAAGTTAAGTTATTACAGTAGACGGTCTGATATCTGTCAACCAGAATGTATATATATATAAATACATACATACATATAAATACATACATATATATACATACATATATATACACACATACACATATATATACACACACACACACATACTATATATGCTTTATTAGAGATAAGACTTTCACACAAATTGAAATATAACTAATGCTTTTAGTAGTAAATGTGCTGCTGCTTCTTCTCATTTTCGTCGTCAAGCTGCCAGAGTTCACTGTGCACTTCAAATCCACAGAGCCTCGAGAAATATATATCGCCGAAACCTGACAGACTGAATATATATCTGACCCCTTAAAAATGCCCCTGCGGTGTTTTTTTCCAGTAGTATGGGAACAGCCAGAGCAGATATTATTTCAGACCTGCAGCTTAGAAATCTCAATAAAAGCGTGTGTTAAATAAATAAAGATCATAAATGTATCAGAGTTGGATTCTATACCTAATATGAATTTTATCACTACATAGGTGGCAGTCTGTGGATTCTGGAGCTTTGAGAGCATATTAAACCTTTTTTTTTTTTTATTTATTTATTTAGGTCAGCGTGCTAATGTGACAAAAGGTTGTTCCACCAGTCGTTTGGGGGAACAAAAGAAGTCACAGACGGGTACCTGCCATCTAGTGATTGTTCTTTGTAACTGCAGTTGGTGTGCAAATCAATTAACATGCTGTTAATTAGATGGATGGATGGATAGGGAGATCGGGAAATAGGTAGATACTGTAGGTCCGTTGGTAGATAGATTAACTATGCGGGAGAGTACAGAGGGAGCTGTAAGAGGACGAAATGTTAAATATGAGGATGGATTCAATGAGTGAACTATAAGTTAAAAAGTGTGTGCTGACAGGTAAAGTTGTCCAAAACCTGGAATCCATGAACCTGTGTGTGTGTATTTGTGTTTGGGGGCATTTTGCTGCCAAGTCTGTGACTCTCCTTCTGACCAATATGGCTGCAGCGATGCTGTTGTCCTTGATGTTTCTTTTATGGACTATAGTATAGCGCTTGTCCATATAGATTACTAAGAATCTCTGCAACCTGATGGGTGATTTTTGCGAGAAAGCACCTGCAGCTATAACCTCCACTGGGTCGACTTTGCTACTCTCTAGAGTTGTTGTTCTGCCTCAGGTGCCATCTCCTCTTATTCCCACCCATCCCCCCAAGGGAACTGTCAGTTCAGCGAAGTAAACAATGTGCAGAGTGTTATCCGAGTGCAGGTCTGGTTTTAAGGTGGCGGTGACAATTTGTGGTGGGGACTGTGAGCCGCTATGTCAGCCAGAATTTCCCAGTACTGGACTCGCTCCATCTCCCCCTAAACCCAATGACAGTTGCCACGTAACCAGCACAGCAAACAAACACATTCCAAATAAAGAGAAATATTCAAACTTCATCATTATGCAGTGTACAAACAGCAAGAAACTTTAACTGTCATTACCCCGAGGTGTTCTTGATGACTTTTTTCCCCCCCACAGAATGCTCACTTGACATGTGTTTCATGATTCTAGTGGCACAAGTGTTTCAGTCACGTCTAGAATGTCAAGGGGAAGATAGAGATGATGTTGTAAAAACTCCTGATGCTCTGCAGACTGCTGCACAGGAGGAAAGTCAGGAGACTCCCGTCAAAGCTTCATGTGGAGAATGATGGCGACGGTTGCCCAAAGGGACCGGCGAGGAAAAAATAGCTGAGATTGTGTGAAACAAAAATGGTGCTTCAGGGAAAAAGGCGAGACTAGAAAATGAAACTGTAACTGCTGGCAAAGGCTGTGAAGGTGACGTTGTTAGCATTCTTACTGCAACACAGCGAGGTATATTTTTTTTTAGGCTGTAGACACTGCAATGTTCTCATTATTCATGGCAAAAAATGGCTTGAGTTGACGCAGAGGAAATGTTCATTTCAGGCAAATCAAACCAGAACCCTGAAATGTATTTGTGTGTAATTTATTTGCAAAATAGTTTAAAAAAAAAAAAAAAGTTTTGCTGACCGATTGTGCAGCTTTTATTTTTCAGACTATCATTTTGCTTGTGGGTACACATCTAACCAATATGAATGTGTGGTGTTTCATGAATACAACATTAAAATTACTCATGTAGGCAAAAGCGCGCAGTTAGGACCGTCGTCTGGCTCAGTGTTGGCTGTAGCCAGGTGTTTGTTTTCTTTATATGAAGTAAATTTAAATAGAGCACTGGATGCTGACTCTACCTGTTTCTTGCCGTGAAAACATTTTTTTTTTTTCTCTCTCTTCCTTTTTATTTAGTCACTTAATTGTGTCGTGCTTTAATACTGAGGGTGGGTCAAAATCCACCTGTGAGTTATTCAAAATCAACTTTTGAATCATTTTAATGCTTATATTTGGGACTCTATGCTTATATTTAGGCCCCATCAGTCGGCAAAGTGTGAAGTCCGTGAAAAGTTCTATTCTTGGCTGCACAGTGCAGCACAGAGTTCTATACAAACTTCCAGCCTCAGAGGATTTATCTGCCCAGTGGATACATATTATATATGACAGAAATGTGCCTGCAAATGATCACTTTTCCAAATGCTAACTGCTGTTAGCTCCCAGTAGCCTCTGCGGCTGATGTCATTTCCTGTCCCTTAAGTTTCGTTTTACTTTTCTTTTAAAAAAAAAATAGATACTACTAAACCGAGCGTTCTGAAAAGGGCTGTTTTGGCAGGGTGATTGAACTGCTGTGATGCTTTAACCTTATTGTATTTTGACCAAAGCATGTCACAGACTATTCATTAGGTCACCAGGGAACTAGGTTAACTTGGAGAAATAGGATATAACATGGGACCTTTAATATTCATTTAGACTTACAAATCAAACCAAGATATTAAATAAAGAATCAGGATACATGTAATTTCACCAGGAAACAATAGAACTTTTATTTGAACTGAAAACTACTAGCTGAAAAAAAAGAGAAAGCAAATTATTCAGTACAAACTTAACATAAACACAACTCATGAATAAAACCAGACAAATCAACAATCAAAGCTTTTCCTTTGGCATTGTGATGTGCTAATCAGCCATAACACACCAATTTAATGCTGCATTTGTCCGTTTATCACTTAAGGAGCTTTTACTATGAAAACTGCAGATGGAAGGAAGCTCCATAGGACTGTAAAAGGGAACATTGTGAGCTATAACGCACTAAATTTGAAAACTGGCAGGGAGAAATTAGAGAGTTGGATGCTTATTTTCTATGCGTCTCATTACAAAACACAAATAAACAACCTTTTTTCATAATCAACCTGGATTTTTCAAAGTGACAAAGACAGTTTTAATGAAATATAAACCCGATTTACAATGCAGGGAGATCAACCAGCCCATTGGAGTCATGGTTTCAGTTTGTTTTATTATTGTTTGCAAGAATATCCATTACATTATTACATCATGCAAAACATAAAATTGCCTTCTGTATAGCTTCAATCTATACTTTTTTTTTCTATATGTTTTTAAATAAAGCACAAATACAAGAGATTCCAACAGAATCCAATACATTAGAGTATGTGAAACAGGGCTGTTTCTGAAATAAATAATAAATACATCTGTTTTAGATGTTTCCATATTCTATGCCAATTTAAAAAAAACATCAAGTTTCACAAATGTTAGAGACAAGTCATATCTTTAGTTTCTCATCCTTGCAGTAGAGTTGAATAGTCAATATGTTGATGTTATATCATGTGGTGATGCTCACAGTCAATACCAAACTGAAACTTGATTATTTAAGACAGGGACAGTGTACATCAATGAATAAAAAATAACACAAGATTATAGCCAAAGGCTAATTTTCATAATAAGCCTTTAGCTATGACAAATAAGAATAAGTTCTCTAAATTAAAACAAAACAGCAGTAACGGATGATGCAGAATTGTGAGAGCGGCTTTGATTTTTTTCCAGTAACCGTGATTTGTAAGTGGTCGGTAAATGAGTTTAGAATCGACAGTTCTCATCTTGCACTTGGTATCGAGTTCCATGTTCGAGACGCTCAAAAGGAAAATACAGCTTGTCCAAAGGCGCCGATCCTCAAGGATACATTGCACTCTCCTTTTGAGCCTGCTCTGGTTGACGTGTTTCTCGAGTTCTTTTTAATAAATTTGTGCAGTGGAAGTGGGTCTAGACCATGAGAAATGTTATACTGTATATCACAACATATTTAATGGATTCAACAGTGTTAACCCAGTTGAGCACTTCAGGATCTTACAGTGATGGGTTTCGAGCTTGTTTGTATGTTGTTTCAATGGACTTTTAAGGTATACAGGTCATATGTGACATGATCGTTGCATTAAAG
This sequence comes from Microchirus variegatus, assembly GCF_963457635.1. Lineage (NCBI taxonomy): Eukaryota > Metazoa > Chordata > Actinopteri > Pleuronectiformes > Soleidae > Microchirus > Microchirus variegatus. The sequence continues at coordinate 12,334,253 of NC_139822.1, read as the reverse complement.
GTCACATATTATACACTATTTCTCCAAGTTAAACTAGTTCCCTGGTGTCCTAATGAACATGTCTGTGACATGCTTTGGTCAAAATACCATACGAATGAAGCACCACAGCAGTTCAATCACCCTGCCAAAACAGCCCTGTTCAGAACACTCGGTTTAGTAGTATCTCTTAAGGGACAGGAAATGACATCAGCCACAGAGGAGCTACTGGGAGCTAACAGCAGTTAGCATTTGGAAAAGTGATAATTTGGAGGCTCTAGCAGGCACATTGCCGTCATATATAACATGTATCCACTGGACAGATAAATCCTCTGAGGCTGAAAGTTTGTGTAGAACTCTGTGCTGCACTGTGGAGCCAAGAAAATAACTTATCTCGGACTTCCGGTTTTCGGATATCGTTGCCCTCGTCAGCGCTTTTACGGACAAAGCGGAGCTCCGCGAGAGACAACAATTCCAGGAATTTAGCATCTTGTCACGTCCCAAAGAGTGCGGAAGTGAATATTGTGTGTTTTATCTCCTGTACTTAGACTGAGGAGGACCACAAAAACATGAGTGAGTCATCTTTTTTCACACTTTGGTGACTGACAGGACCTCCAGAGTCCCAAATATACGTTTAAAAATGATTAAAAAGTTGATTTTGCATAATACGGGACCTTTAAATTATCATCTAGCTGACTAAAAGGTTAAGTTCCTCTGAAAATCTGTTAAATTTCATTATATTCAGCCCTGAGGAGGCAATTATGCATTTCTCACAATCAAAAATTCAACCTGTCATGTCTTCAGTTTTGTGTTATACTTATTGTCAGTTCCCTTCATCTTCAGCTTCTCTTTAAAGCAAAAAAAAAAAGATAAGCGTGTCATACCTTTCTGCAAGGTGATAGCTGCTGCAGGAACAATGGCTTTGCTGCAGAAAGTTCATTGTTTTTTCTCTGAATTTGTCTGATACCTTTTGTTGTTTTGGGGTTTTTGTTTTTGCATCCATGTCTCGTACCATTGTACCTTAGTGGTACAAGCACAGCTGCTCTGAGACAAACTTTGGCTTCTTTTGTTGGCGTGACTTTTTGTTTCCCTTAGTCTATGTTGGTTTCAAACACTTTTTTTTTACAGACTCGGTGGCCCTGCTGTCACACTTAGAAATAACTCGTAAGAAATACATCTTTTTTTACAACAGCAATTCATACTGTATTGCCACAATGGCACTACAGGCGCTGTAGGCACTGCACCACCACAGCAGAATGACACTGTGGTACCTCCTTTATCAGTCTACACTGTACAACACACAATCTAATCTGTTCTTTACCTACACAAAAGTCTGTTTCACTCGTCAGCAGATTGATAGTTACGACTCCCAAAAAGGGCAGATTGCTCAAGAATAGGCACAGCGTGGAGATCATTAAGCAGCAAAAAGATTCCTTCTTCATCTTCTCTTAGGCTGAGTCGGCAGATACATTTAGATGTGAGACAATGAAAGATTTTTATGTGAGAGGGGGGGAAAAACAGAAAATGAGTTTCACGACTCCGTTCTTCTCTCTTACATAATGTAATCAGCAACACACACAAACCTGTTTTTACATGTCAGTGACGACACACAGGTTTTGGTCTCCATAAGGCCTACTGGTCCTGACAAGGTGAGTGTTTATGCCAAAAAAAAAGGTCATAGAGTGGTAACAAATACAAGTGTGTACTTCAGAGGACATTACATTGACTTACCTAAATTTCTTGGAGACTTGCTCTAACCTTACCCTAAACGTAACCTAACCCTAACCTCATCCTAACCATACATGTGTTCACCTTTATGTTAGGGAGACTTAGTTTTTGTCCCAATAAGGAAGACAAATATACCCATAATGTGACAGTGTAAACAGATGTAGGTCCCAACAACATGAGTAATATCTGGAACAAACACACACACACATATAAACGGTGGTTCCAAAAGCTGTAACATCAGTGCTGCCAGTGCTCGGTGCCTTTCAATTAACTCTTATCTAGACTTTTAATGAACTCTGTCTCTTTCATAAAGAGAGGAGGCCAGGGAGTTGATGACATCGAGGCTGGTGTCAAACTAAAGCAGAGGAGGAGGAGGAGCAGTGGAGTTTAACTGACTCTTTAACAAGCTCATCAAAGCTCAGAATTGTCTTGTTAAGTAAAGGGCTCATGAACGGTGATCGTAAAAAAACCCTGGTCCGAACAGAGCTACAGACAAACTAGCATAAGACGAAACCTCTGAATATTAAATATCAAGCAAATTATATTTGCTATTTTTGTCGCGCCATTTGTCATCATTTTCTTGATCTCCAGCCCTGCTCACCCCCCCCCGATACTTGAAAATCACATGGAAGAGGCCAGATGTGTTTTAAAACAGGTATACTTGTGTGTGTGGTTGTGCTCCTGTCTCGCTTGTCATTAGTAAAGCCATGTTTCCACCCAGCGGTTTGGTACAGTACAATAAATATTTGTTTTGTGCACATGTCACCGCGAACAATACCATTTACCAACTCTAGGGGGATTCAGTTTTCAGGCAATTTCCAGCATGTGGCTAAAAGTTAGCATGTCAAGCACCATTAAGAGTCTTCCTACCGTCCATGAACTTCAAAATATTTAATTATTGAAAGGTGCCATATGTAAGAATGTGGTCAAAAACAGATACTACATTCAAATTCAAAATACCGAGGTCTTTTAGGTTTCGTTTTCAGACGTAAATGGCAACCCGTGGTTGCTTGGCAACTGAGACTCTACTGACTGCAATGATTGGTAGATGGCGGTAGGTGGCGCAACATGCCAAAACATGATTTCAAAACATAAACATGATTTGCAGTTTGCAATTTTTTTCATTTTATGCAAATATTTTGTCTGTACTGTTGTTGTTGGTGAGTTCAGTTTGTTATATGAACATTATTCCTGAGTCTCTGTGACATATTAGGAGGATTTTATGGCCAGATGCTTTAGATTTATTACATAATTCACCTTTAAGCTGTTGAACTTTGTCTTCACCTCTGGCCCCCAGGCCATTCCATTTTTCTGTATCCTGCCCTTGGTATACCAGAGTAATGGTACGGTGCAGTATGGGTAGAGCATGTCAGTCAGCTCATTGCGCTACAGAAAAGAGTCACTTACCCTCCTTTCCGAGGGATGTTTCATCACCGCCTGCAGTCTATTCTCATACAAATGTGGATGTATTCATTTGATTTTGTGCCATTTCAGTCTGACATGCATGGATGGAAGTCCAGATTTCGTCCAAGTTACACAATAATTCATTTTCATGCAATGTTATGTGAATGTACTGCCAGATTGTAGAAGTCTTGTATGCAGCCACTTGAGAAATCTGGTTATGAACTGCCTTTACAGATAGTGATGGAATTTTGAGGATGTGATTCATTGCAGTGGGTCGTTGAAAGTGGTATCTCCTGGATCAGGAAATAGAATGCCTTCATTCACTGTTATACTATTATAATAATAATAAAGGGACTTCCTGATCAGCTTTTTTTTTTTTACTGTTGATTATCTGCCCGTACCCTTTCCTTGTCTATTTATTTGAATGTTTAATTAGCTTTTCATCAGGATTTTCAGTCTCTGGTATTCCCTCATCTCCGATTACTGAGTTATAATTTCCTCTACTGCCACGTTTGTGATATATTTTAATTTTATGTGTGGGACACGTTGCTTTTCCAACAAGCAGGAAATTGATAAAAGTTCTCCGACAAATTACTCACACAAGAAAAATGTTCTTGCATGAGGCCCCTTTGTTATGTTAGATATTTCCTTTGTGTTCATCTCAGCATTGATCCCCATCCCTCTGTCTTTCCATCCGTATCCCATCTATCTATCCCACCTTTAAGTTCCCCATGTTTTTCTCATTATGCCTGTCTGTGGTTATCTGCATCTCCTTCACTATGAGAAATGATCAATAGCTATGGGTCTACGGGAGAAATCATAGGGGGAAAAAAAAAAATAGCATAATGAACATACATATGTGCACAGGGATGCAGTTTTAATATCCATTCAGGCTAAAGGAAAACCATTTGTGGTCATCGATCAATAGCAGTTGTGAAGGCAATGAGGCAGAGACGGGGACAAAAGGAAGCTGGGGACAGAAAAAAAAGGCTGAAAACTCACACGGAGATACACACTGCATTATTGTAGTGCTTTTCAAGTTACGATCCATTGGAAACAGTTTGGCCTGCGACTGCCCTTAAGGATGGGTTAGGGTTAGAAATCCATATGGAATCCTGGGTGATGTTTTAAAGGTTTTGAATCACACCGCATCCGGCAGGTTAGTGTTCCAAGAGGCTTGCCCCCCCCAAAAAAACATACTCACAAACCCATAAAAATGTGACTTCTCTAAATACTCTTTTGTGCTAAAAGCCTCTCTGTCCAGAGGCCAGGTCTCTTTTTTTTTTTTTTTTTTTTCTCATGCTCCAGAGCATTTCTCTGCTCTTCCGCCTCACAGCCATGTGATTTTGTGCCTTATTTATGTCCGTGTCTGCACGAGCGTTACGTTACATTACTTCGCTGTCACAGTGAGCAGTGGGGTTGGTGATACATGGCTTTCCTTAGGCTTGTTCTCTCAGCTCCCACGCACAGACCTGTGTTTGTGTGTGTGTGTGTGTGTGTGTTAGATCAATGTTAGTGTTGAGAAATACACTCACACGAATGGCATTTGCAGCTAAGAGTGTGAGCCAACAGCTCGGAAACTCGTGTAATAATACTGTGTCTTAGCATGCAGCCCACATCTCCATTCTTTCATATTACCTTATCAATATTAACAACTACCGTGTGACATGACTTATGAGGTCATCTCTCCCACACACACACACACCTACACATGAGCAGATGACACACAAGTGACCCGCAGTGCGGTTGCTCTTTTTCAGGCCGCTTAGCCGCTTAGGGAGGCTCAGTGCCGGGCATAAATATTCAGACCACTTCCGGGGGCCTGACAGGCCATGCATGGTGATGGCTTATGTTGGAACACAAATTCAGAGCTACATATCTGTCCCCAAAGGGTTCTGGTCTTTTTGATTCACCATCATCCGTAAAGGTATTGGGCGCCATCACATCTAAGGCCAAGACGTAGGGAGGGAGGGAGGGAGACAACAGGACAGACATTGACGTCGTAGGCTGACATTTTGCATTATTTCATCGGGTAAGCACGATGACATTTCCCCACCGGCTTTGGAGAATTTAATAAAAACAGAAAAACCAGAACACAGCCACAGACAGTCACATGCGGACTCTGTCCTCAAATGATGTGGTAAAAAGTAAAAGTTTTCATAATATAACTGGTAACAATGTATCTGGGCTGGGTAATATATACATATTAAATCGATATCTTGACATGAAACAAGATGTTTTCTTTGATTATCATCATGTTGTGATATGGCATGTGTGATGTATTTTTCCTGTGGCATTTATTCACATATATACACATATGCATACATATATGTATATACACATATGCATACACATATATAGACATATGCATACACATATACACATATGCATACACATATATATACACACATGCATACACATATATATACACACATGCATACACATATATATATACACATATGCATACATATATGTATACACACATATGCATACATGTATACACACATATGCATACATGTATGTATACACACATATGCATACATGTATGCATACATACACACATGCATACATGTATGCATACATACACACATGCATACATGTATGTATACATACACACATGCATACATGTATGTATACATACACACATGCATACATGTATGTATACATACACACATGCATACATGTATGTATACATACACACATGCATACATGTATGTATACATACACACATATGCATACATGTATACATACACACATATGCATACATGTATACATACACACATATGCATACATGTATACATACACACATATGCATACATGTATACATACACACATATGCATACATATATACATACACACATATGCATACATATATGTATACACACATATGCATACATGTATGTATATACACACATATGCATACATGTATACATACACACATATGCATACATATATACATACACACATATGCATACATATATGTATACACACATATATACACACATATATACATATACACATTGCATTTATTATCCAAACAACATCTAAAGTCATTACCCCACACACTGGCGCCCTTAGTAAGTCACCTGTCAATTTTAAAACCTGTTAAGTTACCAGTTGGACAGTTATGGTATTAATAGACAAACATAGCATTTATATATAGATATTAAAGTGACAATACATTGTTGCTGTCCTGTGAGAAGTGCAAAACTCAACAATGAAAACTTTTCATGAGCTCAGAGAAACAGCCTGTGCCCAGCTTTACACTGTGACATACTGTATCTCGTATATCGAGGCATAGCCTTAAAAAAAACATCAAAATATTATTTATGAGCCTCATCACCTACACTATCTATACCGAAGCCTGCTGCCTGCCAGGGGCTTCCTCAGAGTTCAAGGCTCCATGGTTTCGTCTTGTCTCGTGTCCAGAAATCATTAAAGCTGATAGAAAACGTCGTGCCAATCCATCTAACAGCTGTTGAGATAGTTCTCTGGATAATTAAACACTTTGACCTGCTGATGGGGCCGAAAATAAAAGGTCACGGGATCACCAAAGTCAGGTGGAAAGCAATTTTGAAGGCTGCAAGAACTTTCCTGGGAATCAACCCAGAAGTTGTTAAGATATTCCTGTAATTTTCGATTGTCATTCAATCTTTCAGATTTAGACATTTAAACGAAACGAAAATAAGCTCACAGTACAGTACTGAACCATATAAGAGAATAGCCAGAGAGATTAACTCATGGAAAATAGGGGGCATATTTTTGAAGAATTTTTGTGTAGCAGGTGCGTTATGTCTAAGATATTGGTTATGGGCCTTTATGATTTATAATGCTTGTTGAACTTTAGATGTTGTTTCTGTTTCGTTATTTGTTTTCCTATTTCTCTATGCCGTGTGTACGTATCGTACACTCCATCATATTATTTGTATGCATGCATAAAAACATGGACAAAAGAAAATTCTACACATATTATCCGTCCAGAATTTTAAGTACAAATAACATGTATCCACTGGACAGATAAATCCTCTGAGGCTGGAAGTTTGTGTAGAACTCTGTGCTGCACTGTGGAGCCAAGAATAGAACTTTTCGTGGACTTGGCAAACTTCCGGTTTTCGGGATACCGTTGCCCTCGCCGACACTCTTGCGTGTTTTACAGACAAAGCGGAGCTACGCGAGACAACAATTCCAGGAATTTAGCGCATTGTGACGTCCCAAGTCAACATCACGTGTTTCATCTCCTGTACTTAGACTGAGGAGGACCACAAAAACACGAAAAAGTCATATTTTTTCACACTTTGCCTCCAGAGTCCCTAATATAAGGATTTAAAAAATTAAAAAAGTTGATTTTGCATAAGAAAGACACTTTATTTCACCTCCTCAGCTATTAATTGTAATAATTAAAGCTATTACTGTACGAACACAAACATTTCAGTTGCTGTATTCTCACTGAAAAACTTTCCCTGGAAAAACATTCGGATAAAAGTGTAGTTATCCTGGGGGACAGGGAGTGCAGTGAACTGATTTCAACATTTTGCTGAAGGTATGAGTTAAGTACCCATGTTTGGTGTTAGTGTGAATTCCCCCCCCCCCCACCCCACATCTCTGAGTGAGATCCAAAGTGCATATCGCAAATGACTGAAAGGCTGGATTTTTTTTTTTTTTCTCCCAGGAAAAGCTTCCTGAACCTTCACAGTCGAGGGGAAAAGTAAAAGCTGTGCTTTCAAACCTGCTCTTGTGGATTCATTGCTGATAAGTTATATCCACATAGTTCGTAGAGTGTGTGTAGGCTCTGCTTTGTCGATGTGATTTCAGTGGCGCGAACGTCAAAGTGTTGTGATGTGATTTGATTATTGAAGTGAAGCCTTCCGTTCAGAGGAGCGCCAATCAGTTCTGCCTAAGATGGTAATTTTCTCTCCTTTAGCAACAGCAATCATTTCCCCGCTCCTTTCTCTCTGCGGGCAGCAATTTGTATTCTCCTCGCCTCTCTTCTGTGGCTGCGACAATTATCACCCCCTTTCCAATCAGACACGAGGAGCATCCGATAGGAGAAAATCTCGTTACACTGATTTAGGAAACCCTCTGTTGACTGTCAACACTGCGGAGAAAATAAACACACATAGATGCCGCTAATTCTCTCAAGCTGTTTATGATCGTTTTGAGACCGAAAAAAATCTCGGTTTAAGATTTACCGACACATAATCAAAGATATTTTATTGGACTGTAGCTAAATGTTTTAAACACAAAACATTTCATCGAATCCCGTCTCTAGAGGAGTACATTCTGAAAAAAGTGTTCAGAACAAACAAAAAAAGCCAATACTGAAAGCCATGCCTCCTATGGTGTGTTGTTGTGAATGGCTCCATGCAAAGCTTAACTATGGGCCTTTTATTTAGGACCAACTGTTCACACCAGGGTGCAAGAGCTCACAAGAAAAAAATGACCAGAATGCGAGAGAATGCACTGCAAAAAGTTTTCTTTTTTTTTGTTTTGTTTGCACTGTTATATTCCAACAGCAAGATCCAGCTGTGTGTTTAAAAGCTTAAAAAATTAAGGCGCGCACATACACACAGCACCCAGCAGGAGGTATAAGCCCAGCTGCAGATAAACACACAATGTGGGGCTTTGTCATCATAGGGAGCTGCTCTGATCTCATGTGTCCAATGGAAAACCACTGATAGTGCTTACCACACTGATATGCATTGAAAAAAAGTGCATTTCCTTCAAAAATAAGGACATTTCTAAGTGAACCCAAACTTTTGAATGGTAGTGTATATGTTATATAGTGATACACTAACTGGAGTCACTTAGAAATGTCCTTATTTTTGAAGGAAAAGCTCTTTTTTTTCCCAATGACTATACCATTAAACGAATCAGAAATACACTCAATAGATTGTTAATGTGGTAAATGACTATTCTAGCTGCAAACGTCTGGTTTTTAATGAAACATGTACATAGTTGTATAGAGGCCCATTTCAAGCAACCATCTCTCCAGTGTTCTAATGGTACATTGTGTTTGCTAATCGTGTTACAAGGCTATTGGATGATGAGAAAACCCCTTGAAAACCCTTGCGTTATTATGTTTGCACAGCCTGAAAACAGTTTTGCTGGTTCTTTGACGAAAGCCAAGTTCGAAGGGCAAAATGATTATTTTGAATAAAAATCATAGTTTCTACATTTTCTATTCATTTTGCAACTCTCTTGATGAATAAAATGGAAGCTCACTGTTTATATTTTGTTTTTACTATTGCTGCTTTAACACTGCAGATTTCCCCATTGAGGAACTAACACAGCATAATATATGCACTTTTTTTGCAAAGTAGAACACCTCAGTCTATTTTTCTGTATTTGTAACGACTATAAATAAAGTCTGGAATTTCGTCTAAAAGGTATCTAAGGTGGCAGCATTCCATTTCACAGGCATCCCTTTGTACATAAAAATGAACAGCACAGAGTAAAACACTGAAGCAGAAGTTCTGTGTTCCAGCGAATAATCCTGACCCCGTGCAGTGTTTTGAATGTTGTTAGGTAGGAGTTTTTAGAATTGGAGTTTCACATTTTCCCCACCAGAAAACAATCTCTGCAGTGAGAAGTTAAGAAAAGAAGATTTAAAATCCCTGAACCTGCCGTAAAATGTTGAAAGAGGAAGTCGGGTTATATTCTATTGATTATTATGTTTTTATCTACACAAGGGTGCCTCCAATATTTCAATTTGAATGGTTTATTGATAAATATCTCCATGGAAGTAAGCTATTTTGGGGAGCGTGTCCTTGCTTGTTTTTGTTGTTTTGTTTTAAATTATACATACGTTTCAAATATACTTGGAAACATGTTGGCAGAGAAATGAGAAAGGCTTCTGCGGCTCGCGGGGAACATTTTTTTTCCGTCAACATCAGACGCATCGTTGAGAAACGCCTGGAAGAAGCAATTGTGGTGAAGTTGTCTGTGACCGTGAGAGTGTGTGTTGTTCAAATGCTCCACTGATTCACAAAAACTTTAAGTGGCAAAAAACATCACTTTGCCCCAGCAGCCTTACGGTAACACGGAGAGTCTGGGTTTTCAGATAAGTCCGTATCTTGTGCTCACACACACACACACACACACACACACACACACACACACACACACACGCACATGCAACACACACACCTAAGGCATACATTCACATTTCACATCCACATGTAGTCAGGTATATCTACAAAGAAATACACAGATGCAGTCATCCATCGTGAAAAAAAGCTGTTACTTTGTAAAGACTGTAAGGTGGAGAAATTTATTTTTGAACTTAATCAGGGGCGATAATCAGCTCTGGAAAAAAATTTTTAAAAGGAGAACGAAATTATTATTTTTTTTTTACCTTTTGTCTTCAAATAAAATGCTTACAGAGCTTTATCCCATAGCAGTAACACACACTTACATGGCAGATAAAACTTTCATCATCAACTTTCATTATCCCTGGATAACTGGATGCTCTGTTTAGTAGTATCTCTTTTAAAAGAAGAAGAAAAAAAAGGAGAAACAAAACTTAAGGGACAGGAAATGACATCAGCCACAGAGGCTACTGGGAGCTAACAGCAGTTAGCATTTTGGAAAAGTGATCATTTGCAGGCTCTAGCAGGCACATTGCCGTCATATATAACATGTATCCACTGGACAGATAAATCCTCTGAGGCTGGAAGTTTGTGTAGAACTCTGTGCTGCACTGTGGAAGTCAAAATTGCGTGTTTTATCTCCTGTATTTAGACTGAGGAGGACCACAAAAACATGAGTGAGTCATCTTTTTTCACACTTTGTCGACTGATAGGACCTCCAGAGTCGCAAATATAAGGATTTAAATGATTAAAACGTTGATTTAGCATAATATGGGACCTTTGAAGTCATGATCACCGCTGATACATTTGGTTTTGTGGTCATGTGAAGTATGTGTTTAAACCACACAGGTGTAACCACAGTGTTTCTTGCTCCCTGACTGGCTGGGAAGCACATTGTAACTCATTAATTATACGTTGTTGATGGCGCCACACCAGGCTGAGTGTTATTTGTCCTGCCAAGTGCCTTTGCTCCTAATTAAGTGGAACTCGATCCGTTAGGAGTCAGTGGAGATGGCCACTTTCTGTATGAATTCCCTGATTCCCGATCATCAACCTGTGTGGAGCGGAGCCTGAGGCTTTAGTTTGACTCAACACAGGGGGAAATCTAACCAGGCCCCGGACACGGAAACGACTGACAGATTGATAACTCTTTCCCAGACGTCACACCCTGGTTGAGATGATGGAGATTTGTGAAACCTTACTGGTCTCCTAGTCTGTTTGTGTCCTCGTCCTCTGAGGTTTCTCTTATTTTTCCCCATGTACAAGGGTATTTGTGGAGTTTTTCCTCACTCCATGCGAGGGCAAATTGTGTCTGAGATGTTGGGCGATATAAATGAAACTGATCCGTACAGGTAAGAGGGGATTATGAGTTAGAGCCTGTGAAGATAATAATTATTTGCTGCACATACAAAACATGCATGTTTGTTTATTGACAGCTGTGATAGCTGCACTGTAACAGTAATGACTTTGTGTGTGTTTTTTGTTCCCCATGGGGTCTGTATTTTCCAAACAGATGGTTTTGTGGCAAGAGAGACTGAAGCACTATTTGGATGGTACTAGTTTTACATGGGTAGGTGGAGTAATAGGATTTTACCGCAGGACATCTGTAATATTAATGGCCAATTTGCACGGGATAAGAAATCTCAGTAAAACTCCCACCGGTGGGAGGGAAAAATGATTTTGGTGTTGCTTCCTGTGCGTACTACACTGCTTCCTGATATCACAAGCGCAGACACACGTCAACATAAGCTAAAGCGCCCTAAAACGCGACCAGGGTGGAAATGTTTAATTTCAGTTTGGGGAGAACATTGGTTTCAGGGGCAGTTTGAGACCATGATGCGTGCTACACCATTTTGAAAACACTCATCAAACAGTCGTAATGATATTTGTCGTACAGGACGAAAATCACTGAGAAGCTCTTGTAATAATTACTTTATCCCACCACTAAAATGTAAAACCAAGTTTTGGTTGCAGATTTCCAGGAAAGATGCACTTGAAGAAGTTTCACTTTCACACTAGGCAGTCGGACAAGTTCCCTGCAAACCTCTGAACCAAAAGAAGATTGAAAGCACTTGTCAGAGGCATGGGTTATAGTGCCTATAGTTACGTAAGCACCTCACTATGTAGTAGGCTGAGGCTATGTGGCTAATAAAATGCCAGTACAATCAAACAGTAGGGTATTAGTCAATTCGAACATACCTGCATTATGGATGTGACAGAACATGACCAAGTAACCACATGACCCGGTTGGAACAAAGGCCCTTTCGGCATGGAGTTCTGCATGTTCTCCCCATGTGTGCATGTGGGTTTTTTATCCAGGTTCTGCGGCTTCTGCTCACAGTCCAAAAACATGCAAAATGGGGATTAGGTAAATTGGACACCATAGGTGAGAGTGGATGGTAGTTGGTCTATGTATGTGGCCCTGTGATGGACTGGCGAACTGTCCACGGTGTACCCCGCCTATCCCCCTATGTCAGCTGAGATAGGCACAGCTCCCCCCGTGACCCTCATGTGGAGGATAATGCGGTAGAAGATGGATGGATGGATGGATAATGATGATAAAGCCTGATGGCAGTGACAGCTTGTTCTAATTGGCTGATTTTACCCATTTTCCGATAACAGAAGGCTCATTAGATGGCTTAACTTGTTTGGTTTTTGCTATATTCGACAGTGAAGGGATCAAGAGGGGGGTGGAAATTGTAGTTTGGTTTTAGTGGCAGTGGAGCAGAGAGGAAGACAGTGAGAACTACACGCAGTAGATCAACATCTCAGGCCCGCCCTTACAGATGTAAAAGAGCAGCAATGGAGGAAACCGGTGTCACCAGGGTTAGAGTGACAAAGATTCTGAAATCTTGTGTGTCAAAGCATTTATGAAATAAGAAAGCAGAAACATAAACATATGAAGACACTGCTACACTGCAGGGCATTTTATGGATACAAGTCGATGCAAAGACGCCACATGGGCGTGTTTTTGCGTCAAATGGAAGCATGACTTGTCAAAATCCTGTGGTAAGTTGTCCCAATGACCAATCAGGGACAGAGGACAAAATTATAGTCAAGTATGTGGACACTTGTGCTACGTTTACTGACAATCTGAGTAAATTCTGCCATGGTTGATGGTAACAAGACATAGTAGCTTGTCCTATTAAGGACTACGCCTGTTAAGACACCGACACTAATGTGTTGGTGTGTTTTCGTTCCCTCTTCTGATTTGCTCTTTGACCTCGGGATGTTTCCCAACAAGGTCAAGTGAGTGTATCGAGAAGAAAAACCTGAGAGTGATGCTGGCTGGTGCTAAACCTCATTGCCCTCTTCAAAATCCTGCACCTGTTTGCAACAAGCTCGCGGAACAGATCGTTAATAACAACGCAGTTACTGTTACTGTTGAGTGTCCACGGCCACCATAGTTATGTGGTCTAGAATACTGATCGACAAGGTTGTAACCAAGCACACGACGATAACGGCAAGAGCAGGAATGTTGTTTTAAAGTGGTTCATAACAGCACACATATCAACCACTGCAACCTTGTCCTTGATGGAGCCTGAAAACAGGCAGGAAGTACCACTACCTGGCCGGGGCTGAACAATGAAGCTTGGGTCATACTTACTGTGTCTGTGTGTCAGCAAGAGGTCCTTGTAAGGGAAAATTTCATTTCATCTGTCCATTCCCACAGTGGTACACCATTGATCCACCTCAGTGAGATAGTTGAACACAAACAAACAAAAACACGGTATTTGTGGACATTAGGCTGGATATTATTTCCCAGAAGACGAGGATTTAACAAGAAATTGAAGACTTTTACAGGGCGCATGTTAAAAACACTGGCTCCAGTATTGACAGCAGCTAAATCACTGGGGAAATTATTGGATTCAGTCAAATGCCTCTTTTTACAACTGGGGAATATGCTATGTAAAAGGTCCAAAAGACATTTTGCAGGTCAATAATTTGTTGAAAAAACTGTCTGGCTGAATGACAGTTCTCGGTAGTCTATGGGAGAATTAGAGATACAGAATGACCTGACACCTTTAGCAAGTGCATATCAAAAGCAAAGTAATTTTTTTTAATATATAAAATGATGTATAAATAACTACAATGCTAATAAAATATAGTATCACCCTAATATCTAAAATAACCAAGAGTGCTCATCCTGAGTAGTGACAGTTTCTGCAAGTGGCGTGTAAGGGGGAAAAGTCAATCTTCTCCAAGCATTTGTGGGGAAAAAGACAGAAAATAGCAAAAAATAAACCCCAGTGAAAATAAGGATAAAAATGCAAAAAAAAAGTAGTGAGCTCAGCTGAAAAACTCCTGAGGAAAATCAGTTGACAAGTCCTGCAGAAAAACAGACTGATTACACATGGTACACCTAAATTACTGGGTGTGCGTGTGTGTAATCAGAGAACAATACTTTCTGATTAACCTGTCCCCGTTGTCCCCTCAGGCGTCCAGCCCCTGGACTCCAAGCAATCATATTCACTCTGTCCACAAACCTTTGTTTGTGTGGAAATAAGCTGTGAATGACACTAATCACACTTTCAAATTAGCTAGTCATGATATGATTATATATATATATATATATATATCGACCCTGGAGTAACTGTAATAACACATAGTGATTGCACGTATGTTGTTTGTAGTTTAAAAGACACCCTGCTTCGCCGTAGTGAGACTTCTGACGACACAGATAATTGATTGTTGTGGAGGATTTATAATTATCTCCAGCATGTTTTCACCGGGGCATTTGTCTGTGTGTCTGTTTGTAGAGCAGAGTGACTAATATGTGAGGAACTGATTTTTGATTACATTTGCTGTAAAATGTAGGTTATGGCCCAAAGAAGGAATTAATAATATTTGGCAGTTATCTGGAGTCGAGTGGACTGACACTATATGGAAAAATGAGCTGACTTGTGCTTGATTTCATTTTGCCTTAAGAAACTACAGCTGCTGATACGACTGATACGTAATAACTCATTTCCAGCTTTGGGTGGAGCATACAGGGACAAATAAAACAGATGAAAGCTGTCGCACACTTTCCATTTTTGGAAAAAAAAAACGGTACGGTGTCCCTGAAGATTCAACACGAAAAAGCCACAATGGGAAATGCAAAAGCCACAACCTGATTTATGAAGCAAATAAAATATCAATTTAATCATTCAAAAATATTGTATTTTATTGTTTGAAAAAACACTTGCGCTCCCTGATTTGGGGTGAATTCCAATTCCTTGCTTAACCCTCAATCTTAACCCTCAATCTCAAAAATGCGCACTCCCGCTAGTGCTGTCAAGTGCTGTCCTGATTCTCAGAAAAATTAAGTTGAGGCGCAAGTTTAAGGGCTGTATCGCCCTCAATATTTAGATTTTCCGAGACTATACTTGGAAGCAAGGGCTACCCAGAATGCATTGCATGTTTTGTTAATAGAGATATAAAAATTATTGTTATTGTATTATCTTAGTTTAGGCCCATGTTATGGATAACTGACGTCATTGTTGCGTAACGTGTTCTTCTTCTTTTTTGGAGTTGACAGACTGGACGCAGCTTTCGCGTTATTCTGCCCCCTACAGTCTGAAGACATATCTGCATTTAAGGGGTGTCCCATTTCTAAGTGACAAAATAACCCTCAACACTTGGTTTTGAGGGCCAGTTAAGGGTAATTCAGGGTTGAGCTTGAGGGTTAAGGTTGAGGCTTCAGATAGGAATTGGAATTGGCCCTTGGTCTTTGCGATTCTGACCATGGGCGGGCCTTATTAGAAGTTTATTACCCAAAACACCAAAAAAAAACTTAGAACAGGATGTTTAACCTCATTTAACAGCTTTGGAGTCACTTTAATGGTTAATGTATTGATGTGGGGAGATTGGGGGACTGTCTCCACTCCCCCTTTTGTCGTTTGGTGGAAAATAGAATAGAATAGAATAGACTTACTTTATTGATCCCTGATTGGAAAATTATTTTGTCTGCAAAAAACACAAAACCAGCCTGACAAGAATTTAAAGTGAAAAAATAAAATGGTCAACGATGGATGGATGTATAGGGTGGTTTCTTGAATATACTGTATACTGCTCCAAAACTGTAGGGGGAGCTCCGTTGAGAAAAAGGTGAAAAAGGAACCCGACTTGCATAGTTCTGCTTTTAGTCAAATATACTCTTTTATAAAACCCCACAATCTAATTGAATGTGTCGTGAATTACACGATCACCTTGCAGCCCTTTTTGTGTGACCAGCAAGGAAATGACAGGTTTTTTGTTTTTTTTTTGCTTTTCTCCCATTTCTTCTACATGAGGTTAATTTCAGGTAATTATAGAAAGTAATCACAATTTTTACAACACCCTGCAGTCAGTTTAAACTCCTTCAAGGTTTCTTTTGAGGCAGAACGGTCAATTCAAGAAGCCTTTTTTTTTTTTTTTTTTTTTTTACTAAGCTGGAGAAAAAAAAAAAATTGTTTTAATGTTTTGCTGCCATTTTTTTGTGTTGCCTGTTTAATATTTACCCTCCAGAGTGTTCACAACACCTTACAGCAGTATTGGGTGAAATTCTGGCAAATAAAAGACCACATTTCTTTGGGTTTATTGTCACTCGGAGGCTTTCAAACCTGTCGCGTCTTTCATTCCTTGTTGCCATGTGGACATGTTTCTGATTCCAGTGACCCTGAGTGCCACTTGACCTCAAAACAATATCAGTGTTGCTCACACACACACACACACAGATGCACACTCTCCCCTTACAGACATTGTTCTCGTGGACTGTCGATCTGCCTGGCTAACACAGAGGATTTTTATCGCTGGTGATGGTGACAGTGATTGACTGTGACTGTAACAGCCAGCCATGGCATCAATGATGATGATGACGGTGATGGATGTTGATGATGATGATGATGGAGTAAAGTTAGGAACTCAAGTTTGCAGTCCGAGCCCGTCTTGCATCATCTGTATCTAATCAACACCCCGATGCTAAACAGCTGACAATGACTGTGATAATCCCTAAGCAGAGAACTCTTCCTAAGATAATATTAATGGGATTTTTTTTTTTTTTTTTTACTTATACACAGAAGTAACAATAGCTACATTTGTGACGGATAAATCTGGGAATGTTCTCCCTGGCTGTGTGACACATGGCATACAAGGGCACATGAAGTGCTGCGCAGCCATGTGAGTGTAATTTATTCTACCTCTGCAATCACGCATGTGACAAGTTGAGTTTTGTTGCGTTTCCATCATGGTGCGTGGTACAGTTCGAAATGGTAAAGCCCTGGGTCAGGCGTGTGTTTTGACGGAGAAAAAGTACCTTTACTTAGTAGGTCAGGGTGCAAGTGACGACATCGGACATAACGCAATGGACAACAATGGAGGACAGCATCTTTGGTCCTCTATCAAAGTAAACTGAATATTCAGCATTTAGAGGTTTGGAAAATCAAGAAAAATTGATCGATTCATCAAGAAAACGATCAAATATTAAAATAATCCGCTCTATAGGTTGGCATCGGTCAATTATTATTTACTTAATTAGCTAATTATTACATATTGATGTGGTAAATGCTAAGTCACTAGAATTTCAATTTAATGCAAATATGTATTGTTGTTTGATGTATTTAAAGGTGCATTATGTAATAAATCTAAAGCAACTGGCCATAAAATCCTCCTAATATGTCACAGAGACTCAGGAATAATGAATAACAAACTGAACTCACCAACAACAACAGTACAGACAAAATATTTGCATTAAAAAAAATCTTTTGCAGACTGCAAATCATGTTTATGTTTTGAAATCATGTTTTGGCATGTGGCGCCACCTACCGCCGTCTACCAATCATTGCAGTCAGTAGAGTCTCAGCCTGCCGAGCAACCACGGGTTGCCAGTTACGTCAGAAAACGCAACCTAAAAGACCTCGGTGTTTTGAATTTGAATGCAGTAACAGTTTTTGGCCACATTCTTACATATGGCACCTTTAATATTTAGTGTGGTCATTATTTTCACAGACTGGAGAAAGTGTTACTGAGTAAATTAAAATGTATTTTTAACCACTTTAGTGCATTCTTTCTTATTAAACGGTTATTATAATCATTAACTGGTGCAATTGCTGCATACAAGGAACACTGAGCACAGAATTGTCGGGCATCAACAATGGTGATCGACAATATTACACAGTAATACTTGTTGACACATGACTCACAATTCATTTATAGGGAATTAAGTGTCTTTATTTTGATAATGAACATGTAATCCCATAAACCATTGTTCATATTCAGAAGTGTAACCCAGTTTTCCTATCAGCCTTAAAAAGGCAGAACATTTCCAAGCTGGATACACTACAGGTAGGTCGACTAAATCCAGCATTTAAAAGAAACATGTAAGCTCCTAAAAGAAAAGAAAAAAAGAAAAAGAAAAAAAAAAACACCTCTGACACTTTGAGCCAGACACACACTCTGAAAATCTGAATTAAACACCCGGGGCTTTCTGCATCTAAGCCTGCATGTAGTGTCAGGCTTAACTTTCCCACAGTCAGGGTAAGCTTGTCTTTGTCCACCGTTTCCACCTGGCTGCCAGCATAAAGGTCAAACAATTACTGGCCAACCTTTCTGTTTCTCACTGCTCTTTTTCTCGCTAGCCGTCGTTGTGCACGGGCTGGTTGAATGTCAGCTTGTAGGTCACAGATTGCCGGTACAAGAGAGCGTTTTAAAGTGGCTATTTTCCACTTTGTACCGTACCTCTCCGTCTCTAACACCTAGGCTATGCCACCGCACAGTTGACCTCCTCTGATCAGATGTCTGAAATAAAGGGCAGCGTTCATTTTTTTTTTTTATTATTATTATTTCTTGTTATCTTTACGGTGTTTCTGCTCGAGTGGGTGGCGCAGAGGGCAGAGTGGCAGTAGATTTCAAAGCAATAAGTTGGAAGGCAAAACAAAACTGATATAATAATGACCTCAGGGTGTAACGTCTGCTTAAGATGAGTCTGGGTGAATCCAGTCAGCTATTTCATCCCCACCCCACAAATACACACCATATCCGTGTTTCCACTGAGTGGAGTAGTGGAGTAGGAGTAGTACCTAATGGCCCCATGTTGCATAAAATTGTACAGTTCGGTGAGGGTGAAGCCATGATAGTCAGCTGTTTGGGCGACAGAAAAACGTCACTCCCTTGCAATTCTCTGTCTATTCTCATACAAAGCTTGACATCTTATTGAAAAAAAAAAAAAGAGGTGCTGGATGTCCTCCATTGTTGTCTGTTGTGTCGCATTTGATGAAGTAAATTCTACGTATCACAGCCGTCAGTCACAGTCCACACCCTGCCTACCGAGTAAATGTACGGTTCTCAATCGAAAATGCAAGCCTGACCCAGGGCTTTACCATTCCAAACTGTACTGTACTGTACCAAACTGAACCGTACCATGATGGAAACACGAACAACACACTTGAACACACACTATAGTAGGCATCCTTCCATCTCAGTAGATGATGGAAGCACTTGTCTCATCGGCTTACCAGGCCTATCCTGGCATGGCAGTCCCGGCCACAGTTGAGACATATAAAGGTGGACACGTTCTGGGCGTGTTGCCTCTCTTTCCGTTTCCACCTCTTGATCTCAAGCTGCTCGCAAGCGTTTTGCCTGGCCCCTCCGCTAGACCGGCCTCGACTACATGACGCCATTCACTGCGGTCTTCTGCGAGATGTTCCCCGAATGGCTGGGTCTATGTCGGTGTGCTTCAGGTCACGTTTGCAAACATCCCTGAAGCACAGTGCTGGGCGTCCTACTGGGCGTCCTACTGGGCATTTTCCTGTGGCAAGTAGGCCATACTGGCGCCCATCCTCCATTCTGAATACATGTCCCAGCCAGCATAGAGAAGGAGATGCAAACTCAGGGAGCCAGCACGCTCAAGAAAAATGGTGTTGGGTACCCTGTCTCACCATGAGATACAAAGGATGCGCCTCAAGCAGCGTAGGTGAAAACTTTCAAGGCGGTTTTTCTTGTCTGGCATAAGTGGTCCAGGACTCACTGCCGTACAGCAACATACTGAGAATGCACAACGAAGTTTTGTGTTTGGGGTCAAGTGTTGTTCCACACTCTCTTTCCAAGTTGAGTCGTCACACCTGCAGCCCTGGGTATACGTAAGTCGATTTCCTTATCAAGAGACAGGTTATAGATAGACCAAGATAAGTGAAGTGCTCTGAACCACCGTTCCAATGGAGACGCCTTGACCAATGGACAGTTTTCTTAATGCTGATGGTCAGTGCAAATTCCCTGCAAGCATGGGCAAACTGGTTGATCATACGTTGTAGCTGGTGCTCCATGTGGCACACACTATGGGCTACCTAAAACACACACTACGTGTGTAAGTGTTGAAAATAAATGCTTCTACGTTGCATCGCCATCACCTACATGGACGATAATGTGCCGTCACTGCAATGATGCAGAATCGACCACTGTTCCCATATAAGACTGCTTTTTGATTTCCCAGTTGCGAGAAGCCGCAGTTCGACAATAAAGAAGCATTCGTCTTGTTTATTAGGGACGGATTTAAATTTCATTTGCAAAGCCATGTTAAAAATTCACATTTAAGATCATATTTACTTGACTGCTATTAGGGCTGCAACATAATCAATGAATCTGTCGATTATTTAAGTACTTGTTTGGTTCATACACTCTTAGAAAGTGTGTTCTCAAATGTCTTGTTTAAATGTATTATTTCTTTTTTATGTGGAGGAAAGAAACCACTCAAAAAATGTTCAATAAAAAGGCAAGGAAAAAATGAAGATGAAATGTGTTGCATTTGTGACCATTTGTGACAATCAACGGTCAAACTCCCCAGCATTTCACATCAGCCTGACGCACACCGAGAGGCTGCTGGCACCTTCCTCACATTATCCGCCAAATGAAGTTGAACTCCTCTATCAGATAATACGTGCCCCTGGATGTTCTCAGATGTGAACAGGCCACTAAAAGAGCGTGTGATGTTTTTAAATTCAGCTCAGGCTTTTCCATAAACAGCCAGTGTGATAATAACTACAGTGCAGCACTCCCATCACAGCAGAGGGGTACCATGCTGAATGGTGCATAACTCGTTTTTAATAAAAGACCAATTTGGACCCCATACATCTGCTTTGCACGGAGTGGACTTTTAATCGTCCACCTCGAAAAAACTCGGAGCCTGCTGGTTTTCATTACAGCAATAAAATCATGGGCTGATTTACACCTGGCACAGCAGGTGAATATAATTACCCATGATTTTAGCCCGAGTGAAAGTCCCGCTTTGGTTTACAACATTCTTTTTCTTTCTTTTTATTTATTTGTGCGTGTATTTGGTAACAGAAAAAAAAAAAACTGACTGACTACTGGAAATTGGAGACTGTGGCAACTGGGGGATGATTTGCAGTGTGAGCAAACTGACCAGATCTGAGGCTGGAGGATGAGGGCTTGTGCAGGTCTAGCTTTATAAGCGAGCCTGAATCCTCCGGCGAGATGAAGTTAGAAGCTCGTCATATGGCTACAAGGTTCTCTTGCCAAAAAATGTCCATAGGTCTATTGTTCCTGCTGGGTCTAAATTGCTCTGATTGTACTGTCACGGCTTATGATATCGGACCCAAGTAGGGTCCAACTCAGGGGTGAGTGCGGGTAAAAATATGTACAAAACAAGAACAAATTCGTTTTCATAGTTTCCTCTAACGACAGGCGACCCCCTGGTTCATGTGTTCATAGTTCCATGTAAAACGTTCTATTGACAAATAAGTTGTATATGTAAATCTCGCTGGTTCTGTCTATACTATAGGCAGATTGTTAATACGGTTTCTAAGATGATAATGTAGATCCAATGTTGTTATTTTGTTTCGTGTGTAAAGTTTAAGCTTTTACAGGAGAGGAAACAACTAAGATCGAGTACAATTTGATTTACGTTCTGTGCTTATGACTCTTAGGGAATAAGTTTTTTGGACTCAAAATAACAAAACTGGAAGGACATTTGTTTTTAGGTTTGTGCAGCTATGATAGATAGATAGATAGATAGATAGATAGATAGATAGATAGATAGATAGATAGATAGATAGATAGATAGATAGATAGATAGATAGATAGATAGATAGATAGATAGATAGATAGATAGATATATTTTCTTATTTACACTTACACTAGTAAGTGTAAATAAGAAAAAGAGAGAGAGGAATGGGAAAAGGGAATGCATGGACATTCAACAGCTGGTCAGTTCACCACTCTACTTATGCATTCTTGTTAGTATAATTTTTCCCATGCACACAAAAAACATCACGAGGCAGCTGTTGAGTGGCCTTTAAAGTGAGCATATGTGTGTATATGTGACCGGAAAAAAAGCCTTTTGTTTTGATCAAACATGGAGTTTATAGAGCACGCTAAATTAAGCAGGGCCTCTAAAGCATCACCGTGTATACACACACACACACACACACACACACACACACCTACTCGCATATGGTGGGCCTGTGCTTTAGTGTGTAATTGACTGACTGGTTGGCTGACTATCGGAGGCGAGCCTGTTATAGGCTGAGTGACTGGCTTAACGGCTGACTGGTCCTCTAATTGAGTAGCTCGGTGTGGGAGTGACTGGCTGGATAAACAGTTTCAACACAACTACGGTGTTTGTGAGACTGACAGGATGGCTTCTGCCGAGGTAGAACAAAAAAAAAATGTTTTGCAAGACAAAAAAATGAGAACCGAAGGTTACTTCAAGCATCGTTAGCCCCTCAGTATTCAGATTTGCACACTTTAGATGTGTTTTTAGAAGGTTTTTATATGTCTGCAATCCCGTTTCATACACAGACTCTGCCTCCTGTGTTCAATGCATGGTAAAGCATTTCTAAATATACCAAGTGCAATAGGAGAAAGTATTTAGGGTGCAGAAATGGAAATATATACCACACCCCGAAGAACATTCAGTATACTTGTTAAAATAAGACACCCTGGGTTTTCTTCTCCAGCAACCGAGTCGTTATTTATAAGCACCATTGACAGAAGCATGAGTAAGTACTTTACTGTTATAGCGAGTCAACAATTTGAGGCGGTGGCGGCCACGACAAAGACACAGTTTAAGTAAGTTTGTAATGTACAAATTTAGTCTGAAACACACCTGAGTGAGGGTTTTTAACCTTTTATCTGATTATAAGCAAATTACTGTGGAAAAACATGTAGAAGACCATTAAATACGAGCTGATAATTTCTCATTATTGGTATTGTGTAATCGAAAATAAAAATGTCATGGGCTAATTGCATCATATCTTGTGATTAACAGGAGGAAAAACATTGATCAATATTTAATTTCATAATATGAATATAAATTGAGGAAAGACGGTGTATTCTTCAGTGATTCCTCCAGTGATCATCAGGGTTTTAGTTTCTCAGCTGACTCTATATATATCTTCATATTAGCATGTATAAAAATGTTGCATCTAACAGTGACTGATGAAGAAATGAGTTCATTTTATCTATGTAAGGGATAATGTGCAGTGAGGTGGTCATTACTGTGAAAAACATTACTGTGGTTTCAAATCCAGATGTTTTTTTGATGGATTGATACATGTGTTCAGAATCCCTATAGCAACAGTCCCTTATAAAGAAATATCAGACTGTAAAATGTCAGAATTAAGGGGGGGGGGAGGAATAGAGAATTCAACCAAGCCATGTAATAATGGACTATTAAATATATTCATTCTGAGTTAGTCGATCATGGAGTAGTGAAACTGATCATTTGCATCCTTGAATGACAGTACATAGTCAGAACAGGGGTGTGCGACTGTGGACTAGTATGACAGGTTCACTGATCTAAGAAGTGCTATGATTTCTCATTCAGAGAGTTCTGGTCCGACTGAGCCATCTGGCTGCCATTTTATGGGAAACGCAGCCAATGATTGGGTGTCATTTTCCTTTAAATGGTGGGCTCTGACAGCTTTGACATTCTACTCGGAACAACAGGCACTGATTGGCCAGGGAGCTGAAAGCAGGCATGGACTGATTTTCTGCAGGCCATGAATACATGCATACATGCACACACAGAGCTCATATAGCTATACACTGTGCCAATGAGCACACACACACGGTTAAAAAAGAGGCTTCTAAAAGGGAGTGTGTGGAAATGAAAAGAAACCAAACTGGACTAATAAAGTCTTGATTTGCACATTTTAAAATCGGATGCATTCTCCATTTTATATCAAAATAAATTCAAACATTTGCATGGATATGCAAATGTAAGCGCGGGGCAGATACAGCATAATCTACCCTATCTACCTTTAGCAGGTGGGGTTTGTTGTTCTTCCCCTATATTTGTCTCCCTCATTTGCATTTCTTCATTTTGCGAGAGATGAAGAAGTGAGACGGAGGATGGGAAATGAACGAGGGAGGTGATTCGGTATGCAAGGGCCACAGCATCACAACAAGGAAAGGGCTAAATTGAAATGTCATTTTGCATTCATCACAAAACAATGAGGGTGGTTGTGTATGTGCACTTGGGTGGTTTTGCCTCTTGCAGTACGAATAATTTCTGTCAGTAGTATCCATCATTCCTCAACATCGCCTGTCCTCTATTAACCACCCCCCTAATTTCATTAGTCAATTAGCCACCTTACAGGGACCCAGCACTTTGGTTGACGTCAAACTCAAGGACTTTTGAAGGACTCTCCAGGACCAATTCCCCTCAAATTCAAGGACAGAATGTGCAGACAGCTTTAAGATGGGAAGGCAACTTGTAAGAACTGCAGGCACTTAATTCAAGCACTTATTTAGGGTGAGTTTTTGATAAGAAATGTTTTTACAAATTCACAAACTTTCAAGGTCCTGTGGGAACCTTGACTTTAACCACGGTACTTGGTATATTCCATTATTTTGTCTATGATTCATCTTCACATTTTTCACAAAAGGAACCAACAGTTTTGATCTCTTTAGAAACAGAAATCAATCTTTGAAGAACAACCTCTGTTTATGTTGGAATCACTTGCTTCTGCAGTGAGGTCACTTTACATGACAACACTCACATAAGGATTTAAAAAAAAAAAAATGGAAATGCACTTACGAGACCAGGATGGACTCTGTCTGGATCAGCATCTTCTTGTGGAACAGGATGTCCTAAAAGAAACATGAACATGGTCAGTTGTGTAAATTTGAAAACTAATCCAAATATATTGCATTTATCAGTTGGGACTGAATGCACCAACAACTCATGGTGCTTGTGGAGGTTCAAGTTCCCAAGAACTGTAGGACCTGAGACCTGGCCCTGCCATATCAGACAACAATGATGAAATTGGTGTTGAGTTGCAACATAACACCTTGGCAACAGCAGACAAAGCCATCTTCATATATTATAATATCTTTATTGCAACAAAGAGCAGTCCATCGCCAAGTGGAGACGGAACTTGGCTTGAAAGTGAAGAATTGCCTGTTTGAGTCCCTGCCGGGTCAAGGGCTGGGGTATTGCTCATTGTTAATTGGACACTCCAAATTGACCTTCAAATCAAATATGCAGATCATAGGATGAAGTGCACCCTAGAAAGGGAGCAGCCAAAAAGAAAAGTATATATATATATTACAAGATAACTGCAAAACTTTTCAAACATGGCCAGTTTTGTCTTGGCCAAAACATCTGTCTTGGGAACAAGGATAATAAATAAACATCCACCTGTCACTCTTAAGTCTGACAGTGGTACAGCCAAAGAAAATGATTAATTGTTTCACTTAAGACACTTTTAGACAGAAGACGGTCCGCGATTGTGTCTTGTGTCAGATAAACAGGCACCAAAGCAGAGGCCGTTTCCAGTTTCTATTTGAGTGATATGTCGTTTTTGTTTGACAGACGTCAAAGTAGTAGTCACCCACGAGCCATTCGAAAGAACACAGGTTTCACTTTTTCACTTTTCAAACACAGAATACAACAAATTTTCAATACATGACACGATAATGTTGGCAGGCTCCTGCTGTGGACTGTTTGGAGCAAAAACGAAATGCAAAAGTGCCAAAGAGTCAAACAAAAGTTGAACAAAATGGCCGCTCAGTACAATTAATTAGTCAAGGTCTTGCTCGTGCTCATTTTCCCGCAAACACTGTGTTGAGCTTCATAAATGCTGCAAGATCAGATAAGTCTGTTCACAAAAGACATCAATCCCTTTTTATAAAACCCTCTTTGTGTTGGGAGTGTGTTTCTATCTGAGTGGCTCATTAGAGAGTGTCTAATCTGTTGTAGACACAAATTGCAGACTCAATCACAGCCTCAAAATTGGTTTACAAATGTGGGGATTTCACTTTTTTTTCCCTAATCATTGCAATGTTAGTTTTTATAGAATCCACAGTCATCTCTATGAAAACAAAACTGCACCCATGCACAGAACCAGTGTGAATCGCTAAAGCGTATCACAAACAACCCTCGAGTTCCCATCTGTGACTGTGGCACCAGAAATGGGACGTTGTCATCTGAGAAATCTGTTATTATGGTCATCCGATATATTTTACCATGGGGTAGAGAAGCATGTATTCTGCAGGAAAACTTCTCAAGTTGCAACACTTTTCACCCCCTCATGCACTGTTAAAAAATCACGTTAACTTCAACGATTGTGCTGGATAATACATGTGCTTATGCTAGCTAATGCTAGCGTTAACAAGTGGCGATTTGAAGTTCAGTTTCTCTGAGAGTCAATTGAGCAGTGGGTGGGTGTGGATGCTGGGCTTCTGCATGATGATTGGAGGAACTGTCTGAAAGGCGGAACCAGCAAAACCCTCTGATAAAACAAACGTCTTGGTGTGTTATAAAAGTGTTATAGATAAAAAAAGTTTAGCAGGATATGTGTTGGTGGAGATTGATGGAGGTGAATAGGGGACAAAGGAAAATCACATGCGAGAGAAACAGGAGGAAATAACGAAGAGTCAGTGTGTTTTTCCCCTCACCAGTGTAAAATTAGATCAGGCAAATATGTCTGTGTGTTAGCCTTATTTGTTTCTCTCTCTCCCCCCGTTTCCTCTCGGCCTCGTGCTTTATTTCTGTCTCTTAACTTGGATGACAAATGGCAGACGACTCCGAAACAGCAGAGAAGATGGAAATCTAGTCATGTAATCAGTGTGGCATTAGTGCAATTTTTGCCGAGCAAGAAAAGAAAGAAGAAAACAAATGTGGCCAATGTGGAACAGTTTAATGAAAAAGCAATAATGTGTAAAATTATCATTTGTTCAGGGAAAAAATTGTTTTCTCTTTTTTTTGTGGAAGGGTTTCAGATTGTCAAGTAGACAGTGGCTGTCGTCTGCTGTCTGCTATTATGCCAACAAATGTGTGAAGTAGAAGGCCTTCATTGTATACCACTGCCTCACCTAAGTTGAGGTGAACACAATCTAAGACATTTATTTTTTATGTGGGAAATATAGATTGTGTTGCCCACATGAATTGAAGCAGTTTGTGTAGAATCATAGATCTCTACTGCGGGGGATCTATCGGAAGAGAAACACCTATAATACATATTTACTCTGCAGTGGAGTGGATACAATATGCAATCATTTCTACTTTAGGTCAAACACATTTGTAGAAAATGAAAAGGCTTATTTCTTCTTCCACTATTTTGATAGTCTAGACACAGCATCTGCACCTTTCCCAGTATGATGCAATGGCATGCACATGGGCCGTGTATAAAAACACTGGATGCAGTCTTTTCGGTTGTCTGGGCGAGGGCTAATCAGGATGTGAGAATAAATTGAAAAGCTGCCAGAAGGTGACTCAACTGACTTCTTTCCAGTGGGCGATGGCCTCCAAACCAGGGCTGTGCCTTGTCCCTAATCCTGTTTGTGATATTCATGGACAGGAGCTCAAGGCGCAACTGTGATGAGGGTATTGCAGTTTGGTGGCAGGAGGATTGCATCACGGCTTTTTTTTTTTTTGCAAATGATGTGGTCAGGATGGCATCAGCGGTCTAAGATCTATAACGCTCTCCCTGGATTGGTTAGCAGCTGAGTGTGAGTCATCAGCCATCAGTAGGAAACGCATGGATTGCCTACTCCGGGTGGAGAATGAGTCTTTGCCCCAATAGTGTAAGTACATATCGGGGTCCTGCTCAGGAGTGAGGGATCAATGGAGCATGGAATTGGCCAGAGAATCGAAGCAGTGCGAGCGGTATTGTGTTCGATCCGCCGCACCGTTGCCAAAAGGCACATCTGTCAGTCAAACTGTCGATCTTCGGTTCTACCCTCACCTATGGTCCTCTTTTTTTCAGTAGGATGACTGGGGTCTCCATTAGAGATAGGGTGAGAAGCTCAGGCATTGGAGAGAGACTCGGAGTGAAGCTGCGCGGAGCCAGTTGAGGTGGTTCGGGCATCTGGTAAAAATGGAATTTGGGCACCTCCCTCCTGGTATGTCAAAACTGTGAGGAGACCTCGGGGCAAACCAAGGACCAGGACGAGAGATCTTCTATCCATATCACCAACAATGTTAGCCACACGAGAAGTTTGCTTTTCAAAGCAGGCAAAGAAGTCGTCTACGACAAGTGGAAAACCAACAAAAGCAAAAAAGTGTTGCCTCTCGGGTGTATTTACACCTGTACATACAAGTGGTCAGGCGCTATTTGATTGCAAAAAAAAACAGAAAACGCATTTTAATGCCTGGTGTTATTAGATTTAGATGATGAAGCTGGGGAAAGGGAAGTCTAGGGTTCTGTGCAAGAGCCGCTAACCCGGTGACCACACTTTGACCACAGTGGTTGATGATGCATGGATGGAGGGTGACTCAACTGTGTTGCAAAATGAGCTTGAGTTCATGGTCTCAATCACTAGTTTCAAGACTCCTTCAATAGAACATGATGTCAATTTTTGTAAATCATATCCCCCATTTAGTACGGCACATTTAGCGTTAGTGGACACCAGTGAGATTGACAGCTGGTATTTTTCAGGTGACTTCTGTGAAGGTCCAGTTGCAAAATCCCAACATGGCAGCGGTCACATCGCAAGTCTCAAAGCAGGAGTTGAGATTCTTACGGGGGGACGTCACGACCGGTTGCCTCTTGGATGCACACCATTTGAGCAGTGATCTGAAAATGTCCCGTCGCCGTTTGAGTGTGACAGAGGAACTCAAGCGAAAGATTTAAAGGTGTAACCACAAAAAGCATTGTCAGTGGTACTTAATTGTAATGCGGGTGATGGTGTCTGCTGCTGCCCTTTTTGCTGTCGATGGTGTGTTTGAAACGCAAACTGCTCTGTCTGCAACGAGAAGTCATCTTTCTTTAAGAAAGTTTGAGCTTGTTGGTTTTACTAAACACTCTGCGAATGCCCCCTAATTTTGGTGTATAAGAGGCCTTTCTTGTGGGTATTATGGATGCTCAGTCGTGGGGAACAGCGCTGTGTTAACAATAGCCCTAATTAATGTGTTGACTTCGATTTCTTCTTTATCTGGTATTCTTCGAGGAAATGTATTGAACTTTAATTAGTCATTTTTCTGGCAATGAAATTGAAATTGCACATAATCGGGACATTTTATCTTCCTGCCACTGTGTTTTCTACAGTGTGTTGATGTTTCTGCACAAAAGCCACTGCAGTGCTAATGTGTTTTTTTTTTTTTTTTCTTCTGCCACTTCATTTTTCTACCATGCCTGATTTGCGCTGTGATTATCAAGCCAGTGTCCTGATGGAATATTCTATAACATCCACCCACACTGACTGAGGCCTGCACAAATGGGATCACTAATGAATGTAATGAAAGAGAGAATCATAGGGACAGTGCGCACTACACTTAAGGTTTACATTCTCCTAAAGCACAGGCTACATTCCTATTACTGTGCTTTCATCTGAAAGAGGCATTTTCCAATAAACCATGCAGCAGTGTTTTAGAGAGGGTCAAGGCTAATCGCACATCACATGACGAGCAGGGATGAACAATTTATCATTCTGCAATGGCAATTCCAAACAACACATTGCAATATCTATAATTTTTAATTCTTCTGTGATCTTTACAAATGCAGTTTTTTTTTTTTTTTTTTTTTTTAATTATTCGACTTCTCCCTTCTCTGTGTCACCACAGCATTTGATCCGCATATTTGATTTGGCAGAGATGTGTATGCCAGAAGTCCCTCCTGAAGCAACCATCCCATTTTTTCTAGGCTTATGACCGGTCAATTTAGAGTGCCCAATTAACAATGAGTTAATTTGGGTATCTTGCTCAAGGGTACCTCGACCTGGCGAGGACCTCAGTCACATGCAAAGTTTAAACTTAAAGTAAATGTAAAAGGAGATTTAACAGCCGAGTGTCAATTCTTGGCTGATTAGAACCCTATATGCGCATAACTGAGTAATCACTTTTAAAGGTCGCACTTTTTGGATTTTTAGAGGGGTTTCTTTTTTTTTGCAAAAATGAAACGTGAATGTAGCTGCAGCCACGCACACAACCACAACCCTCTCTGGAACATTTAGGTCAAGGGTTTTCCCTGGCTTTAGATAAGGGAGGAAGGCAGGATATGCACCCATTAACATGATCTGGACATTGCTTGGGGTACAGGAGAAGTTCCAGTAAATATCTGTACCTTTTTTGCCGTTCACATGCAGCATCTGATAACATGTTTATAATAACTGGAAGCAGCCAGGGACGTTTTTAACCAAGGCTCATCGTTACTAAACAACCAAACTCTGTGAGCTGCTGAGATGACTGAAGTTGCTGCAGCCTCCTTGCATTGACACAATCAACCAAGGAAAACAAAGGCAATGCATTTCTCTACATATTTATGGGGTGGCGAGGAAACTAAATAACCATGTCTGGATGCATACTATCCTTCACCAAGTGATTCAGGAGCTTCATCTGAAGGCTGGCAATGTTGCTCTTATGTGTCATTTACATTGATATTTATTGTTTAAAATTCCACATTGGTGTGCACAATGGATGTTGCCAGTGATCGAC
Source organism: Microchirus variegatus (assembly GCF_963457635.1). Classification (NCBI taxonomy): domain Eukaryota; kingdom Metazoa; phylum Chordata; class Actinopteri; order Pleuronectiformes; family Soleidae; genus Microchirus; species Microchirus variegatus. The sequence goes on along the minus strand of NC_139822.1, from coordinate 12,303,203 downwards.
CCCCACAAAGCTCTCTTAAAGCCCGCCCCTCACAGGGGGATTTTCAAATCTGACTTGATTTTTTTAAAAATGTGGCAGACGACGATCAATGTTCTAATCCTGAGAAAGTGCAGACTACACGATACAGTCAAGACGCAGCACCACACACTGGGCGTTTAATCAAACAATTTCAGGGAGGCGATTCCAGGGATTTAAGATCTCACAAAAACTCCCATGATTTAACGTGACCTAGGAATATAAACAGACATGGAGGCGGACTGTTGGCATTTTCAGATGCATTTTCCTCACAAATGTGGCACCATTTCAAAGGGAAATAAACAGGCTTTTCAACAGTATAAGATGTATTGCCAAGAAGCATTGTGGCAATAAAGAAATAATAAACCAAACACAAATATCCTTACTTTTTGTGCTCAGTTTTTGTCTGTGTGTGTGGAGGTTTACATATTTGGGGGGAAAAAAGTGTCACATAAAATTTATTTTAACTTCATTTTTGGAAAGGCTGACAGTCTAAAAAGAAACTCTCTTTGATTTATTAGTGTCTTAAAGGTCCCATATCATGCTAAATCAACTTTTTAATAATTTAAATCCATATATTTGGGACTCTGGAGGTCCTATCAGTCGGCAAAGCGTGAAAAACGATGAAACACTCATGTTTTTGTGGTCCTCCTCAGTACAGGAGATAAAACATACGATGTTGACTTCAGCACTCATTGGTACATCACATTGAAACGCGAGAGTGCTGGCGAGGGCAACGGTATCCGTAAACCGGAAGTCCGCGAAAAGTTCTATTCTTGGCTCCACAGTGCAGCACAGAGTTCTACACAAACTTTCAGCCTCAGAGGATTTATCTGTCCACTGGATACATGTTATATACGTATGACGCCAATGTGCCTGCTAGAGCCTGCAAATGATCACTTTTCCAAATGCTAACTGCTGTTAGCTCCCAGTAGCCTCTGCGGCTGATATCATTTCCTGTCCCTTTAGTTTTGTTTTAATTTTTTAAGGGTGGACCTTTAAGGTGGACCTAAAGAGATACTACTAAACGGAGCGTTCTGGACAGGGCTGTTTTGGCAGGGTGATTGAACTGCTGTGGTGCTTCATCCTTATGGTATTTTGTCACAGACATGTTCATTAGGACACCATGGAACTAGTTTAACTTGGAGAAATAGGGTATAATTTGACCCCTTTAACTTCATTTTTGGAGTCAGACCACAATGGTGATATTTATAAAGGGATGATGTATGACAGAACAGTAAAATGTGTTATTTTATCAAATAAAAATTAAACACCAGCAACTGAAACAGAGTTGTACTCCCTCTTTAAGCTAGATCTTCACCAAACAGCTGAAAGCCATCTCTAGTGGCGGCACATACAGGGCTTGTGATGATAATCGTTCTCCCTCGGATGGATTTCACTTCAGACGAGCTTTGAAATAGTGCTGCATGAAAATCCGTGTGGAAATCCAGCGAAAGCAGGTTTCCCACTTAGAGATAATGTGCAGGTCAGCTTGTAAGAGGCAAATTATGCCTCGAGAGCTCGGCCTTTTAGAGATGGAGGCTCGTGTATTTGACAGTTTGACTTCATGAGCTTATCTGCAGGAAAAAAATACCAGCGGTTGCTGTTTTGATGAGCGATATAGTTTGCTTTAGCTGCACAACAACATCATTCAAATGCGTCTCTCGGCTCTTGTATGTGGGCAACATGGGACTAGCCTCATTGGTAGTCAACACAAAACACGTTTGTTTTTTTGTTTTTTTGACAGCCAGCCAGCTATTTAACCGTTAGGGTGTTTTGACAGTTCTACGCACATGAGAAGAATGCAGCATTACAATGTGATGATAGACTTTTAAGTCCTTCTGAAGATGCTCTGACACGCTGAACTTGTAATTTACAATCCTCTCACACTTGATTGTATTTCACGTCGCTCTTGCTGCTGCTGCTGCTGCTGCTGCTTTCAGAACTTACAGGAAAATCATTTGTTTACACCACTTGTTTCATCACTCCTTCTGACAAAACAACAGCTTTCATACTTTACAGCCCTTTTTATTAGATTCGGGATGTTTGTTTTGTTTTTTATAACTCCCGTGTTGAGTCAAATTCATTATAAGATTAAAAGTGACATTTCATGACACAGATATTGCTTGTGAATATAAATGTGTGTCCACTGATAATCGGGATCATCCACTGATCTGCAAATTGAAACTGAAATCCAGAAAAATGGGGAAAAAAAGGAAAATGAGAGGGTAATTTGACCATGACATTCTTGAGGTTTCTTTTTTTTTCCTGGTTGCAAGACAACTGTCCGAGACAGGTAATTAAAAGACCATATATATCATGATATATAATGATCTGACCAAGAGTTTAAACTCTAATATTCAGGATAAAGAAATCCCTGTGGAACCAATTGGCTTAAGAGGGAGACGGAGGGGGAATTACATTCGCTTAACCATCCAAACACCTAGAAGGAACATCGAGACATTTTACAGAAGTGTGAATAATGTGTTGTAAAGCTCCCCGCAGACTGCTTCGCTCAACACAATCACCTTTTTGTGTCAGTGGCATTCAGTGTTTTACAAGGACGCATTCAGTGCAACGGGTAAACTACATTTAGTAGAGCAACGCAATATACGCTCCTCTCCATCTCGCACTCACACATCTTTATGTTGACGGCGAAATCAAATGAATGCAAAGAATTTTACGTTACCACCTTGACTTATTTGACTATTTCAAGTAAAGGAAACTTTAATAAGACAAGGAAACAGATTAAAAGCCTGATTGGAATAAAAAATATGTCATGGACAATGGCCAATACGAATACTCTGATAAAACCCATTCAGAAACATCCAATGGGTCCATTTGTACATCTTTTACATGGACAAAGTTTGCACTAGCATTAACCAGCTAGTATTTACAGGGTTGTGTTTACTCCGGTCACTTATCAGTAAGTGAGTAAATACAAAGGATGCATCAGAAGCCACCGAATAGGCAAGGGATGATGTTTTTATTCTGCATCGTGAAAAAAAACACTCAAAATGTACTGATGGTGGTGAAGCTCCGTGATCTGAATAATCCTAAAAGTTATTATTAATATTTGACATGAATGCCTTGAAAATGCTCTTGTTTTTCACGTTTGAAAGAGCCCTCAGTGCGTAATGCAGAGTTATTCCTAAGTATGTGTCAGCATGGTCTGTATTGTCAAGAAAAATGGCAATTAACATTTCCGATTGAATAAACACCACATTTTTATTAGTATCATTGCTGAAGTAAAAAAAAATACATCAATATCGCTTGGATGACAACAAACTCTCTGAGTAAAATAACTCACGGGTTTGAACTCACAGCCCGTGGAAGTGCAAAAAGTACAGATGGATATTGAGTAACACCGTGAGGGGTGTTCAGGAATGGAAGGTAAGGTGGGGAGGCAGTAGAGAGTGTGGATACTTAGAGCTACAACTACAAACACCTGGCAGCCGTTTGATAGCCCCAATCTCATTAGTGGATTTGTCACCGGTGGATTTATCACCGGGACCAGGCCACTACAATTGATGTGCTACATTGTGTGTCGTTGGCAGTGTTCTAAACTAAATCTCCACCACAGGGCACGGATACTTAGACATTTGTCTCTTAATGTGTGTGTATGTGAGAGACAGAAAGAGAGATTAATAGCTGCCATTTGCTTTTTTTTTTTTTTTTTTTTTTTGCAGCTAAAGTAGAACTTTGTAAGTCTGGTCGATGTCTTGCCTTTTTCTCTACGGAGCTCCCCCTACAGTTTTGGAGTATTTGTAAAACACCACAGTAAACATCCATCCATCCACTGTCTACATCTTTATCCTCACTGTCTTAAAAGGTCACAAGAAGACGTTTCAGACGTCAAACAGTCCTTTCGTCTTTGTCGCTTCCCCCGTCAACAGTTTTTTTTGCTTCTTTTTAGCCAGTTCTGCCATGATGAATGTCTAAAATAGCGCTATTGCTGCCTCGATCATAGAGCCTGGCTAGGGGGTGTGTATAGAGGCCGTGAAGCAGTTCATGTTAATCGCAAGACCGAGGCTGGTTTTCCACCAACAGACACTAAGACATCCATCCATCCGTTATCTACCGCTTTATCCTCCACCAGAGGGTCGCTGTGCCTATCTCAGCTGACATTGGGCAATAGGCGGGGTACACCCTGGACAGTTCGCCAGTCCATCGCAGGGCCACATATAGAGAAACCATTCACTCTTTGCAGAAAGGCCCTTGTTCCGAAGTTGTCACGCAGGACGGGGGCTCAAACCCAAGAACCCGGGTCTTCTTGCTAACCACTACACCAACCGTGGGCCCCACAACTAAGACATTTAACATCATAACGAAGCTGTTAAATTAGTGTAAACCGTGCACTTTGCCACAAAAACCAACCACCCAAGTAGCAACCGGTCATGACGTCACCCACAACAATCTGAACTCCCGTTTTGATGCCCAAAGATTGACAATGTGGCCGGTGCCATGTTGGGGGGATTTTCGCAATTGGACAATGGTGTCCACTCATGTGATCTGCTATGTTGTATGTTTTCCTCTGGTGACAATAATACATTCATTCATTCCAAAAATAAAATATAAGCAATAATTGCCAGGCATTGACAGAGCATTATTTTTTTTTAATAAGCTCAGATTTTACAGCCTTTATAGCAGTCGGGGAAATAGTCCAATCAAATGCATTATGCTTAATCCCATGAATCCAGTCGGAGAATTAAATGTTATTTTATGATGCACATTTTTAACTATGTATCTTTTAGATTTAATTATTCATGTTATGTAGGCCCTGTATTAGGTTTTGCCTTGACATAAGAAGTCAGAATAAGGCCCCGTCCCATTTCTCCCCCTTAAAATTTCCACTTGGTTTGGAGTGCCCTCCCCTTGTATAGGGAAGTGGCTTCCAGGTGGAGCAAGATAGTTATCTAGAATAAGACCCCATCCATTTTATCCCCCTTAAAATTTCCACTGGGTTTGGAGTGCCCTCAACTGTAAATTCCCCTTGTTGAGGAAAGTGGTTTCCCTATGGAATTGGGACATCACTATATGCAAATTAGTGTAGTGAATGTAAAGAATGTGCTAACCTACGCTACATGTTGAAAATTCTACCGGTGGAGCGAGCTAGTTAGCTAGTTAGCTAGCTGCTTTCATAAACCGTCAGTTATTTTCTGATATTAGTGTTCAAAGCTCAACGGTCCTTTGGATGTATATCAAACCAACATATTCCAACACGTTTCAACATTGTAACGTGCTTATTTTGCGAAAATATACTTACAACGAAATTGTTCCTCTGCAGATGTGGCCCGCCATCTTTGTTGAAAAAAAATCAGCCGGCTCGCTGAATTCGCAAAGCACCATGGGTAATTTCATCTTCCACTTCGTTTTTAAGCCTGCATCAGAGCTCACTACATTTTGAGACAATAATGCTGAACATTTAGGGTTAGGGCAAAAATTTAGGTGTAGGGGTAGGTATTGGGACGGGGGCCTTAGAGTTTGTATTCAAAATCAGTTCAATGTGACGAAAAATGTTGTTAAAATATAATCCCGCACACACACACACTCTAGATATTTAAATATTTCACTGAATCATAACACCACTATTAGACATTATGATGTTCAGGACCTTGGCTTGAGGAAATTTTCTCTACATGGACCTCTCTGAATTTTAATTGACTACCCCGGGCATTGAATAACCTACTTTTAGAGGCACAGTTGTTTTTTTTTGTTTTTTTTTCTCCCCTCCTTTCATGAGCCTGTGTGTAGCCCGTTGTTGCTGTGGATCTCAGAGTTTTAGCTGTTTGGGGATTGGTGAGAGACTTGTATTGTGTTCCATTTAACCACCGGCATTGTGCGACACTGAATACAGTATCTGCAAGATAAGTTAAAGCGTTGTAAAGACTCTCAAGTCACAAATTATGTTATTAATGAAGTATGAATTGTCATTGATTTTACAGGATTTAAACTCTTCTTCAAAACAACTGCAGAAATATTCCTCACTTCTGCTATAACTATTTTTTTCATTCCTGTCTTACCAAGATGCACCATCACAATATGAATATTGAATATGTTGACTGGGCGGCTGTATTCTTGCTTGCAAGAATTCAGTGCTTTGCAAGGTTATGCAGAAACCGCTGATGACTGTGTTTCATTTCTAAAAGGCAGTTATTGAAGAAAATACTTAAGAAATGTATTCATAAGAGTAAAAATTAAATATGACGTTGTATTATTTTTCCTCAGTCAGTAGCCTGGTAACAAGCCCACGCAGCAAGCCGGACGTCAAAGGCTGAAACGCGCTGAACACTTGAGACGGGAGAAACAGAAACAAGCGGCAGCCGGCAAACGATAACAGACACTGCGCTAAAGGCAACTGACACACACACATATGTCGCCGATTGAAGAAGTCAAGTAGCCGATAGCAACAAAATGCAACTCATTCCTGTCACGTCACAGTGCATCACTGAATCACAAGTCGTCATTAAATCTGTTTTTTTTTAAGGTGTCAGATTAACGCAACACTTAAAACGTCATTTAGAACACCGGTTCACAGATTTAGGGGATGCACGACGAGGATAAGCGTTCCCGAAATGATTTCCATAAGTCCTTTAAGCCACGACTGTTACAAGAGATAAAAAATAGTGGTAAGTAGAATATGTCATCAGCTTCCCACGTGAACCCTACGGTGATTTGACAGTTGGATCGATGGCAGTTCAGCTAAAGGGAACACAGAGAAAAATATCATGATGTTTTCTTTGTCCTTTGGAAAAATCGAGTTCCTTAGACCTGGCAATGTCTGTTCAATCTATAGAAAAAAACAGATGAACAGTGGCAGAGGGGGTCATATAGTTCAGGGCTGATTCTTTAGTTTGAAAAGTTTGGGAAACACCGACTGCACCTGTAGTGGTGTGGATAGAATATAGTGTCTGTCATAGAAAAAAGTGCTGTATGCAGTGTATGAATGTGCATGAATGGGTGAATTCACACACATTCATGATGGTTTTTATGATAAAGCTATAGTGCATACCTCTTTGAGTGGCCATCAAGGCTAGAAAGTCTCGATATACTATAGATGCAGACCATTTTACAAACACAATCAACATGTTTTCATCCGGTTTTAAAGCGTCTTCATCCAGTAGAGGCAAACCGTTTGCTCAGAGGTCGACTCGACGCACATCTCAAAACTGTGAATGTGCCAAGGTTGAAGTTGCGGAAGGCCGGAAAGCTCTTAAAATAACATTGTCAGCTTTTCCACTTTGCTGTGCTGCTCCCTGGAGGCGTGATCCACGCTATGCATGACCTGTCTGTGTATACACACACACACACACACACACACACTGGTATGAAGTGGATTTACTACAGAATTGTGTACATACACAGAGACTGAAGAGGCAAAACACCCTCGCTTTATTATGTGCTATACCTGCAGTATCTGCAGACATTTATTCATCCAAGTACCAACTGCAGACGAAGTATATATATATATATATATATATATATATATATATATATATAAATATTGCTTTCCTCTCTGATCCAGTGTGATGTTTTTGATATCTCTACTCTAACAGAACGGGAGATTCTCTGTAGCCGAGTCCACAGCGAGGAGACGTTTTTTTTGAAAGTGTGGCAAATCAAACAAACCTGAAGACTTTCTAGAGCTGACACTTTCCCCCCCCTCACTCCTCACATCAGATTTCAGCCTGACTGCTTTTTACTAACAACATGATACATGTGCGCCAACATGTGCTCCTTTTAAGGTTCAGTTGACTAATCTCATCAACAGCACCGTCACTGTCATGTAGGCCATTTCTGTTCCTGTATCCCCCAAATGCTTTGGTAAATTGAAAACATAAAATGTGAGTTTTGGGTTCGTTTGATAAAACAGTAAAACTCAAATATTCAACATTAAATTTTAACTCATTCAAATACAATACATTATCCTCATTTTTGATGGATTGTACACACCGTTTTTCATACTGCCGGTGGAGTGTTGAGCACAGCTGCTAAAATGCCACACAATCATCAATAACAATGTTCCACAAATGATTATCACTCTTTACTTGCAAAAGTGAGCATGAATAGCTCCAAATTAAGACACAAAGGACAATTATTATTATTAATAATAATAAGGCAGTTGAATCAAAAACTTTTTTTTTGACTTGAAGGAATATGGGTTGTGGCATCCTCATCCACATTAACACAACAGCAAAGAATTATGGGTGAAACACTGGCGCTAATACAGTAAATACCTTCTCAGTTGCAATATGTGACTTCACACCATATTGGGCAAATACATGTATTTTCAACCTCCAACATTTTTTTTATCCAAGCTTTTTCTTTTTGGCAGCCAATGGCCAAGAATAAAGTTATCGGGGCTTGTAACCAGAGGGTCACTGGTTCAAATCCCATGACTGGACAAGGGTTGCAGTGCCCCTGAGCAAAGGCAACCAGTTCTCATTGCTCCTGTGCCCGGGCTTGTGTGTTCATTACTGTTGTTGGGTTAAATGCAGAGGTCAAATTCACGATCTATCACTAATTGGTGTGTGCGCTACATCAATTCATTCTAATTCTATGAACATAGACGAAGTGATAATAACAAGCATGTATTGGCAAAAAAAATACAAAATAACGGCCGTCACACAATTTTAGTCAAGTTACCTGTGCAACGCTTCACCTCTCTCAAAACTTAAATGACTCAAATAAAAACTGTGCAACACAAAAGGCACCACATCAGTCCTTAACCCACACAACCCAGTGCAGAGTAGAAGCACAGATTTTAGTTTTAGTTTAGATGCACTTACAAAGCCGTTGCAACAGGGTAGAGACAAACTATGGAATTGCCTATTGCCCAGAGTTGTAAGCCCCCAACGGACAACTGATACAGCGTTGTTTGCAAATTGCACAGAACAATACACTGTCGGGGTAGCACCTAAAGGGGGGCCACCACTCGTTTGTTGTCAAAGTCAACAGTCTGCAGCATAAAAATCTGAACTCCCATTACAATTATCCCAAGTACCAAGTTGATGATTTGCAAGCCAAAGTTTAGAGGATCCACCTGAAACCAGGTTCCTTCTTCCCCTGTGTCCTCCTCTGTTACACCAACTGTCCGAATTTTGTTCTTCACAACATCCATGTACATTCTCTGTGGTCTTCCTCTTATCCTCCTGACCAGCAGCACCATCTTCAACATCCCTTGTCCAATATAATAATATGAATAGTGTAAATGACCTTGTTTTTTATCTTTGTCAGAGGCAAGAGTTGAATATGAGGTACCTTTGGGGTTACCAGAGTAGAATGATATGGTACTGTCAGGCTGGAACTATAGAGTGGCTCCACCAATGACAGGAAAAATGGTTGGCATTACCATTCCAAACCATTCCAAACCATACCATATCAAACCAAACCTAATCATTCTTGCCTACCTACATACTCTGCATCAGGGGTCACAAACTGTGATGTACCATGACAAATACAAACATCGTTTTACCCCCATGTTCTATTACTTCAGCATTCACTGCCTTACATTTTGGCTTTGGATACACAACCTCCAGCATGGATTGCTTTGCATTGGCATGAATTAGCAGCAGTTTACCGGTACATTACACTGTGCATATTATTCCTGCTGGCCAAACAACATTTTCAGTATCTTAGCAAAGCAGCTTTGCTTTTAGCTTGACCACGATACATTCTGGAGTTCATCTGTTGGTTTTGAACGGGTTTCATTTGCCTGTGGTTCAAGGAATTGGTCACAAATGATAATGAACATTGATGTTATTCATCCTTCAACTGAAACTCAAAGAGAACTGTGCTGGGAAGTGGTTTCATTGGCTTGTGTGGACCTGCAGAGGGCGTTCTTTGTTTATCCACTAGGGTAGTGTTTGACATTGACATGGTTTAATGACCAACCACCACACTGCAATCAAACGGCAGCATCACTCTGAATCATTTATGAGGTCAATTTCAGCGTAATCACATCTGCCATTCTGTCTCACCTTAGCGGGGTCCCCATGAAGGCAGGCTATTTAAACAAGCTGAAGAACCATTTAGTGAAGGTCATGGCGAGGGCAACTTCAATCTACTCTTCTCTCATCTACAGTTAAATAATGGGCCATAAATGTGAACACCTCAGTCTCGAGGCGAACGACTCAAAGTGGTTATTTACATGTTATTTCCATTGGGTGATGATCTATATGAGGGGGGAAACTGGCAGGTTATTGACATAATGTTAATGACAGACCTGCACTGTGAAAGTTAGAAGACAGTTAAAAACAAAGCAGTGGATACTTTAATGCTCTCCACTGGGATATCACCTAATACAAAACTTGTGTTTTTTTCCAATGGTACGTATGGCAATTTAACTTATACAAATGTGCATATAAAAAAAAAAAGCTTTATGTAATTTGCACCTGCTGGCAACCCCAGCTAAAGGATCTCCTACATCTTCAACAGTAACTATTTCTCACAGTGGATGTGATGGAAATAAAAACAAAGACACAACAACACATTATCAACAAAACAAAGCCACAGTCTAATTGTTTGCAGTTTTTCCTCACCAAGTTATGTGTTCAGGGAGAACCCTACCACCAGACAATAATGTCAGTACTGGCTTTCACAAGATAATTATGAGTCTCACAATTGTACCAAAAACAGGGGAGCAAAACATTGACTGGAATATATACACACACTACTGTTCAAGGGTTTGGGGTCACCGATACAATTTTTTTGTATTTTCCATTAAAACTCACACACAAAGTTGCAAAATGAATAGAAAATATAGTCAAGACATTGACAGAATTAATAATTTTTATTCAAAATAATGTTGCCCTTCAAACTTTGCTTTCGTCAAAGAACCAGCAAAACTGTTTTCAGCTGTGCCAACATCATTTCATGAGGGTTTTCAAAGGTTTTCTAATCATCCGATAGCCTTTTGCGATTAGCAAACACAATGTACCATTGGAACACTGGAGAGATGGTAGCTGGAAATGGGCCTCTATAACTATGTACATATTCCATTATAAACCAGACATTGGGAGCATTGATTGATTGATTGATTGATATATACACATATAAATATATCCATATATGTCCATACAAAGACATTTTGGACAATGCTATACTTCCAACTTTGTGGCAACAGTTTGAGGAAGACCCTTTTCTTTTGCCCCAGTGCACAAAGCAAGGACTATAAAGACACGGTTTGATGAGTTTGTTGTGGAAGAACTTGAATGGTCAGCACAGAGCCCTGATCTCAACCCCATCAAGCACCTTTGGGATAAACTGGAACAGATGGCGAGTCAGGTCTTCTCATCCAACGACACTGACTGACCCCATAAAGGCTTAATAGAATGAATAGACTCAAAGTCCCGTAGAAACACTTCAGAATCTTAAAAAAAGTCTTCCAAGTATTGTGGAAATTTAGCTATTTTGGCTACAAAAGGGGAAACTCTATATTAAAGTGCTTGGAGCAAACCACCAACTGTCATTAGGGCACACTGGAGTGAGCACTGTCCACACTTCTTGTACGAACGTCTTCAAGAAAACTACAACTCCAGTTCTTTCTGATAAAATTACTTTTAACTATGACCTGAAAGAATGAGAATCTACTCCGACATCACCCCCGAATACTTCCCAAGTGCTGCTTTTCAGATGCTTTGAAGTCATCATTGTCCATTCAGAAGGCCTACGTCCTCTATTTCCTCAGGTAAATTGGGACTAGAGGGCATTCCAAGTCAATCCGAGGCCAAGCTTGTGCTCACAGTTCCCTCGGCTGGACCAAATGCTAATTACTTCAGATACTCTGATGCACTTTTAGGCTGTGTGTTTTTCAAAATTTGACTTTGAACTCTCTTCCCTGCAAGTTTCGATCTTCAAAATGTTGGATGAAAAGTGAAAGACTGGAGTAGCCGTTTTGAGCTCTGGAATGATCCTGTGATGCTTTACTTGGCTGTCTGGGAGGATGAAGGTGAAGAGGGCAGCCGAGCATGAACCAGTATTACTTTGGGGAAAGAGAGAGCACATGGTGAGAGTCTTATAAGTGCCCACTTGACATGCTACAAGCCTTTTGACCAACACAGTGGTTTGGTCTCTGGAGGAGGTGAGGACAGACAGAACCAAAGTAATGCCACCACCATTCCAATAGGTGCCTGTATTTTCTCCTCTGTATAAATTGCTTTTAATATATGCATTCTTATGTATATATGGTTAAAAAAAACGTTTATTTTGCCAATGTTAAGATGATGCTCAAAGTCTGCTACCTCCTTCAATGCCCTCTATGTTGGTGCTTTTTAACAAAAATGTATTTTCTGTTTATTTATATTGCTAAATGAAGAAATTGTATATTTACAGGCAAAATATTATGTTCATTTCACTACAAGAGACGTATTGGCCGAAGCACTCTCGACATATCTGCATATCAAATATCGGCAAAACGTCCAATATCGTGCATCCCTAATAAAATGTATTATTATTATTATCATTATCATATTATATAACAATGTCACTGATTGTTTAGCTTCTTAAAGGTTAATACATTACCTTTAAGTGGGTTCTGGTGTATTTAGCGACAGCACTGCCGAAAGCCAGCCCATTCAGCTGTATTTTAGTTCAGGGGTCTGTGCTCGGTCATGCAGGAAGTACTGAACTGATCTTTTTAATTAAAGGTGCATTATGTAATAAATCTAAAGCAACTGGCCATAAAATCCTCCTAATATGTCACAGAGACTCAGGAATAATGTTCATATGACAAACTGAACTCACCAACAACAACAGTACAGCCAAAATGTTTCCATTAAAAACAATATTTTGCAGACTGCATGTTTATGTTTTGAAATCATGTTTTGGCATGTGGCGCCACCTACCGCCTTCTACCAATCATTGCAGTCAGTAGAGTCTCAGCTGCCGAGCAACCACGGGTCGACAGTTACGTCAGAAAACAAACCTAAAAGACCTCTGTATTTTGAATTTGAATGCAGTAACCGTTTTTGGCCACATTCTTACATATGGCACCTTTAACTGATTCTAATGATTCAGTACAGTGAAAAGAACTGCTTTGCTTGTCACTTAGTGGTGTGTGTTTGTGTCGCGTATGAAACAACATCAATATTATGACAACCCCGCCCATGTTGGGGAGGCGCTAATGGATTAATGGAAAACGACGTGCTATGTGATACCAAAACTGAGTAGAGTCGAGCCCAGTAGTGCTCGAACTGTATAATAGAAAAGCATCATAAATCTCTCAGGGATGCATTTTTTCCAGGTTTGTTAGTTTACAGTAACATAAAAAAAAAACATGTTTTCGGATATTAGTAAAAAAAAACACAATCAACATCCAATATGCTGCTTTTATGTCAAAACTTCACTTATCCTAGATATAATAGATGTAATGGCTCACTGAACAGCAAGCGAAGCTGCATTTAGACTGTGTGTCAACCTCTGGGATCGAGGGAGCGTCTCTAAATTATTCAGCACAGACAGCAGCGACAACTAAATTGAATTTCCCTGAAACATGAACCATAAACCAGGAGACCATGAGACCACGCAGTGGACCAAAGTCCCACATCTGCCCATGAACCCAACTCATAATTTATAGACTCTTTCCACACGGGGCGCCAGGTTGTATGTGCAGCATGTTGCCTTTGCTAAATTGTGAGATACAGTGTCATATATACATGACATGGGAATTGGATATGTGCTCTGCATGTAAGAATAAGCACACAATAAAATTTTTATTTTGCTGGATGGTTGACTGCACACTTTTAATGCAAACAGAATTACACTAAATGACAAACAGCTCAACGCCGCACAAGAGAGGCCAATAAATAACTCTTGTGCATGGAGTACAGATGGTGAGCCTGGCAACGTCTGGTGACATGATTTGTTCTCTCAAAAACGCGCAAAAACAAATGATTTAATTCCTTTTCTAAATATGCGTTAACATTTAAACGAGGCACTCGTTACAGTTCCAAGTTTATATCGACTTGTTTGAGAAGCATCGCCAGTGTGTCACGAGGACACACGGAGGTCATCGACGTCTTAAATATTAATCGCTGTGTAGAGAGTAATGAGGAGACTGTTTCGGGGGGCAGACTCGCAATCATATCACTGCCAGATAAATGTGTCTATAAAACCAGCTGTGTTAAACAATAAGCCCTGACAATAACATGAAACAATATAGACAATAAAACAGATAACTGGTTTTAATGTTGTGGCAGAGCAGTGTATGTCCTGGCACCTGTTTTGAACAAAGGTCATTGTTAACCGTCTGCAATATCAATTTAAACCTGTTCCTCTGTGGCTCCACTGCTGGCCAAGGTCAAAAACACACTGACGAGAGACAACATTATAATCTGGGAGATTATGTATGGTGCTTAATCTCAGCATGAAAAAGCCTTTTTTTTACCTGACAGGAGCCTGGGGTTTGTGTCAAACGTCTCAAAACTACTCACTCCCAGCACCAAACTCCATAGAGAAAATAATCGATTTAACATCACGGCACACAGGAGATGTTGATCCACTGCTGCCGCCGTCAGTAAGTTCAAATGTGTCATTTTGTGACTTCGGGTGTTTGATATACTTTATTTTGACTAACTTAAGAGACAGTTTTCCGAATGAGGCAGCAGTAGAGGAGCAGCTTTCTTGTTCCAACAAGCTAAAACAAGCTGATTTTTTTCTGTGGATTTTGGTTTGGGAGAGTGAGCGGTTTACAAAGGAACACTGCCTGATGGCATGATAAAGTGACAAACATTTACTCCCCCTTTTCCACACTGGCAGCCATGTTTTCACTATCAACTATCCCTTTAAAGCTCACATAGAGTGGTCCTGTTGCACATATATGTTAGTTATGGAGGTCTACTTACATACATTAACTTGTTTCTATAGTCTAAAACCTCCTAGTTGCTGTAAACGAGCCGATAGAAATCCTCTTTTCTGACGCTGTTTCCCAGCCGCGAGATTTGAGACTCAACTCTCTCACCCAGAAGACAGAGTCTTGTGATCGGCCAGTATATTCAGCAGACCCGCTCTCAGAAGCGCAGCTCCCCCCTCTGGAACGGTGGATGCACTGCTACTTATCAATACATTGTTTTAAAAGTGTTTAAAAATAGCTTCTTCATGACTCCTAGCCGCAGTCCCTTTTATGACTTTGACCCGGAGTCAGACCCAGAGTCAGAAGACACCTCCAAACGTTATTCTTCTTCTGAGGTTCAATGCACGCAACCGGATGTGCCCAGACTAGTGCCCGGAGCAGGACAATCTGCTGTTCCGGAGAACCGGTGTTTACATAACCGGAACGGGTTTTTTCAGAGATCTCGCTGAGCCCGAGTTATCAATAAAGCGTTACACAATTACATTTTGCGTTTACAATACAGCGTTCTCAGCAGTGGCTGAACTGTTTGTTTAGAACCTTCAGGGCTTTTCTTAAACAAGGTAAGGACGCAGATACACACTAAAAAACTGCGTTAATTGGAACTTCCGGTCTAGGTCCGCTTTAAAATTAGGATCAAGTCACTTAAGGAACATATCTGTTCAAGGAAGCTTGGGTGCTCTGGGTGTTAGTCCTGATTTAAGAGGGCCACAGCAGAGCTTCAGATATGAGGCCTCCCAGCAGTGTGTGTTATTTGAAGAGGTATACGTCTAAAAGCCAAAGTGAGAGAGAAGCAGAGCTATGTGCACTGAGCTAAATGGATGTATGCATCTGCAGGACATTACTAACAAGGTGAAGCCTCCATTCAGTCTCTTTGATTGTTGCTGTAGTGAAGATCAAATGTCTTGAAAACCAGAAAAAGACAAGGAAATTCCTCCAAAGCAAGGTCCCCCGTTACACACAGAGGACTCGAGATCCAGGAAATTTTGGTAATAAGAGTACTTGTGTTTTTTTGTAGATTTTCCGGGTATCTGTCAGGTAAAGAGACAGACAGATGAGGAAGCGAACTAATAGCAAGTACAGAGTAAGAGAGCGAATGACAGAAATAGAAAGTGAATAAGAGCGAGCCAGAAGCTTAGAACATGAAGTGAAAAACTGAGAGAGGACACCTGAGGCTGCACACTGTCTCACAATTTTCTGCTTCCTGTCTGTGGGCGAGTGACACAACACACACACACACACACACACACACACACACACACACACACACACAACATATTTAATATGAACTGTACCTACTGTATGAGTTTCCTTCTGACTACAGGCAAGACCTAGCCTCAACTTGGACGGCACCAAGGGGTTTGCACAATTTCCACGTGGAATTTGGGATTTTCTTTAATAACCAAGGTGTGCGAAAGATACCTTAAGCGTTTTTGCAATTTGCTGCCCCATTTCCTTTAACTCCGTCCTAAAAATACATTTGCAAAAAGTAGGAAAAAGGACAGCAATGATGATGTTTTTGACTTTATAAACTGGTGGCTTCAGGGGAGGGTCTGGTAAAAGGGTCTGGTAATCATTACATACAAATATGTGTCGTCATAAACATACTAGAAACAGCTGTTTATTTAATGAAACACTGAATATTGTAAATTGAGAATGTTGATTGCGGTGGGTCAACATCAATATGGATCGATTGGATCAGGGGGAAAAAAAATGGCTCAGTAATTGGCCTTGAAGAAAAACAGTGCCAGACTAATAGTTGTTCAGTGTATTTTGAAGGCCGTCCAATTCACACTGTTTTTTAATAGAATCACAAGCTCATTTAATGAGCGACATATGACACCTCAGTGTTTTACTGAAGCTTTAGCAGCCACAGTTAGTATTCACTTTCCTCAGGTGGCATACTATTATGTAAATATCTCATGATGTGGTAATGGTTCAGTCATTATAATCTGTAAAATACATCTGTCTATACCAATTTAAAAACACCATGAGCTTCAGAAAATGTGATATTCATTCTTTAAAGGAGAATTCAATTAAGGACTATACTATACGGTCCTCGTGCGTCTCGGCTCGACTCTACAGGGTTAAATATGGTTTTCCATCACTATAGTACCTTCCTCAAAATGGGCGGAGTCATCACAGCACGGCTGCATGAAACTGCCGTGATTTTGTTTTATATAATACAGCAGAAGGTGTCGCGATCCTGGCAGTGCAGATTTTAGACATTTCCTTGGTAAATTTTGCCGATTAACACATTTCCATCCTTTTAAAGCTCACATAGAGTGGTCCTGTTGCACATATATGTTAGTTATGGAGGTCTACTTACATACATTAACTTGTTTTTATGGTCAAAAATCTCCTAGTTGCTGTAAACGAGCCGATAGAAATCTTTCTTTTCTGACGCTGTGCTGAGCCGCGATATTTCAGACATAAATCTCACAGAAGACAGAGTGTGTTGTGATTGGCCAGCCAGTGTAGAGCCTTCCCAACTGTCTTGTGATTGGCCAATACCCGGAAGTGACATATTCAGCACACCCGCTCTCAGAAGCGCAGCTCCCCCCGGTGGAACGGTGGATGCACTGCTACTTATCAAAACATTGTTTTAAAAGTGTTTAAAAATAGTTTTGTCACGACTCCCCGCCGCAGTCACTTTAATGACTTTGACCCGGAGTCAGACCCAGAGTCAGAAGACATTGTCGCTCGTGAAACAACGGACCTCCACAACGGACGTTATTCTTCTTCTGTGGTTCAATGTACGCAACTGGATGTACCCGGACTTGTGCCCGGACCAGGAGGATCTGCTTTTCAGGAGAACTGTAACTGGACCGGGTTATTTCCGAGATCTCGCTGAGCCCGAGATTACAATAAAACACAGCGTTCTCAGCAGTGGCTGAACCGAAACTTCAGGGCTTTCGTAAACAAGGTAATGATGCAGATACACACTAAAAAAACAGCGTTAATTGGAACTTCCGGTCTAGGTCCGCTTTAACTGGGCTACAGTTCAACATTGTTCATTTCAATTCCTGTGTCGGACGGCACGCTCATGAGTCTCCCAGTGACGAGACTCTCTGGAAGTATGACGACGTCACACATAGTATTGGCTCAGCTCGCTTGGAACCTCCTCAGAGCAGGTACTAAAAAAAATGATGATCAATAATGGAAAAGCAAACAAAAAAATGTTTCCTGCTCCTCTCTGGTTAACATGGAAGTAAAGAACAACTTCCTGTTTAATTGTTTGTGACATTAATTTGGTGTTTTTCTACATGAGGGAGAAGAAAAAAAACAGACAGTATATTCTGATAACACTGCCATAGCTGTTCAGATATTACTTTCTGCTTCTTGACCACACACACACACACTCACAGCTGGTCATCCTCAATTATTGTCTGGCCTGCTGCAACCACCTCTGCGCTCTCATTTCGCCAAGGATGGCAAGGGTGAAGTTATGAGGTCGAACAAAGACCTAAGGATAGAATAAAAGAAGCGCTGTACGGTATATGTCTCTGTCTGCAGGTGCACCGGGGAAGATATGGTGCACTTTTATTCAGGCAGATGGGAGCGAGAACTAACAGATGACACGTCACCTAAAAATGCCGATGAGGAAAGCCAAACCTCCTCGCTCAGACGCGGCGATGTGGTGTTTTCCGGTGAGATTCGTCTGCGCTACAGCTTTCACAAGCTCGTCTTCACGCTCAATACTCTACCACACAAGTGTGTCTCACTGCCAGGCGCACATGATTTATTGATGAATTTAACACGTGGTTAATCCAGGGATGAGAAACACACGACTTTTCTTTTCCTGCCATCCAGGCACTATTTTAATATGAGCTTACGATCGTGCTATAAATGGCCAGAATACTATTCCTTGAAATAGAAGCTTAAAGGCACCCCACGGGAAAATATCTTTCTAATCACCTTGCCAAATTGGAATAAGTGCTAAGAACCTTAAAAATTCGGGTTTCAAATAAAGGAAGATTCAGCAACATTCTCTGCTCCGAAATGCTGGGGGTGTGACCGCAGGAGGAGCTCAACACACACACACTTTAGTGAGGACCAAAGCAGGTGAACGCTGCAGTTTGTCAGTGTTTATACAGAATATTACATTAAAGCGGGACGATGCAAGATTTTGGAGGCTGTATCTACTGCCCCTAGTGTCTGTTAGCAGAAAAACGACCTAGCATATGGAAAGCCGTTTGAGCATTTATTCGATATCCTTGATATCGGACTTCCATGTCCTTGTACTAGTAAGCTTTTTCTCCTCACTCGTAACAGAACTAGTAGAAGTAGAACTACTTGGGTGCACTAGTAGAACGACTGTGTCTTGAAAGTAACGTTTATTCCACTACTAGTGCCACTATTGGCCTACTAGTGTGCAATCAAACCTTATTAGTAAACTACTAGTAAGGTCCAAAATACCCCAACTAGTGCTAATAGTGGTTGCGCTGGCTTTTACTAGTAGTACTAGAAGACAATTTGACCCTTACTGGTAGTATTAGTAAAGGGTCCAAATATTCACTCGTAGAACTAGTAGACATTTTGAGCCTCACTAGTAGTACTAGTAAGGTCAAAAACATCTTACTAGTGCTAGTAGTGGACATTTTGGCTCTCACTAGTACTAGTAGTGGGAATTCTCGCCGTTACTAGCAGAGGTGGAAAGTAACGAAATACATTTACTCAAGTTACTGTATTGAATACTTTTTTTGTGTATTTTGTATTTTTTAAGTACAATTTAAAATCAGTATTTTGTATTTTACTTGAGTACGTATTGACTCAAGTATTGTGCTTCGTTACTTACCGTTACTGAGTAAAAATAAAAATGTACTTAAACGTTTACTTAAAGTACATTTCAAATGAACTACTTGTACTTCTACTTGAGTAATATTTCAAAGTATTGGTACGTTTACTTGAGTACAATATTTTAGTACTTTTTCCACCTCTGGTTACTAGTAATACTAGTAAGGTAAAACATACCTTACTAGTGCCATTAGTTGACATTTTGGTACTTCCTAGTAGTACTAGTGAGGACAAAAAGTAATAGTACTTCTACTAATGTGCCAAATTGTCTTACTAGTGAGGACAAAAACCTTACTAGTAATCACACTCTATGGTCATTGTAATGCTGCTCTATTGGTGGCCTTGCATAGTACTGCGATGTTAAGAGAAACTTTGCGTCGCACACACTTTAAATTGATTTTGAGGTGAAGAGATTTCAAATAACTAACAGCTGGAGGAAGTTTGCCAGATTTTTTTTTAGTGATTGAGCAAATAAATAAAGATTATGAATTCAAAGATATATATTGGTCTTCATGTCAGAGAAAATGCTTTGAGAGTGAAGCTGCGAGAGAGTAGGGGGGGGGGGGGAATCAAAGTGAAGCAGATGAAAAGGCTGAGGACACACACGCACTCAACACACTGCCGCACACATCAACGGTCATTTAAAATGTTATTGCAGTGTCTAGTAGGGACTATCTGAAACGCTGTGGGCCACTGAATTTCTGTTGATGCCCACAGCAACCGAACCAGTAGGTGGGCTATCTAACAGCTGGTGGGATAAGATAGTGGGAATAGTGTGTGTGTGTGTGTGTGTGGACATGTCAGTTGGACAAAAAATGGCGTTTTAACAAGTCAGACATCGACTCTAGGAGCTTTCCACTCACGCCGTCTCTTGGCCAAATAGCTGACCACTCTCAGTGATGTCCAACTGCTTACTTTATTAACATATTCCCTTGAATACTGACCAAGGCCTTGATTTACTTGAACTAAATTAAGCAGGGTTGAATTTTCATTATCCTTGGATTTGGCATTTGTAATTGGTCATATAGCCCATTCCCAATGTTTTTCCAATTAGTAAGAATGTTTGCCTTCTACATAGATTGGCATGGGAATGTGGGACAATGTGGTAACACACTCAAGTGAAGACTCATTTGTTACTTTGTCCGTTTCATCTATGGCAGTGATGCAATCAGTCCAATACTGGATTATAAAACGAAAAAAAAAAACGTTAAAGGTGCATTATGTAATAAATCTAAAGCAACTGGCCATAAAATCCTCCTAATATGTCACAGAGACTCAGGAATAATGTTCATATAACAAACTGAACTCACCAACAACAGCAGTACAGACAAAATATTTGCATTAAAAAAAAAATCTTTTTGCAAACTGCAAATCATGTTTTGGCATGTGGCGCCATCTACCGCCATCTACCAATCATTGCAGTCAGTAGAGTCTCAGCTGCCGAGCAAACCATGGGTTGCCAGTTACGTCAGAAAACCCTAAAACCTAAAAGACCTCGGTATTTTGAATTTGAATGTAGTAACCGTTTTTGGCCACATTCTTACACATGGCACCTTTAAATCTGATGTAATCGATAAAAGTTAAATATCACATAAATGCGTCACTGAGCACACGCACTGTAAAAACTGTTACACTTTGTTACGTTTTTTTTAAAACGGCTTTATATTACTATGCTCAAAGAGAAGATTATTTTATGAATCTAATCATTTTAAAGAAGTAAAAAGACTGTATTGGATTGATGTCCGTATTGGAAGATTCTCAAGATTGTGATATTGGTATTAATCCATCCATATATGCCAGTTCTTACACCATCTCATGTACAACGTGCACCATTGGCATAGCCGTTAGGTCATGAGTATTTTAATTAAATTTAATTGTATATCTTGGGACAATGCTCACTTTTTTTTGCCCATGTTGCTTCATATTATTGGGGCCTTCAAATCATTCGGTTTTTGTTGAGTTTGAATGTGGCACCAAAGTAGAAGATGCAAAATAGTAACAAATTTAACGCCGCGTTCACACCAAATGCAAATTCTCCAGTCGCATCGCGCCATCAGACGCTCGGCCCGAGCCTGAAATGCTGGCATCATCGACTCCTTAGCTGATCCTCTGCCAAAGGAAATTGTGTTAATTACCTTTTTTTTTTTTTTTTGCAGACTCTCCTGGGTTTACATTCCTGGGTGTGATTTGCTAAAGTGGCTTTAATTCGATACACAGTCTTGATCTAGTCTCGTTCTTTCTGTATCAGAGTTACCTGACTCGCTGCAGAACTGCGAACTGGATGACAGAGAGACTAATATCTGTCATTTTTGTTTTCTCTGTATAAAATTCACTTGGGAATGTTATTTATTTTACAGACGGGGAGATTTATTTACAGTGACACGAGTGTTTCCTGTGCAGTCGGCTCCTTATAAATCAGGAATAATGAGGATTAAACTGGACAGCTTCCATTTGTGGGCTTCGTGAATTATTCTATGCTACTGCAGTCAGAGAAATATATATAGTATTTTATATTATAACTGTGAGGAGTGAGCCCTGCACTCGTCCAGAGGCATAATAAACATATCAGTCGCCCTTAAAGCTCAAATGAAGCTGCTGGTCAAAGTCTTTTTTTTATGAATCTAAAGGCCACCGGTGGCAATTGTCCTAAAATGAAGTGCTCCTCACTTTTCCACATTCCAGTCTTTCAGCAGACAATATTTCTCCTAAAGGTTTTCAGTGGCAACCACATCAGCTCAGCGGCTCTGCTCCAAGGTTGTGGGTGCTATTTCTCTGCACTTGTCAAAAGCGGTGTTTTTTTTCCCACTCCATCTCCCTTGCCTTCTTCCCCTCTCTTTGCTTCTTTTCAAATTCTTCTAGTTTTCAGCCTTTGTCAGTAGTATACAACCTACAGCCATTGGGCTGGAAGTAGAATGAGAAACAACAACGAAATAAAGTTTATGAGATGAAGGCATGAAGAAGTGCGGTTAGAGTGCCGTCTACCGTGTGTGTGCCAAGGTGTTGGTGGATTTAACTTAATTTTCTTGGAGATATTTACTGTAAAGTTCCTCTGGTAACATTCAGATGGCAGCAATAATAAAGAAATAATCTCCTGCAAAAACAACATACAGAAAAGGTTCAGTGATAGAGAAAATAATCCTAAATTTGAGAGGAGTGTTGAGAAGAGTGTTCACGCAGAAATAAAGAGTGTATGCACATCGGTCTGCGGGGTGCACTTGTGGAACAGGGATATAGAAATAGGAGCTAAAACAAAGAAGAAATAAAGAAATTTGTTAAAAATATAGTACAAAAAACTTGCATGTATTGAGTGGGTGAAAAATGAGGGGTAGGAGATAACAACTGAAAAGTTCTCCCTGCAACTTTTGAACATATCCGTATAATCAAAAACTTGAGACACCCCTCAGCCCTAAAAAAAATTGGTCAATAAACATGGTAGCTCCCATTAACTACATAGTGGTCAATACCGCCATGAAAAATCAGTGCCTTAACTGGTAATTATCTGGACTCGAGCTATTAAAAGACTGCAATTACATGAGAGAAACAGGAGAGAGTCGAAGGAGGTGGTGCTGAAAAAAAGAATCACTGTATATTCGCTGATCCAATGTAATAATCCCAATTTGAGCAAATAACCTCGAGTTAAAGCGGAACTTTGCAAGTTTGAGTCGTTTTTTCGCCCCATTTCTCTACAGAGCTGCTACTGACAGTACCCAAAAACATCCATCGTTTAAACTGTTTTATCCTCACCATTATGGTTCCCATTCTTCCAGAGGCTTTGCGAGATCTGCTGATTCTGAGGACTCTGGGAACGGCGAGCCTTGATCTTGCAAAGCTCGTTTTCCGCTAACAGACAATAGGGAGCGAGTATAGAGACAGATCTCCAATCTCCCCACAACAAGACATTTAACCATCACAATGACTAAGAAGCTGTTCAATTAGGGTAAAAACACTGCATAGTTCCATTTTAAACATCCAGCAATATTACTACACAGGCCTTTTTGTGTTATATATGAATCGAGCAGACAGAGCGACATCAGTGCAAGATTTATTCTCGTCTTATTGCTTATTTCCCTTCCCAACTGAATTATTTTTCTCTTGCAAAGTTCAGTTATTTGTTAGTTTCTTTGTTTTCGTTAAGTTTCTTTCCCACCGCACAGCTTTTAAATCAATGACGGTGAAACCCATCAATGTCTGGATGTTTATATCCCCTTAACAATAGCAATGGTGTTCCTTCATTCTGACAGTTTAAAGATCACCGAAGAACATGCGCTATCACCCGCACAAAAGAAGTCAAGGTACTGTGGCCCAGAGGCGTCAGTCAGCGACAGCTAATGTGGAAAAAAAAGTGCTTTTTTTTTTACCCCCAGTGATGTTGACATTATCCAGCGCTGTGTCAACAGTTCTGGATCATTCTGTCAGATGTCAGGCCACAGTCACTCCTGTATTCACCAAATTTACTCTCAGTCTATTCTTATCATTTCTTTGTACAGAGACGGCATCAGTCAAAAAGTGCCGTGTGATAACTCAACCACTTTTTTTTGATTTGCTCTCAGTCTACACATCTCTTTATCGACTCGACTGTGCCGTTTGTGATTTAGTATCGACTTGTTCTTGAGCTACTCGGCCTGCGTTGTGCTCTTCCACTTCTTAAAATTATGTTCAACTTACTTACGAAAGTTGGGTTTTGTTCAGGTTTAGTTCAAGGAAGTGGCAAATAAATCCCCAAAGGATTAAAAAAAAAAAGGTTTCACAATTTCATAGTGAATTGGTTTTGAGGTTGGGAGCCTTAAAACTGGCAACACAAACTTGAGCTTTGGAACTGGCATCCCAAACTGGCAAAAAAAATAACTAAGTTAGTGAATAGCTGCTGACAGAAAAAGCAGTAAAAAAATTTACCTGATGTGTGTGCATGTTCTTGTATGGGTGTCTTTCTGAGGACCATGGGAAGCCAGGGTCCTGGGTTTTGAAATTACATTTTGGCATGTGGCGCCACCTACCGCCGTCTACAAACCATTGCAGTCTGTAGAGTCTCAACTGCCAAGCAACCACCGGCTGCCAGAGAAAACGAAACCTAAAAGACCTCGGTATTTTGAATTTGACTGTAGTAACCGTTTTTTGGCCACAATCTTACATATGGCGCCTTTACGTGAGAACATTTAGGCCAATTGTCCCGTGCCATGGAAAAAACCAGGAACAAGTCTCCAAAGGGGCATTTTGAGTTATTTACATGTTCTGAAAGTGTGATAGTGACATCATCACATTTACATAGTCCAATCCCATAGCCTACAGGAAAGAAACTATCGTAGTAGTAACAATGGTCTAGGGGCGCCAAGGGTTCTATTAAAAGGTCCCAGGGGCTGGTCCTCACATTCTGTCACCTGTTCAAATGACTTTTTGAAGCTTTAGATTTGGTTTAGTGTAAGAACTTGGTTTAGGTTAGGGTTAAGCATTTAGTTGTGATGGTTAAAGTGAGGGTAAGGGGCAATGGACACTGACCTTGCCAGAACCAGAAGGTTAAGGTTTAGGGTTGTGGGTATAGTTGGGGACAAGGTTTGGTTTGGCGGTCCAAATGGAAATAGCCGGGCACGTGTCCTTTGTTTGTGAGGACAAATGTATTATTATTAAAATAACACAGCAATACATTTTATCTAAAAGGTGGCTTTAATGACAGGATATTTTAAGACAGATATGGAACCTACTATACATCTAACTTCCGCCTGTGTGATGGAACGCCCTCATCTGACGTGCAGCTCAAAACATGAACTGATTTTGCTTTAAAAATGTACCAAACCTGACTCTAGGTTTCTCTTTGTTGTCTGGGTTTAGCTTCAAAATTGCCTGTTCAGAATGCAAATTGGCAGTTATCAAGCTCTGATCCTCTCTCCTGGATCTTAAAAGCAGGCAGAATGCAAAGCAGAAAGGCAGGAACGAGAAGAGAACCGTCCCTTTTTGAAAATTAGGACAAGAGGTGCATGGAGGACATGAGGACAGTTGGTGTGACAGAAGAAGACACAAGGGAGAGGACAAGATGGAGGCAGATGATCTACGGTGGGAGAAGCCAAAACGAAGAAGAAGACGCCTCGTGCTGGTACGGAACTATCATCAAGTAGTGGTTTGCACTGTTGTCTTGCAGCAAAAAGGTTGCAGGTTTTTCCCAACCAAGTCCAAACAAGGGGCATTTCTATCACTTTAAAGGAGTGACACATGAGGCCAGAATGTTTTAAATGGGACTTTTCCCAGCACAAAAGGCAATAAGAAGACTTTATAACACTTATAACACTCTATTTTAGCCCAAATCCTGCACAGAAAGTAAAAAAAATCCCAAAACCTTGCTAAAGCATATTACATTTCATAAACAACATGATATTAAGAAATGCATTAGGTCACAAATTTCCCTGACAGGCAGCCACTTATGGCCATTCTGAAGAGTGCTGATTCTTGCAAACAACCCAATCTCCTGCATGCATACGTCCTAAACAATAGGTAGTAGTGGTGCACAATTAAAACGTACAAATCTTATAAAACGTAAAAAAAAAATTTAAAAAAAGCCTTTTACACAGCAAAAATATGTTTGACATAAAAACTGTGGGGAAGCTTCTCTCTCGCTCTCATTATAATTTAATTCACAACAAACCACACTGTCCTCGCAGCTCATTCTGCAAACACTCATCAGCTCTCCACTCTGATTCTGTACTGATATAAACATGTATTTTTGTCTGTTTTGACAGATATTCTTTCTTTTTAATTATTTCTGCCGGAAGGCACGGATTGCTCCTTTTTTACTTGTTATGAGTTGATTCCCTTTAGAGTTGATTAACACGTGTCAGCAGCCTTCACAGACTCCTTTGAGTGAAAATGGACCGAAAAAAAAAAAAGTAACACTCGCTCATCTAGCACCTTACATAAGCTACAGATAATGAAGGTTGAAAGGATAGGAAACAGCAGATAATAAATCAATTTGAGTCCTTGGATTTTTGCTTCTTCAATGTGAATATTATTTTTTCTGGTCACTAAGAAATCATTTAAACTGAATCAGATTGGTATGTGGACAATACAAGACATCCTTTCAAAGTCTGGGATTTTTATTTTATGGATGTTTGATCCAAATAAAAAAAATCTATATTTTATTTAATATACTTATATATTACTTTTTTAATAGTAAAATGACCTAAGGAACTTTTCTGATCAGCCGTACATGCATTCCGTTTGTTTGTCAGTTCACCTAGAGTTTGCAGTTCATTCGTCTCCTGCACTCTGCTCTGGCCTGCACCTGCTACTTCCCTTCTCTATTCCAAGACTCTCGTCTTCATTCATTTGTAGTGTTTATCCAGCTCAAGGTCTCTAGTCGTCCTCTGCTCTGTCACTGCACTTAATCCCAAAATATACCAGCAGAGTCTGCTGTCCTCGTGTTGTTTTTCCATCGTCTGTCTTTGGTGCTGGGACTGGATCACCTCATCAGTCCCTTTATATTTTTTGCTTCGCTGTCTTTCACCCTCCCTCCGTCCTCTCTCAGGACATTTTAAGGATTAATTTCCCTCTGGTCCTCCTTCCTCTAATACTTTTTATCCTATTTTCATCCCCTTTCCCTCTCTGCCTCTCGTGTGACTTCAGGCGGGTTGTTATTGGTCTCCTCTTCATGCATTCGCTCACCCGCTCTCTTTATTCCTCGAGTTTATTCCCTTCTTTTTGTCGCCGTCACATATGGAATATTTTCATCCTTTCAACGTTCATGCTTTGTGTCACAAACGCCTTGCTTTTCTTGTTTGAAATGTCTGACAAGTTCTATCCAGCTTATGTTCTGTTTATTCTCTGATTTAAATTAAGTGGATCTCAAACACGTAGGCAACTGTAACACTCTGCTGGTAAAGTGCGACGACATACAAACCGACTGGAGTATCACTGAAAACACAAAACGCAGACAAAAGTGAATTCTACTTTTTCTTGTCCCCACCTGCCCCTGCATTGCTGCTGTATACACACAAACGCTCCCTCTGGAGCATATGGCATATGGTGGAATTTCACGTACGGTGTAACGGAAGGCAAAACTCTTTGTCAACCATGCGGAGCCTACACTCAGAGGAAAAAAAAGAAAAAGAAAAGATCCAGTCTTCCAGAAATGCATGAAAAGGTCCAGTAAAGCGCACACACTATTATTTCGTTATTTTATCAGCAATTTGGATGTAAAATAAAAATAACCGACATGCCGAGAATAATAAAACCAAGTATGATATTTCAGTGTCTTCAAATTGAAACAAACATATAACAAAAAGAATTAGATGTGATCGGATGACTAAAAATGTGACTAAAACTAAAATCAACACTGCTAACAGAGTTAATTTGATGTATGATCAAGATAATCTCAAATCTGTGGGCCGCTGTGTATTTTAAGATGTTTCCAGCAGACATCTTATGCATAGCTTGCACGTTAAAGTCCTAATATTTCCAATCAGGAAAAAGGTCCTTTACTGCAGCTCCTCGATGATTGTATTTCACTGGCCTGTGCGATGTAAGCCCGAACCCCGTTATTATTCTCCCCCACGATGATTTGTGCGTCACAGAATAGTAGTGATGCCAAGCGGTAACGCGTTTAACTGCGTTTAACAGCGTTAACGCCGTCAACAGCGTTTAACTGCGTTTAATGGTGTTAACGGCGTCAACAGCGTTTAACTGCGTTTAACTGCGTTTAACTGCGTTTAATGCCGTTAACGGCGTCAACAGCGTTTAACAGCGTTTAATGGCGTTAACGGCGTCAATGCCGTTTAACGGCGTCAACAGCGTTTAACGGCGTCAGCAGCGTTAACGGCATCAAGGTGAACGCACGACGCATTTCCATGACGACTGACCAAAAAAAGACACGTGTGACGTCATGTTTACGTGACTCCGGATTGTTAAAATGAGTCTGTAAAGTAACGCTAAACTTTAAAAACAGAGGCACACATACACAGTACACAGGTACGCTGGTTATTTGTAGCGCTGCTCTTTTTCGACGACCGCTCCAGTTCGACTGTAGGCGCGCTAAAGGCGCTAAAAGGACCTAATGCGGCTAACGGAGCTAACTGGTAAACGGTGCCTGGACTCCGGTGTCGCGGCACGTAAAAACATGACGTCGTAAGCGTCTATTTCCGGGTAGTCGCGTAGTACAGATTTGCCAGCATTTGTAATGTCGGTGTACATTTATACTCGGACATTTCCTCTCATTTCCACCCACTTATTATTTACTTGCCTTCTGGCAAAAACGCATCCTCAAATCGATGACTTGAGTCCAGCCATTTGATTAGAGACACAATCAGTGATATGAATATCATAGCATGAGTATTGTTTCGGACTGTTTTCGTCCCCTTTATAGCCCAGTCCTTTATCATCTGCTCCCATTGTCCTACGGTTCAAATAATAGGATAGCATACTTATATACTAGTATATTATTATTATTAGTATACTGAAAGCATACTTTGAGACGTCGAGGGGAAGCTCTGAAACATCGCCCATTTCTGTGTCACAGTTTACAGACTTACATTGTCTGTATCATGTGGTTCCTCAAACAAATAACCTAATAATAGCAGACTATACCAATATGTGTTTATTCACTGATTACGTACCGATTTTAGAACATTTTTCAATGTCACTACTAATAAACCTAATGCAATTCCTGCTGTTGCCATCTCCCCACATGAAATTCAAACAGGAAATCAATCTCCCACAAGGAGTAATTAGGCGTCGTATGAAAAAAAATATATATATTTTCAGGTTTGACACCTTTTTAAAGAAAGAAAGAAAGAAACTCATTCTCCCCTTCTCACTCACCTCCTCCTCTCCAATATTCCCCCCCTACAAGCATCTGCTTCCTTTGATTAATGAACTCTCCGGCTCAAGGATACATTTATATAACACGCACAGATTTATCTCGCTGCTTTATGCAACAGCGCTCTAACCCGGGCAGAGAACATTTCCCCGTGTTCGTTGTCTTGCTCATTATACAGTAAAGTTTTCCCCATCAGTCAAGGAAAACTAGATATAATCCACAGCATCAATCACAGTCTGCTGTGTGTACAGTATAGCGTTGCTTCATCACAGCCACTTTGAGCTTTGTTAAGATAGGTCGCATCTTTATTACGATATCACACACATTCCCCGGAACATCAATCATGGTGTTGTTTCCAATTTTACCCATGATGACTCTTTATCACACGTTTGAATGTATTAGATAAAGCATCAGTCGTGGTTTGGCGAGCGGAGACTGTGTGTGTCGTGAAGTGGCAGTTAGCCACCAGGGGGCCAGCTCAGTTTGAATTTAGCACCTACCTCTCACTCGATTTATGGCATCAGTTAACATTTTCCTGAGGAGTTAATGGACTCAATTGCTAGTTGTGGATCTTCTGCAACAGCCCATGATGTTAAAGATCCCACATTATATCCTATTTCTCCAAGTTGACCTAGTTCCCTGTCTGTGACATGCTTTGGTCAAAATACCATAAGTGGACTCGAGCAGGCACATTGCCGTCGTATATAACATGTATCCACTGGACACATAAATCCTCTGAGGCTGCAAGTTTGTGTAGGACTCTGCGCTGCAATGTGGAGCCAAGAATAGAACTTTTCGCGGACTTCCGGTTTTCAGATACCATTGCCCTCGCCAGCACTCTCGCGTGTTTTTACGGACAAAAAAAAAAAACGGAGCTCCGCGCGACAACAATTCCAGGAATTTAGCATCTTGTGACGTCCAAAGGAGTGCGGAAGTCACCATCGAGGGTTTTATCTCCTGTACTTAGACTGAGGAGGACCACAAAAACATGAGTGAGTCATCTTTTTTCACACTTTGGCGACTGGTAGGGCCTCCAGAGTCCCAAATATAAGTATAAAAATGATTAAAAAGTTTATTTTGCATAATATGGGACCTTTGAGTTTGTAAATAGAAGTTAAAGCATGACACGTATGAATGTGACTGGGAGCTGGTGAGCGTGGTTGTAGTCTGTGAACAATTGATCATGTTTTGTAACTGGAGGACTACATCTATTCTTTCTTCTTATTATTATTATTCCTTCAATGAATAAGTGTATATTACAGGGCGTTTCTCAGAGGTGTCTAAGGATAAGTCTACATTTTATTTACACAAAAACACATTCTCTCACTGTCAAATTGGCTCTTCTATGATATATACTTATTTCATTCAATTACAAAAACACCTTCTCACACACAGATATACACACACACGCACGTAAACACAGTGAGTCTGGCACCCCTTCTCTCTAACATCAGACATGTAAGAGAGCAGTAGCTTGCCATTTCAGACACTTATCTTTAATGTGTATAATTGAAGACGGGTATAATGTCGCACTTCTGTAAATGCACAAAACGTCTGTACACGTGTAAGATGTGATGAACTGGGTTGACGGATTTGCAAAGAATGTTTTTCACAGCACATGTCAGCACCTCACAGTGTTAAAAAGTGTGTGTTACACAGGAATACAGAATAAACTCTAACATGCTAGACTTCTTGTCGGAGTGTCGCGGATCATCCCAAATCTCTGTTCTTCAGTTATGTTACACGATACACCCGTTCAAAAACTTTCTGGAAATGTGTCGGTTATGACCGAATCACCAGAACTTCGGCACAAATCTGTGTAGCCTCATCCTACCAGATTGAGGCCTCTTGTATCGGCACAGACTCAAATCCTGCTTTCAGTCCACTTTATCAGGTACACCTGTTTAAAGTGATAGTTCGGAATTTTGGACATTTGGCCTATTTTCCAACTCAGCCGGTGTGATGGAGACGTCTGGAGACGTTTTCAAGAAATGTCATTCAGTTCTTCTAGTGCCATCCTAGCAGGTACCATTGACTTGCGCTAGCCATAGCGCACCAGCGAAACTCGGCAACTAGAAGAACTGAGTGAAATTTCTTGAAAACGTCTCCATCACACCGGCTGAGTTGGAAAATAGGTCTTATGGCCAAAATTCCGAACTATCACTTCAACTGCTTGTTAATGAGAATATTTATTCAGCAAATCATACGGCAGCATCTTATGTAAGAGTGTTCCAGGAACTGACAATCTATTAGGATTTTCACACAAAACCCACCAATTTGTAGTGTTTTCAGAGAACAGTCCACGAAAGAGGAAAAATGGTGAGTGACAGTTTTCTGGGAGGAATTGCTTTTGATGCTAGAGATCAGAGAAGATCTCTGGCATCAGACTTGAACATGGTACAAAGGCATCAGTAAATCAAACGACAACACACAGTCTATGTCTGTCACCAAAACAAAGATATTCTGGTCTACGCAGTATACCCACAACAAACTGGCTAGTAAAACCACTTAAAAATCTGTATTGATATGCATCAGCAACACTATTTTTTTGACAGAACTTGTACTGGTGGTCTGACGGCCCATGGGGGTAGAGAGGACTGAGCTCAACACACTCGACTGTGACACCTTTTCTAGCACAGCTTGCCAATGCACCACAGCTGTAAGCATAAAACCGAGGTCAGTATACGCACTACAGTAGACCACATTAAACCACACCGGGTTTTACCGCTGATATTAGGTGTACCTTGTACCTATTAAAGTGGCAGGGGAGTGTACACAAACAGTCAGCTTGAAGGGAACCGTTTTTATGAGCTGATACACCAGAGTTGGTTCATCGATAGCTCAGTTAAGGATGAAAACGATTCCACTGGCACAAGCTACAAAAGATTTTAATTTTTTCTGTTGGAAAAAAGAAAATGTGGAACTGCTATGAGACAGAAGCTATAAATCATGCCAACTATGCTTTACTTGGTTACGTTAGCTGTCCTCAGGGATGTAAAAAAAAAAAATGGATGCGAGTGTAGCAGCTATAATTATCACCATATATTTTGAAATTGATGTAACACCGACTCCTTGCCATACGGAGCTGTATTAAAACGATATTGGCCATTTCCACACATGAAACATTCATCCACATCAGTCCGATGTCCCGGACAGGTGGACGGCACGCGTACGTCCCGTTTGTGCGATGACGCGATCCGGCTCGTAGACGAGGGCGCGCTGGGTCTCATGTACATACCATTATTCATGGCAAATGCTGTGCAGATTTAGCATGTCTTTTGTATCTATAACGGAACAGTGCATGCAGGCGTCGGCGGCAACATCGGTAATCACGCTAGTCGACTTCCCCACGCTGCACTTTGCACCAGGCCTTGTCAAAAAGAGCCCAGAGCACACATGATTTATCATCCGCGTCTCGATACAGAAACGGCCACTTAACGTCCCGGGAGTGAAACCTCGTATGTCTTCATGTAGACGCACAATGTCTGCCGCTGAACGAGGGAAAGTGGATGCCCATTACACCGTCACTGGAGAGGAGGTGTTTGATCAAAATCCATACTCCATATTCATTCAGTTACACAGTCTGTTTTTTTTTTACCTTTCTATTCCAATTCTTTACGTAAAATTAGAGTGCATGACTTCTAAAGCGGAACTTTGCAGCCATGTTCATGCTGAGGGAAGACAGGCCAAAAAACCCACTGAAAACAAACCGGCAACAGACATGTTGG
Source organism: Microchirus variegatus (assembly GCF_963457635.1). Taxonomy (NCBI): domain Eukaryota; kingdom Metazoa; phylum Chordata; class Actinopteri; order Pleuronectiformes; family Soleidae; genus Microchirus; species Microchirus variegatus. The sequence goes on along the minus strand of NC_139822.1, from coordinate 12,270,019 downwards.
ATGTACAAATACACATAAATACATGGAGATATTAGTGCAAATGCACAAACACTTCATCAGTATCAGTTCGGCATGCTTCCGTGTTCTCATCATTCGTAAAAAGCCAGTCCAAGATTGGTCCGTCGTTCATTTCCTCTTCCTCACATCTCCCTTCTTCACATCCCCCCCAATCTTTTTAGCCATGCCATGATGAACGTCTAAATTAACACACTTTCTGCCTGAGTTGCTGTTGTCCGTGAGACCCAAGACTTCATTCAGAATCACCTGAGCAGGCGAGGCTGAAGAAGCACGTAGTGCGAGTAAAGCAAGATTCATACCAGTGCAGTTTGTCTGAAATCATTCAGACGCCCACAGGGGGCTACAGAGGGTCTTCACTAGACCTTTTAGGGGATCAGTCTATAACATGTAAGATAGTTTATTGGCAAACATTTCCAGGACTGGGCAATATGGATATATCATTTGCTATACAAGCTTAGAGGTTCCCTTTACTCTGAAGTGAAATTAAAAAGATGGGAAAAGGTTATTTTGGTTTAAATATCGTTTATTTTTGTCTTAATGGCAACTGAGGGAAAGATAGTTGTAGTCGCAATTCACTGCTGTACGACCTCTGGTATCCATGGTACGAGAGGAATACAAGTACATAGTCAACAAGTACACTGGTTGACGATAGGGCTGCAACAATTAATTGATTAACTGATAATTAACAGACTCATAAATTAATTGTCAACTGTTGATTTGAAAAGCTGATTTTTCAGCTCCTTAAATATGAATATTTTCTGGTTTCTTTGCTCCATATAATGAAGCATAAAGAAATAATACAACATTAATAATCATTTTCAGATGAGAAAAACTTATGACATTTTAAGAACCAAACAACTAATGGAGAAAATCATTGACAGATTAACTGAAACTGAAAACGTTAGTTATTCAGTAAGTTATAATATTTGTGGCCTCACTTTATCATATTTACATTCTCTTGGTGTAAAACAAAAGCATCGAAAGCCGTCGAGTTTTCCACATGTTGAAAAATTCCGCTCATTTATTGGACTCTCTTCAATGGGATGCTGCAGATCCCAGTTCATTTTCCTTCACTGTTTTTCAATTTGCATGGAAAATTAAGTATGAAATGAACACTTAAGCAGAAAAATATGGCATTTGTGATAAATCACCAACTTGCTGTGTCCTTGTGTCAAAGTCACTGCATTACAACACTGCACACACACACACACACACACACGTGTCACGGTGTCAGAGAACACACATGCTCCTCTATCAGATGTCTCTGATAGAGGAGCGGTGAGACAAACTGGGTAATTATGGAAATGCCACATACAGTAGATGACATGCATTTATGGAGGCGTGTGCTTTTTACGTGTGTCTGCGTGTTTGCATGTGAGAATATATGCTACCTACCACCCCCCCTGGAGGAAACGCGTGACCCTGCGATGCTGCATTACACATAATAGGAGAGCGGATGGAGAAACAAAAGCATAAAGTGAAAGAGATCAATAGGGGAAGAAAAGAAAAAGGGAGGAAGAGGAAATGATATGATATGATGCACGGTGACAGGAAGACACGCTGACATCATCTTCATGTTCATTTTTCTGGAGGAATGTTGTACATAATAAAACCTCTCTCTCGTTTTCTGTCACTCTCTGACACACAAAAAGAAGCACCGAGGCTATGAATACAATCTCAAGGAGATGAGAAATAAAACTTTCTTAAATCTTCTCTTAATCTTCTTGACGGGAATAATATACGTACATAATATGTACATGTGTATATGTACACTCCCTTTCCTTGAAAGAAAACAGTTAGTTATTTAAAAATTCTAAAATAATTTGGCATAAAAAGTATGCAAGGTGTACATACACACACATATATACATATACATACATATACATAGACATACATATATACACACACAGACATATATACACATATTTATACATATGTATACATACATACGTATACACATATATACATACATACGTATACACATATATACATACATATATACATACATGCGTATACACATATATACATACATATATACATACATACGTATACACATATATTATACATACATACATACATATACACATATATATATACATACGTATACACATATATACACATACATATACATATACGTATACACATATATATACATACATATACATACGTATACACACATATATATACATATGTATACACATATATATACATATACAAATACATATATATACATACATATACATATACATACGTATACACACATATATATATATATATATACACATACATACATATACATATACATACGTATACACATATATATAAATATATACATACATATACATACGTATACACATATATATACATACATATACATATACACACATATATATACATACATATACATACGTATACACATGTCATAACTGCTAATAAATGATTTTTAAAACCACAATTGTCTGGTTTCTTCAACTTCTTGGAAGCAAAACTTAATATTCAATTATCTGTAATTTCATTAAAATTGGTCGTATTGTGGCGTCATACTAAGTTGGATAGATAAGTGTGAGAACAAAGCATTTTTTTTTTTTTTTTTTAATAGCACACCTGACAACAGCAACACCTGTGCTGTTAAAAAACAAACAAATTGCCCTGTCATTGAGAGTGAAATGAGACAGGGTGATGAATAAAAGTAATATCCATTTTTGAGCGTGGGCGGCGTTTGTCACATGTTTGACAGTTAACTGTGGGAATAGCTTTTTTCAGTCTGCCGCCATTTCACACCGAAAGAGAAGCCGTTGTGTTTATTTGGCTAGCAGGAAGGTTGCCGGTTTGCATCCCAGTCTGGAGTGGTGTTACACGACGCTCTGGGAAAGAGAACAGTAGGGATCTCGCCTTTCCTGGTGCAGAGGTCGATCTGGTTGGGCAGCGAGCAAAAAAACAGCGTATGAAGGAGGAAAAAAACAAGCACCAGAAGTTGATGGTGATGAAACAGTCTCGCATTATGAGACAATTTGCTGAGGCAGCAAAGATCGTCGTTGAGATCTGAAGGATGCGCCCGTGTGTTTGTGCCCTTTTAAGCTCGGACTGAGCGTTAATGGGAACATGGTCCTTGAACGTGGGACCCTTTGCCTCCACTGTCAACTGATCCACTGTCCCATAAACAACTCCATTAGATCGGATACAGGATAAGGAATTGCATGAGGAACGAGGATGAGGAAGAAGAGGAGGAGCACTAAAGATCAAGCCTACGTGTGTAACAAGCAGAGTGTACGTGTACTGTGAACCCATCTACGTAGGTGCATGTAATTTGCCATTTAAACAACGACTGACATTCACTTAAGACCAGGGCTGACCAATAAACTGCATTTTTTTTCGTAGGCTGTGGGCAAAGGAGGGAAGCTTCTGATGGGTCACATATGGTGTCAATCGAAGGTTCAAGTGTTCAGTGCCATTTTGAGGCTAGCGCAACTGAAGTTAGCGGCTGTCTGTGGGCATTTATGAATATAATAACATGAACCTGCTGCCAACTAAAAGTAACCATGGCGACTGCCGTTTTTTTGGCGTCACATGGACCGAACTCAAACCCAGATCCCACTTCTCGGGAAATCACCGGTGTGGAAATAATTTGCTTTTCCCCATTGTTGCATGCATCATAAGGACATAGACATCAAATTATTTTTTTTATTACATTTTTAATTGTTTGAATATAATTGACAAGATAACAACGTAAAGAATCTGAACAAATATATAATCCTGGACAGGGAGAATGTCTCACGGACATTTCGTCTCCATCATTCCATTTGTTCGGAGACGAGTCGAGCTCAATGATGCTTTCAGGGTGAGGCTGTCACATCGGGATGACACTGGCCTTTAATGAGCAGCCAGTCATCATCTGCATCTAATGTGATGGGGATGAACCCTGTCCAATCAGTTTAATATGACGTATTTATTTTCATATCAGATCATCAGAGAATTTGAGTATTGATGCTAAAAACTGCCTGGAGAGGCCTCAACACAACTGAAAGACAACATCGCATGTTTTCAGTGTTAAAGGTGCAATATGTAAGAATGTGGCCAAAAACGGTTACTACATTCAAATAATAATACTTAAAAAAAAGAGGTCTTTTAGGTGTCGTTTTCTGACGTAATTGGCAACCTGTGGTTGCTCGGCAGCTGAGACTCTACAGACTGCAAAATGATTGGTAGACGGGCGGTAGGTGGCGCCACATGCCAAAGCATGATTTCAAAACATAAACATGATTTGCAGTCTGCAAAATATTTGTTTTTAATGCAAATATTTTGACTGTACATGTTGTTGTTGGTGAGTTCAGTTTGTTATATGAACATTATTCCTGAGTCTCTGTGACAAATTAGGAGGATTTTATGGCCAGTTGCTTTAGATTTATTACATAATGCACCTTTAAAACTTTGAAACACAAAATTCATAACTGTTTTAATGTGTTGGTAGATTAAAAAAAAAAAGGGGGTCAGGAGGAAATAACAAGTTAACAGTAAATGCTTTTTGCTACATGAATTATTAATGCTCATCAAGAAACACTGCGGTGGCGTAATTACTTCTCCCCGCACATAAATAAAACAGAATCAAATATTTCTTGAGAAATTAATTGTCCAATTGTCAGAAACCCAAGATGAAACCCAAATATATAAAATAGGGTTCATATCAGTCTTGTAAGACCACCTCCCTCTGTCTGCAGTCTCATCTCTTTCTACATCGTGTTAATTTCAGAGACATGAAAGGTTGTCTGCGATACAAAGTCACTCCTTTGTTTCTTGACATCAAACGTTCAAAAATCTCCTTTCAAGCCGTGTGATGACCAACATTGAAAAAAAAAAAAAGTGCGAGCGGTGGGGGCTCAGCAGAAGAACAGACAGGAGGAGTTGATACGGGGAATAGATCAGAAAACGGCGTTTCCCCTCTCTCTCCTCCACTTCTATCCCTCTTCATTTCCACGTCCTCACATCATAAGGAGCTGTCGAATATCGGCTGCAAATTAACAACAAGCGAGTGAGATAGAGATGGGAGAAGACGATGTGCCGTGGGGGGGGGGAAATATTCATCTCTCTTCGTGTCACATAGTTTGACGCCGTCTCAATCATCACCTGCTTTGGTGATCTACAAACTGCCGGATGTTATTTTGAACCTTCCTTTGTTTATCATCTTCAAAATGTTCGACGAGTGACGATACGATTCCGATTCTCCATTTTTTTTTTTATAGAGGTAGACCAATTAAACTGTCCGTCTGAATAATATATCCGATATTAAAGCGGAACTATGCAGGATTTGTACCCTAATGTAACAGCTCTGGAGTCATTGTGATGGTTAAATGTCTTGTTGCGGAGAGATTAGGGGCCGTCTACACTCCCCCGTAACATCTGTCCACGGGAAAACCAGCCTGGCAAGATCAGCCCCGTGTCCTCAGAATCAGGAGGTCTTGTGAAGTCTCACGAGAAACAGAAAATTGCTTTACAGCACTATGCACACACACACACACGCTACGCACACTTTTCCCAGCCAGGTACGAGCTATAAGATCAAGGCAGCGAGAGCGTTATTTTTGACGTTCCTCATGACAGAGCCGGCAAAAATACAGCAGAGAAAACACTGTCGGAGGAAGCGAGGAAGAGGGGCCACACACGAGTAAACATCAGCCTGGCTGTTCACGATGTGGGGAGGACTGAAAAACACAGAAGCATGCCAAACGGATGCCTACCTGGCATTTTTTTACCGTTGCACTTGTATCTGTTCTCTATGCATTTATGGGTATTTGCACATCTTCTATGTTTGCTATTGTCGAAAAGGAGTTTGCTCAACCGTTCTTTATTCACGACTTCTTCCAGGGACACGGACATGGCTACAAGTTTTGCCAGCTGCATTGAAAACAAAATTTGCACATGGTCGGGAGGATAAAGCGGTAGACACAAGGGGGAGCTCTGCAGAGAAATAGGTGAAAAACTGACCAGACTTCCACTTACAAGAGATGTAAGAGAGACGTAAGATATGGAACCCACGCTCGACTTAGTCACCACCGTAGTACATGACATACAGATGAATTTGCATTGAAACACTCTGAAATGTGAATGACTGATTCACAATATAATTTACAATTTGAATGTGCCACTTAAGCAGAGAAAAAGGCAGACAATGAGACAGATCCATGTACTTACATTCCCAAAATCCTAGGGGGGGTTTTCGTGTCTGGGGAAGTGCAAAAAAAGGGCCCACATGTCCATCTGTGTTTGGCTTTAATTACCTAGACTGTGGGGGCCGACCGTCTAATTTGTGCTGTCAAAATGTCATTATGAATCGTCAACAATTGTGCATTTGTCATAATAAAAAGAGCACAGCCTTAGAGCTGAGGGAGTGGCCCCCTACATGATGCTCTCGCACGGGTCATTTCCATAATGTCCAGTAGGGCTGAAACGTTTCACATGAATTAATCCTACAATTAGCTGTCGATTCATCAATTTATCGTTCGTTAAAATGTCAAACGATGGTGAAATCATTGATTGTTAATCTCAATTCACATTTAAGAAACTGAAACCACATAACTTGTTTTTACTGATAAAAAGACACTTAAACTGTGTAGAAAAATGAGTTGATGATGAAGGGTGAACCAAAGCTAAGTAATGATATCGTTATGGTTTGACCACGACTGAAAAATGGTGCAATATGGACTCCTACTGCACAAGTTTGTAAAACCCAATGACTCCAATGAATCCAACTTCTTTTAAAAACAGCTGAAACAAAGTGCTGTAAATCAGAGATCGATAAAATATAGAAACATAAGACCTAAAATACCTTAAAACAAACAATAAAACACTATGAAATATAAAAAACAACAGTAAAAATAAGTTGTACAATAAAAAACAGGTCAAATCAGCGTCTCATACTGGGTCGAAAGCCAAAGAGGAAAAATGGGGTTTTAAGATAATGCTTTAAAAATGGACAGTGAAGGGCCAAGAATATATTATTCCACAATCTAGGAAAATCATCAGAAAGACTCCATTCCCAACTGGGCTACTGTTTAGATTTTGGTATTCCTAGGAGCAGCTGATCAGCTGACCTAAGAGACAGGGCAGAGAACTCTAAAATGCACGGGCAGCCAGTGGAGTGAGGCAGATATGGGGTGTTATGTTATGATGCTACTAAAATTCCATGAATATCAAAAATGTTACCGCCTGTGCTTAAAACCATGTAAACATGTATACTTGCAGACTCTTCCGTGGCTACAAAGACAACACTTAAATAATAAAATGTGACTTGAAGGTATTATCATTATCTTATAATGCCTTAAAATAAAGTGTTCTATTCTATCACATAGGCATCCAGAATCAAGTTGCAGTGTCGTATGACTGTGGTTTTGTTTTCAATTACACAATGAATGGGCTCCTGATGGCTGTAGCCTGATATTACACTGACTTCTGTTCAACGTGGCAATTAATAATACAATGCGATACAATTTTACTAAGATATTTGATTTGTTAGGAAGTCGTCTGAAGAGGCCTGGGGTGGAAACATTGGAATGACATAGCACTGACAAGTCACACACACACACACACACACACACACACACACACACACACACACACACACACACACACACACACACACACACACACCTGCAGACAGCCGCGCAGGTGCACACTAATGGACAGTCGAGATTTGCTGGAAAGGAATGAGGGCGGCTAGATTGGATTTCCAGGAGAATCTCATTTCAGTCGACTCTAATCTGAGAAGGAGTGTGAGCGGCGGAAGAGAGAGAGAGAGAGAGAGAGAGGGAGAGAGAGAGAGAGAGAGAGAGAGAGAGAGAGAGAGAGAGAGAGAGAGAGAGAGAGAGAGAGAGAGAGAGAGAGATGCACTATTATCGAGGTTACCACCGGGAGGTGACTTTCCACTTTACAGAATTTAATTCTCTCACTTGAGGTGCCTGCATGTGTGCTTCAATCCCCTTCAACACACATCTTGTGCCTGGGGAAAAAAGACTAGACAAGAGAAAATATCAAATAAGAAGCCAACAGTCTCGGGGAACAGTGACAAAGCAACATATCAACTTAGGGGTTGCTTGTTTGCATTGTTATTTATGGGGCAATACAAAAAAAAAAATAAGCCAAATAACCAGCATTTTTTTTTTTTTTGACTCAATGATCTTTTGCTTTAGGGTGCATATGTGCAGAGTTTATTTTCATTCACACTTCTCCTCCTTCCCCCTTTCCCTCTCTCCATCAGCAGCCCCCCAAAAGAATTCCCCTATCACAGAATCACTACTTCTTTTCTCTTTTTTTTTTTAACAAGTCTCACTGGCAGCCAAATCTCTTCTCATGTAGCACAGACTTGCAAGGGGCTTGGATTCTTTCTCTTACTCTGTGCAAGAGTGAGCCATTGGAGGCCCACTTAGGCCCCCGGGTCAGACTTTCTGCATCACTGTATCCATAGAGGTCTGCTGCGGTCCACGTGACACACATTTCTTATTCTGATTTACTACACGGCCAAACGTACAGTAGGTACACCTCTAGATTGATTGCAAAGGATATGGTAATCATGGAAAACTTGCAAGTCTGCTATAGTAACCTCACATACACCGTACAACTCTGGACACACAAAAGAGGCTGAATTCCTGGTGAAAAATCGCTGCAACTCAGAATGCTAATGGAATCCAAGTATGCATGCGTGTACTAGACTCACATAGACCCTAGTTTTAGTACCAATAGAACCGTAGGCTTGTAGACTGTTGTGGAAATTCTCTCGGCTGCTGATGAAGAATGAAATAGAGACTTCTGCAGGCCAACAAGGTTTTATTTTCTTTGCAAAGAAAAGGTCAATCCACACACGAGTGGTCGAAGATGAAGAAAGACCCAGAGCATGGTGAGAGCTAAACTTTTATACCTAAAAGGAACACCCCTCTCACATCCCTTTATGTGTTACAGGGGTCTGCCCCTCCAGGCCGTGCTTTCACACCCTTTTGTCTACTGTCTATCGGTGTCGTACCCCCTCCCCCCCCCAGAGGTATCCTGCTGGATGTTGTATTTAGATGCAAGTTGAGTCTAGACATCCTAATTTGAATACATAAAAGGACCTGGTATCTTGTGTTAGGAAAGGGGTGTTGGGCCACTCTAGCTCTGAGACAGAGAAATTGAATTTGCAATTACAAGACACTCGCAACTCCCCGCACATGAAGTAGTAATCTACGAATGGACGATGCAAAGGCAGATTGTTCACTCATGCAGCTGTCTTGAATTAGCAACCTATCAGCCAATCAGAAAATACCATTTCCTGTCGCTGGGTAAAGTCTAAAAATAGGTTTCCGCTGCTAGCACTCGTTCACAAACATTGCAAGTGCGTGCACAGGTTGAGTATGTACTTTGGAGGAAGAAAAAGGAAAGGATATGTATGCTAAGTTCCAAACTTGAGTGCCTTGAATTCCATTAAGAGGTTTACTGTGGCTCACAAACACTCGAAAACGGACGGAAAATAAATCCTGTCCTGTGATATTTTGGCTGAAAAGCGATACCCTCCCCACACACAAAGACACACGCAACTGCTGCACGCTGCTCCACTGATGACTGGTCCCCACTCCAGTAATCATTAACACACACACACTCACGCAAACACAAGAAAAGTGAAAAAAAAAAAAAGTGGTGGTTTCCGCTGGGTTCAGGTGCTTTCACCCACATCTTTCAGCAGGTGCTTGACTTTCAGTAACATTTTGGTAAATGTGTCATGCTCGATTGCCACTTAAATCACCAAATGAACAAGATAAATATATTTAAAAAAATAGCGTGTCTCTTACTCACATACGCTTCAGATACTGTTGTGAGCGACATTGGAGTGAAAGCATCGCAAAAGGCTGCCGCCGTTTCCTTGCAGGAAGACAAAGAGTTTGCATGTCCTACCCAATGTATGCGTGGTTTTTCTCCAGGTACTTTGGTTTCCTCCCACAGTCACAGGTTAATCAGACACTCCAACGTGACCGTGGGTGTGAATGCGAGAGTGGATGGTTGTTCTGGGATCAGCTCCAGCGGCCCTGCGACCCTCATGCGGACGATTAAGTGGCGGACAATGAATTAATAATTAAAAAAAAACTCTTTATGCGAATTCAACTCAAGTGAAACGATCCGTTTCAGTTTGTAATTTGAAGCGTCTATTATGTGGAATGTTGCATGCATGATGTGTTTTTGATTGGCTGCCAGTGTCTCCATCACTACATCGTTCAGCAGTGTCAACATAGTTGTGGTGTGAACGATGATGATGATTTTTAAAATCGATATTGATATTATTCAAATATGGTTCTTAAGCCCTTTTGAATGAATCTGCCTTTTTAAACAAATGATCACAAACCAGCCTCAAATGAAACAAGTGTAAGGGTTTGTTCAAGCCTATTTATCAGCCAACAATCACATAACATTTCTTCTCCTTTTTTTTTTTAACTGTTGCCAGGTTTGGATTTTCTCATGATTATGCCCAGAGAGATTAGCTACATTCTAACAGCTTTATTAAAAAAAAGAGAAAAGAATCGTGATTGTTGATTGCCTAAGCAGAACATCAAAACACAGAGCAGAAGAACACACAAAAATGAAGGCCAATGATCAAGGAGTTGTAAAGGCAGCTGCTAATGCCAAATGTTGGCATTGATTTCAAACGATTGCATTCATGAGTAAAGACAGGAACTTGGAGGTCAAGGGGGGGAGAGAACTTTAAAAGCACCACAGAAAATGTGCTCCTCTCTTTGCCGCAGTTGGATGAAAAGGGATTTAAATCATACAGAGAAGGGAACACACACATGTGTGTCTGTGTGTGTGTGTGTGAGAGAGAGAGAGAAGAAGAAGCAAGAGTGGTTGAGTGATAGAAGGCTATAAAAGTCCCATTAAGCACTCAGCCTTGATTGCGCTACAATTAAATGTCCATTTTCTTTGCCTACATAGACAGAGTTGAGTTCAGCAGCTGGTTTACTGTGTGTGTGTGTGTGTGTGTGTGTGTGTGTGTGTGTGTGTGTGTGTGTGTGTGTGTGTGTGTGTGTGTGTGTGTGTGTGTGTGTGTGTGTGTGCACGTGTGTGTGTGCACGTGTGTGTGTGTGTGTGTGTGTGTGTGTGTGTGTGTGTGTGTGTGTGTGTGTGTGTGTGTGTGTGTGTGTGTGTGTGTGTGTGTGTGTGCGTGCATGTGTGTGTTTCAGACGTTAGTTGTTGAATCCGAGTGCGTTTGCCAGACATAAACACTTGCACATCAGGGTGCCGAGTTCCAGTTCCATGTCCAATTGATTTCAGGTCACAATCATTTAATTAAATGACAACTAAAACAGTTCCAGAGTTGAGAGCACAGTCTTTGCAATCATGGTCCTTTACCTCGGGAAGCTGACACGACTTAGAGCGGTTATACAATCTTTCTGCGTGACAGGATGGAAAATGAAAAATGCTTTTCGCCGAGTATTTCATCACCCAAAAGCGCTCCACTGGATCCTAAATGGACAAAACCAGAGGAGTCTTTGTTGTCAAAAGGTTTGAAAAGCTTGACACAGTGGGAAATGCTTGGCATTGTCCAAGGTCTTCACTTGCAATAACTGAAAAATACTCTTTCTGTTACTCCCCCTTGTTGGGGAGGGGTTGGGGGGCAGTAGAGTGACCAACTGCTTACTGAGAAGTGCATTAATGTTGCGAGTCTACCAGTTCATACACACTGCCCCTGATGGCCAATCGCTTTTCTCACACACACGAGCCATTCAGACAATAGAGGAGTGTTAAGAAACGACGTGTGAATGAAGTGTTAATATCCCTGCTCCAGCCAGGAGGGGTAGTGCTGAGTATGAGCTTTTACACTCACACACTTCCATGTCCCCACTTTGCTTAATATTAAAAAAAAATGACCAGAGCATGTTTGACATGATTTTAGCTCAACTTAAAGCATGGCAAAGTGGGGACCTGAAAATTGTCCCCTGTTCAAAATGGGTCCCCTCTTTGTGGGTGTGAAATGACACCAAAGTCCGCTGTTCTACTGGTTGACAAGTGCACATACACACACACAACATTATTTGATATCGCACCTGAACTCTCGTTGCGATGCTCGTCTGTACAACCTCCTCTTACTGCCTCAATCGACTGGAGCTAACTGCTAAGCTAACAGGCGAGTCTGCAAATTTGCACTTTACTTTGCCATCTATGGTGTAGAACCCAAAATAAGTCCCCACTCTGAATGTTCAGATGCTTTGGCGTCGTTTTTCCTACTGTGTTGTTGCTTTGCTGACACTTTTATAGTAATAATTATATTCTCAGAACATGCTTGTTGTGGTTAAATTAACAATTGCCTGTATGAGTGCTGTTATCTTGTTTACATTTATGTTGCCGTGTGCTAAATGTTGACCATGTGTTGTGAACAGTGCTGTGGACATTAATCTCCGATAAAAAATTTAAGCCTTTACTTAAATCCACACTTTTTTCCCCCCCAACATGTGCTTCCCATATTTACATTCCACTAATTTCCACTTTGTTGTTGCACTCTGTTTATACTGTTGTAATAACTCAATGACCCTGTGGGGAACATTAAAATTGTATTTGTTCTTTTGTTATTTCCTCCACCATCTGTTTGCAGAGTTATACAGCAGCAGTTAAAGCTATTAAACCAAGACACTTGACTACATGATTGTGCGATTCGTTATGTCCCTTTACTTTTTTTTTTTTGTTTCCAGATCAAAAAGGTGATCACTGAGACACCTAAATGGACATTTATAAGCCAGTATATGGAGATGTTGTTTCAACATAAACCACATGCAGCCACAAAACGAGAGGATTGATTGATAAACAAGATACAAAGCATAAATTGGCAGATATACTTTAAAAAAAGTACTCCTCAAAGCTGCAGTAAAAGTGGCTCCAGGCCCAGATGACAGAATATGGTTTTTTGTGCAAACTAAGACGGCACAGTTTGTTCTATCACCAACTTTGTGAACAGTTTTAGCGAATGTGAGGTTTTTCCCCTTTTTCTGCTTGCATAATGGCAGCAGACAGCAGCGCTAATAGGACAGTTACTGCACTTACAGCGAAGCAGAACTATTTAAGAGGCTCTTTAATGTCGAAGTGAATTCAATGCAGCTACTTATTTCTCATGGAGTATGTCTCTGTAAGCTCAAAACCCCATTTTTTGTTTTTTTATTTCAATCCAGACATAAATAGTATGTTCAGAAAGAAGCAAAATGTGCGAATTTCACGGCAGCATGCGGAATAAAAGGTTGCCTTTACTTTTTGGGTACCACACCAATTTATTTTCAGTTTTGAAGTGCTGCGCGTTATAAGCGTACCAGAGCAGCGTCAGTGTTGTTTTGGCAGGAAACAAAACATTAAAAAATTGAATTTTATAACCCCATTCGTGTTCACTCCTATTAGTTGTGCAAGTTTGAGCTCTTGTCTTGTTGTCCATCTGTGATGCTTCCTCTGCCTCCTCATTTGGATGAAGCTACCAGCTAAGCTAACACTGAGTTTTGTAGATTTGCTCATTGCTTTGCCATCTTGTGTAGAGCCTGAACTACTTCCATATGCCACTTTTCAGATGTTTCCATCATGTCATGATTGTTTGGAGGATGGTTTAGCTTTCATTCTCCATTTTTACAACAACACAATGCACAGGGCCCTCTGCTGGACAAAGTAGCAATTACTTCAGAGGGTCTGATGTGCTTCTGAGCTGAACATCTTTAACACAAATGGGATTTTAAGTTAACCTTCCACCTCAAGTTTGAACCAAATTATGGACAAAAAAGGGACAGTCTTACTGAAAAGTGTTTTTCCCAATCATTAACCTTGGATAACACCGAGACACTCATCATTCAGAAGAAGGGGGAGGACTTTCAGGCTGAAGACAAGGACAAGTTTGAACAGGTGCAACATGAGTGGTTTTGTTGAAGTTCATGACTGATGATGAGAAATAACTGATGGTTTTTGCTCTTGCTTTGCATGGTACATTAGCCTTTTCCCAGCAGCTGCAGTATCAGAAACATTGACACCACAACACACTGCTGTTCATAAATGCATGAAAAAAAGACTTTAAAGAAAACTTAGTCAGGAAGTCAAATATGCGAAAAGAGAGGGTGCGCCAGTCCATCGCAGGGCCAGAGACAAACAACCAGTCACTCTCAGATTCACACCTATAATTAGAGTGTTCAATATTCATGCAGTGCTCGTTTGGTTGGGTCTTCTTGCTGCAAAGCAACATTGCTAACCACTAATCTGCCATGTGGCCCAATTTGTGTTACATTTTTGAATTGATTTTGAATGCAATCATATATTACATAATAGTAGAAGACAGGCAAGCTCAAATTTGGGTCCAAACACATGAAGAAGCAATACTGTCACATTCCCAGTAACCAGTTGTTTTTTGCCTCTAATTTTTGCCATCTAAAAACTGGATCTGTCAAGCAGAACTATCAGACCTGACTGACTGAATCTTTCTGTACACCGGCAGTGCAGGGGCAGATGAGGACAAGATCCTATTAAACTGCTGTATGGCCAGGTTTTTTGAGCAGTATAATCGACTTCTGAAAGTTAATTCACAAGCACTTCTTTACAAATCGTGAGTCACACTCAAACCTGTTTGCGGCCCGACTCGCTTTACTAGCGCGACGTTGCTGTTGCCTCTGCTCCAAAGAGAAACGCACAGTCGTATGGATCCGATAGGCCTAACCAGCATCGTGTTGAACTGGGATGGTTTTAATGGAACAGACATTTGTTTGTATTTATAAGTTACACCCTACCGTTTTATATCTTCCCTAACCTCCCATCTCTCGAGCTCATCCTCTCTTTGCTTCTTTCTTTCTTTCAGTCAGACGAATACTGTGTAGCGTATCAAATATTCATAGCACACACACACACACAAATGAGAGGCACACATATTCGCCCTCTCTCCTTCTGTCTTATGCACTTGGGTGCACCCGTGCGCACACACACACACACACACACACTGTACGTACAATGCTACACTCATTCACATGCTGCGAGAGAAATAACCAACTCAAACCAAGCAGCCATGAAAGTTTAATACACCCAGTGCTCAATGGATTCACATATACAGAGAGAGCGAGAGAGCGAGAGAACGACGGTCGTACACACACAGAAACACAACATCTCTTTGTCTTTCACTTACAGCCATTAAAGTTTAATCAACACGATGTCAAGTGGACTCATTTCATTGTTTATAACACCTGCATTTTTACAATCTTTTAAATATTTAAAGACTATTCATAGTCTCAGATACAGTCAACATCATCATAAGGCCACATTAGGTTTGTATAGTCATCGGGGTTCTAATTAATCAACGGGGGGGGGGGGGGGGGGAGTAAATATGGCTCTTTGTCATGACATTCCCTGAGGCGCAAAGCTGTACCAACTGCTACAGTCTGGTTAAAATCCATCTACGGTACACTACGAGTACTTAACGTGTGCACAGAGTCTGCTCTGTGCTTCTCCAGCCGCCTGGCATTAGCTAATATTATCAGTTATGATGAACATGTGCGATTAGTCGTCATGACACGGCTCTAGGTCTTTTGCATATTTATGCACGTCCGTTAGAATGAGATGTGAGAGACGGGCTCCACAGCACACAGCACGACGACATAGGAGACTTGAGACTTTCGATCAGTGGTCTCAAACTCAAATGACCTAGGAGGCCAATTAACATCTAGTCTGGTCAGGAGGGGGGCCAGAGAAGTGAAAAACAGTCCAAAAAATGTAAGAATTTTTGAGGGGTGAGCTTAAAATGATGTCACAATATTCCATGCTGATATCGCAATAACAACATTCATGATGGTTTGACAGAATTTGTAGTTTCCAACAGACGTCTGGATGGCGACTGGTTGTAATGGTTCAGTACATACAAAGTACAAAATGATCCAAGTCTGTTGCTTTTTTCCAGAATTCAAGTTCAAATGAAAATGATGAACAGGCTTTTCCTGTTGCATACACCCCAAGTTAAGCTAAGTTAACTTGGGGTCTAAGTGGATCCTAAGTGGAAAGGTCTGTTGTGTTTTTTAGCCGTTTAAACTGTCACCCTCGAGTACATGGGTTCACTTCCACCCTGTGTTCCTTTGCACAGCCTCCCATTGGTGAACGCCGAGCTCATCGTTCTCTCCAAGCAATTAAGAGCATCAATTTGAAAAAAAAAAAAAAAGGCACAGCTTTTACCAAGCTACTGATTTAGGATTATAAACATAAAAGCTGAAAATGCAGGATAATACAGTAGTAGTGGAGGTTGTGGAATGAAAGTAAGTGGGACGGGGG
This sequence comes from Microchirus variegatus, assembly GCF_963457635.1. Classification (NCBI taxonomy): domain Eukaryota; kingdom Metazoa; phylum Chordata; class Actinopteri; order Pleuronectiformes; family Soleidae; genus Microchirus; species Microchirus variegatus. The sequence goes on along the minus strand of NC_139822.1, from coordinate 12,253,730 downwards.
GGGGGGGTAAATCAGAGGAAGAAAGATGAGGCACCGAAGGCAAAGTTGAAATTAGATGGATAGAAAGGGATTTATTTCAGCTGCGAATATAATGAGACGACCAATTTTGAAATTCACCAATTTTTATGAGCCGGGGCCCAACTGACTTTTCAGCATTTCTTTCCAAAACAATGGCTGCACTGTCCAGTCTTCTGGGAGTGTGTTTCTCAAAGTTTTGCAGCCTGGCTGCAGAGATTTGTTCCTGTTCACCCGCAAGGGTATTAATAAGGTCAGACCCAGTGCTGGGCGACAAGGTCTGGCAAGCTGCGAGTTATAAATTTCCTTCCAAAAGATGTTGGGAGTTTTATGCAGCCCAGTAAAGTCATCTCATAACAAAAGTGGGAACTACATTTACTCACCGACTTGTACATGGACGCGTTAGGTTATGTTGAAACTGTTTTACAACCTTCCTGAAACTGCAGGTACAATCCAGGAGAAGCAGAATTCTTGTAATACAACACTGTGTAGCAATAAGTATAGGACCACAGCCCCAGGCTAACAAGTAAAAAGGAAAGGGCTTGGTTTCGCCATATAGTATAAATAACCCATCGGCAACAACCGCTTGTTTATTGATATAAACTCTCTACTGCATGATTTGCACATTAGTGTCCGAAATGCACCGAGGCGAGTCAACTCGACTGAATCATCAAGGCGCAGGTCGGCACGTTTCCAAGTTTGAAAAATATCGAGTCGTACCATTTACAGAAAATGCTGCTGCGATCCACCTGTGCTGGTCGGCTTTCAAATTGACTTTCTTACGTTTCTGTGTGTGAAATAATGTTCATATAATTGGACACTTGATGAAGATGTTTTGCCTAAATGCACATTATTGAATAATTTGTTGATTATGTGATTTTATATCACATTCTGTTTATTTTAAGTAGGTTATATACGTTTTATTTATTTTGTTTGTGTAAGCTTTATGCTCGAGTGGTTGTATCTGTGCCCTGATTTGTACCGCTGCCCGTCTTGGCCAGGCAAATCTTGCAAATTAGATTTTTAAACTCAATGAGTTGTTATTCTTGTACAGCTGGCAAATAAAATGTTAAAACTAGTACTCCATCATTGGGAGATGAGTAGAACTAACTCTAAATATACACATTTTGAGTTGTGTGTTTTCTTTATAATCATCATCATCATCAGAGACAGATTTTTCATTGTCATGTGAAAGAAACGTGTACAAGGGGAAAATAAAGGGTAAATGTATAAAATAAAGACCCCAAAAGAGATTGTTTTGGTTAACCTCAACTGGCTGTCAAAGATATAGAAATAAACAACATTCAGACCATAGTTATAACTCACAGAGGGCAAACCGATCCATAGTAAGAGGATGTTTAAAGAAAGGAGGCAGCAGGAAACAACAGGGGGCACAAAGCTTTTCCCTACTTGTTTAGACATTTTGAGCGTCTAGAATATAGAACATATGGAGACAAGCTCATGGACCGAGTTATTGATTCCCAGAGGATTTGATGTCTTCCAGTCTATGAGAATACATGTCTTTGCCCATAACATGGCCATTAATGAAGCTTTTAAAATATGTAGAAGAATACAATTGTGTTTTAATGCTGCTGGATTTAATTATGTGCTGTGTGGGAAGGTATATGGCAGTAAAGGAAACAATAAATCCATAATTCAAAGCAGTGCACATGCAGGCTCACATCTTACGAGTACAAGATGTACAAGGCTTTAATGTTTAAAAGTCTCTGTTGTCGGATGATGTCAGAATACAAAAGCATAATGGGGAAATGGATTTCACATCACTGCAACAGACGAGGGACAAACAAGAAATCAGAAACTGATGTGCATCATGTTGATGCATCAGCCATTTCTCCCAGAATAGTTCTACCCGCCTGTATGTTTTGATTGCATTGACCCACAATGCCCTGCGTTGTAGTCCGCTTCCTGCATTTGGCTCACTTGAAGTGAATCGAGACTTACGTTTTTAGGCGGACAAGAGCATGCTTCATTCTTCTTTGGTGCAGACCAGAGTGCGGTTGTGCATTCACACGTCCTTTATCCTTTACCATATTTTCTCCCGTTTATGTTCATCAGGAAAGTTATTTTTTGAATTTGGTTTTGTTGATATTGGGATAGTTGTACAAATGTATGGTTTACATGTTGATTTGTTGGTTCTTCTGGCCTCTTTCTCAGTTTAATAAGAATTTTATGGATACAAGTAATGGTAAATAACAAGTGACCCATTTCCTGTGGCTACTTGAAACCACTTATCTTGTGTTTCAGCTATGGGATTAAAACACCGACTCAGAACCCCCTCCTTATGCGTACACCGCAATAATCTCCACTTTCCTTCAAGGATAAATTGACTTTGGAAAAACACAAATATTCCCCTGGAGCCTCCCTTTATATTGTTTCAAGTCACAAATGTATATCACATTTCTGAAACGTAGGAAACAGTGCTGCATTAACAAAATGCAAGTGGCTGAACTTGGAATAAACATTCACCTGATGCCTAAACAATACAAGTAAACTCAGTGTGATGAGAGACAGTGTTTCAATATAGACACCAACCATAAATTCAGGCCCAAAAAATCTCTCGCAAATTCTGAGCCACAAAAAAACAGGAGACATCATCTAATTCATTCAGAAAAGCAGAGCCATTTTTTTTTTTTTTTTTTTATTTCACGTTAACAAACGTGTGAATGTCTCCTGCTGTGATCAAATACTACCAGTTGGTGTAAACTGGGTTCAGTACCTTGGACAGCTCCTGTGGTGATGCAGAAGCTGATGCTGGGGCAACAGCTTCTGTAAAGTCAGGAGAGGTTTAATCACATTTTAACTGCAGAATATTTGGTGATATTATTTGAATGCAGCAAACTCATCTTTATTTCACACGTTGGTTCATAATTGTGTGTGTGTGAGAGAAGGAAAGGAATAAAGGGAATAAAGTAGTCTTATCTTATGAGTCACAATAACACAGTACAGACAGGTTTTAAAGTGAGTTTGGTTGATTGAAAAGCACAATGTTTCATACCTCAGAAAAGTAGTACAAGAAACAGTATAATCTACATGCACTGAATTAATTTCTCTGTAAAATGTATTTCAATTCAGTTTTTTTTTTTTGTTTAATCTGACTTCACAGTCCAATACTGATACTATTAAGTCACCGTGAATTCTTAACTTCAGAAAAACCTCAGAAAACCGTCAGAAAAACCTGAGAAAATGAAAATCCTGAAAAAAAGTATGAACATTTACTGGCCCAGAGCAAAACACGAACAATCCTTCAAAGTAAAACCACATTCCACCACAACCTTCACTCTGTTCATGGTCGGCCTCTGTAGAAAACGTTCTGTTCATCTGTTGACATGAATAAGAATTAATGTGTTTCTGTTTCTTCTACATCCTGATTTCATGTCTCCCTCTGACTCTCCCTGTCTCACTGTTTGTTTTTTGTTGTTTTACCTCCCCAATCCTGTCAGTGGCTCTTTATTCCCCTGCCTCACATTTCTTTTTCTTGTCACTCACTTACCAAAGTGAGGAGCAACAACTCCACTACCTTGACAACACCTGAGGGACCTGATGGAAAAAAATAACAACTGATGTTGGTCTGATGCTGACCAAAAATAAAAAATATCCTCTGAAAATAAAAATCCAGTTATAGACTCACCACCTCAGTGACTTTTCAGAATCCACTACATCAAATATCTAAGACTATTAATTGGGGTTGCAAAATTCCATGAATTTTAAATCCTTCCATTGGAATTAACAGACATGTAATGGAAATTTTCAAAATTCAAGGTTGGGAACTTAAATATAGTTGGTAAATGATATATTGTAGCATAATCTTGGTTACAACGATCAGATTTAATGCAAATACAGTCACACATCTACTTACTGCAGGGCGATTGAGGCCACACCCCCAACATGCACTGTGCATTTCTCCATCACGTCATGGATATTACAAGAACTGGATAGAGTTCCTCGCCCTGTGTCTTGCAGTCATTTTGTCCCAGTGGCCATTTGTGGTACTGCAACAAAAATGTGGCCCAAACAATTATTTTCCCATAGACCACAATAGTAAAAGAGACGCCTGTAAAACTGTTCACAGAACACCTCAAGACATGGACATAAACATTTATAGATCTTTATATTCTATATTTTTAATTCATGGAGTCTCATTTTCGTAAAACCTTCCTATGAACAGCCCAGAAAACAGTATTTCCCTGAGTGACACAGTTTGTTTAAATTATCAAAAAATCACAGTCATTTCTCATTAATTCCTGTAATTCCCCCCAAAAAGTTCCCATTTTGAATATTTCCAAAATGACTGAACGAAAGTTTCTGGAAATGTACCTGAAATTTAATAAGGTTGGAATACAAAACGATTTGGGTTAAACGACTGTAAGGATCACTTAGTCAGGAAATAAAGAAAGTGAAAGCGGCTGCAGATCTATACCAAGGGACGGCGGCGAGATATAATTCTGCTGGTTTGCTGATTCAGAGAGTCACTTAGTCAGCATCATTTAAGGCTACTTGCATGCATATGTTAATGCTGCAGTTGCCCTGTCCCTCGCACTGAAAAGGAGCAAAGCATTCATATATTTTAGGTTATGGCAAGGACAACTTAATTTATTCATACGTGCGATGAGGAGGATGATCATGACAACATCTGCCCAATGTGTCTGATCAAGGAAGTATTTCTGGCACTTGAATATGTTTTCTACTCGGGGTGCATGATACATCGTAGATCTATATCATCACATCACAATATCAACAAGTTGTTTTTATTTCAATACAAGTTCTTTTTAGATCTGTAGTGGCATGTAAATAAAATTAAATGGTTTTTTAATAATTTGGTACCTAAGAAATCTGAAATGGCACAGATGGTGCCAAACTGTGCCAACAGAGAGAATGCCCAGACATCTCTTTACTAAAACCTCTGTAATTTCACTCTGCTTCATTTCAACAGCATCATACTTTGCACAGCTCATGTCCACATGTCGTTACATGACCTCCATGTGTTTTTAAGCTCCTACTGCATATTTTAAAGGTGATATTTGCTTTAAAATGCTATATTTTTTTAGGCGAGAGAAAAAAATCCTTCAGTTATGCTGTGTTCCAAGTGCATTTACTCTGACACAGTGGCATCTACAGTGAAACTTACGCCTCTGGTGGAATCTCACAAGTGTTATCTTTATTTTGATACCAAGATAATCCACATAGAGCTTGTAACTGCAGAGGTTTACTCTATTTAGTTTGGGCATGTCATTTTGGAGCAGGGACTCCAAAAAGAGGGTCAGGGAAGAAATGGTTAATATCAGCAGGCTCCGTGTTTCCACCATGATTCATTTGGAGCAAAACACTTCTTTTATTCCAGGGCAGTGTGTGTTTTTAGCATGGATCGCCATCCTTTCTCTCCTCTCTCATCCTCCTGCCCAGTTCTGCATCTTGTGTGTGAGCACAAGTCAAGTTGAGGTTAACTTGGGTAAAAGATAAGTTTAATGTTTCTCAAAAACCAGGCTGAAATATCTGCACATGTGAACGCACGGACACCCGTCCTCCAATAACACAGCAAACACAGCTGTGCTGCAGCAGAGGGTGCAGCTGTGAAACACACAGACCGCAGCTGTGGGGACAAACTTTATTATACATGACATTAAAGAACGAAGAAATGCAACCAAGCGGCGAGCGTCTATACTGTGCAGCTAAAGAGAAAATAAAAATACTCCTACACCGTCAACTTCTCTGCACCTTTAACCCTGGCCTTCAAAATAAGAGCCAGTGGCTTCGACTACAACAACCTCCCAACAAGTTGTCCTACAACAACCTTTTGCACTTGTATTACCATCTATATGTTCTTGTTTACTGTATATCAATACATACGTAACAAAACACTTTTATTTGTGTCTCTTCACCATCGCAATACGACATTGCATGATTTCCTAATGTCGTGCAGCTCTACGTTCCACGCTTTCTACCATATTTTTTCAGGGAATTGATAAACAGATCCTGCGGAAGAATCTGACACGTTTATCACAGAGTAGGTACAGTTGGGTGTAAATATGAGACGATGCTTTTTTTATTTTATTTTTATAAGATCTAGAGAAAGAGAGAGAGGCGTGTGCAGGCTCGTGTGACCATGGCTGAGGCATGTATGTGCTTTACTAAGTGCCATTATAGTTCCCTTGTGAAGATATCAAGTTTTCTGACCTTTCCTGTCCTGGACACATTTTCCATATTATTCCACACTGCTGGCTTGTTATTAATACTTATATATAAAGGTACCATAAAGACACTACCGTGGGGAAATACCTATGGATTGAGTTCATGTGCTGTTCTGAGGGAGCTCTTTTCGTCGCCATTGTGGAGACCTGATCGCACAACCATTTACTGGTGTACCTTATACTACATCCTGACATGGTCATAAATAGACTGGCCTTGGACATGGGTTGATTATATTTAGTTTAACAGCCACAGTGGTCATCTCTGAGGCCCTGAAGCAAACACGGGCCACCCTCTGGGACTTGTGCAACTGTGATTAGGGACCATAACAATAATAGTTGTGAGGGCCACGCAGAAGCTACCTTCCAACATACCTGAATAAAACTAACGTAATCAACTAAAGGGGATATTCTGAGGGGTTTGAGGTCAACACTAGTATCCAGGGACTTGCCTGCATATACTTCATGTAATATCCACTGGGAGGGTCATTCTGGGCTTTTTTGTGGTGTGTGTGTGTGCAAAGGCTGCCCTGCAGTTGCCTCCGAGAGCTCATATGAAATGATTAATGTACCATCCTTTATATTAGGGATGCACCGATATGACTTCTTCAGTCCCGATACCTGGGCTTTGTGTATAAGCCGATACCACTCCGTTTCTTTTATTGATTATTATATTATTAAAAAACTATGCAGAAAACATTGAATGCGTCAGGCTCGACTAAAATATTCCTTTTCTAACTTTAGAAAACAAACGTACATACGTATAAATAAATATATACATAATTTTTAGCAGCTGAAATTATTAAAATATATAAATACCTAACTAAGTCAACACAGACAGAAATCAACTTTTTTTTTTTGTTTATTGCAAACAGGAAAATCCAATAAAAATAAATGAATGAATGTTCAGTGAAGCATCAATTGCAGGTTCTTTCTCATGAAATCTCTTGCTCCCTCTTTGATGCGAGTCTTTTTTCTTTTCTCACCCACAATGTTGGTGAAAAAGTCTCTCACTCTCTATGCTAGTGTTGCTTTCACGCCATTGGCTAGAAGTATGAAGGATGTTGGCTAATATAAATGATTGGATGGTATCATGAAGGATGGTTACAGGACGCTGATGTTCTTTCCTCCCTGTAAGTGACACAAAGCCTTGTGTAATTCATGGTTTAAAACATTTATCTGGCACCGATGGAAAGGAGTATTAACCTACTGGAGACCTGTTTTTATCAAGCCAAGACAATTTAGGTTGTCTAGATGTAGCTGCCTGTTTACGCTTCAGTGCCTCACATTCAGAAACTAAATGATCCGGCCTATGGCAGAAAAAAACACAGCTTATCTGGCTTGGAGCTTGGCTGAGGCGTCCTACCATAGGAAGCTTGTGCAGGAAGGTTACCTGTCCTTTAAGGAACGTGGGCGGGACCGACATCTCGCTTAATAAAGACAGCGTTATGGGTCAGGGCAAACTCATCAGCCCGAATTGCAGACTCTTGCAATCTTGAAACTTTCTGCTCATTCAGATATGTCGCAATGCGATCTGGAATACAGTTCTTGAATTCCTCCACCAACATCAACTCCCTCATGGAGGCCACATCACCAACTTTACAGGCCAACAATCAAAAAGAATGCCTTTTTCTCTGGCAAAATCTACATATGCCTGACTTGCATTCTTTTTTAGTCCTTGAAAAAGCTGCCTGTAGGCCTCTGGTACCAGTTTGTATGCCTTTAAAATAGCATTTTTTAATGTAGCATTAGTAAGGCTATCAGCATTGGACACTGATGTACAGGCCTCCTGAGCTTTACAAGTAAGCTTGCATTGAAGCAAGATGCCCCACACATCAGGTGGCCAGCTTCAGCAAACCTCTCAAATGTACTAAAGTGCGTTTCAACTTCAGACTCCCGAAAGCAGGATGGCTTCCCTTGTAGCTCTCTTCTGCGGATTGCGTTCCACCATTGTATTGGTCAAGTAACAAAGACCCAATCACAGAGTGATCAGACACAAGGTTGAAAATACCTTCGCGGTTAGGAAGCGACCACAATGCGATAATGTTCAACGACCCAAACCAAGTCTTTCTTCCTGCATTCTTCAAAGCCACCATAAAGTAGGATGAGCTACAAATGCATCCAGGTCAAATTTTGCCATATCTGCAACCACCTAGCTGTAACTACAGATACTATTACATTAATTCATTAATTTGAATGAACTAATCATGAGAACATCCTCCGGAAACAAAACGGAATAAAGTAATTAGTTACACACCAAATAACCCACCCTTCCTCAGTTCCTGCCTAACTGGAATCTTAGCCTAAGCTAGTCTTCTGGAGCGTGCCGGGCTCGAGGCGACTTTAAAGGCTTAACATCAGCGGCCGAATTGAGCCCTGATATGCCTACCCCCGACAGAGAACAGGTCTCCACCCAGGATTACCCCGAAAATAAAAAAGGCAAAATAATAAATGAGTGCCTGATGGAGAGGCTGAAACCAACCTAGCTAGACACTCCCTAAACTTAACTGAGGAAGGCCAAAGTTGAAATGACAACCGGAAACTGACAGGAAAACCTAAACACCTACGCATTTGAGAAACGCTGATGCTGATTATTTAAAAAAAAAAAAAGTGTTTTGCAGGCGCACAGTCATCACGTGCATCACCTACAGAAATTGAAAGCGCACCATGATAGTTGTGAAAACCGGTACGAGAAGGCAAACACAAAGAGGTTAAACGACAAAAGGAGAGGACCTTGTTCTTACATGATAAGCTGAATACAATGGTTAGTTGTACCACACTGTTTCATAATGTACATCAGACTGACAGAAGAGAGAGAACGGTTTCCGGTAACACCAAGCTTTTTGTTTTTTTTAGCAGAAGAGACAAATGCTTGGATATACAACAGAAGAATCTCTATCAAGCCCCGATGTCAGCGAGGACGAGTACGTTCCTGAATCTGTTGGAGAGACAGAAAGTGACAGTGCAGCAGAAGAAGTCAAACAGCACAAGGGTAAGATGAGAAAAGTACAGCAAACAACTTCAGCTAACTCTCAGGGAGCAGATGTCCAGCCACGTAAGACAAGACGTATGGCACCTTCTTGTTCCTTGGCTGCAAACGATGAAGAAAGTCCTTCGGCTAAAAGTTCTGATGTTACGGTAAAGACACTAAAGAAGAAACAAAATGGCAACAGACTATATGGCAAAATAAATTCTACTGTGTGTGGCATGGGTAACTATATTTCCGAAGGGGCCCAAAATACAAAGAATACCTTTGAGTTTGTTGGGAAATAGAGGAGACCTTGCCCATAATTATCAGGTGCTTAAACAAGGAAAAAAAATGGTGATACCCCGTCAGCAGTCCAGTGCACCTGTTAACGCCAAAGATTACATGCACCGTATCAACTGTCAGGTAACCTTTAAGAGTAAGTCACTATGGAGGAACATGCAGAGATGTCATCTAAACAAGAAAGTCCAAGGTTTAAAGCCTGGAAAAACTAGAGTCCAGACCATTTGTGCATATGCTCAGCCAGTTCCAGACAGTGTCAGTGCTCAATTTTGTAAACTGGTGCTTAACATGCATGAAGATAACTTAAAAGAGCTAAGCAAAATGAAATTAGGGGAGCACCTCTTCAATAAGCATGGACATGATGTCACAAAACATGAACATGTGAGACAAAAGATGCGCGAGACCGGCCGACCTCTTATCCAAGACGATGTCAGATTTCTTTATACCGACTAATTTCCCTCATACAATCGAGGCAGTTAAGAATGTGGCTGGCTTGAATGAGGAAACAAATGCATAAAAAACACCATCTTTGGCCTTGAAGTTAGGCCACAACTTCAAGAAAATAACAAGCATTGTTGAATGTGAAGCAATGATCTCAGGTGATGAGAATACCACTAACAATGTGCAGGCGTTTAAACAAATCCGTGACACTAAATGGAATGAGTGCGTGTCGTCCCAGGCCCTCAGGAATTTGTGTGAGGCAAAGTGGAATGTTCCACAACCTCTTCCCTTTGCTGAAGATGTGAGAAAGATGCACCAGTTTCTCAAAGAACCGAGTAAGAAGCCCTTGAGAGAACTTCCAAAAATTACACTTTGTGATGTATAATCGAAGAAGAGAAGGAGAAGCATCCAAGATGTCGCAAAGTGCTTTTACATTGAGAGATACCTCGTCGACTCATCCATGGAGAGCTTGCTTTGTCTGACCTTGAGAAGAAGCTTTGTAAGCACACTCGAGCAAATAGAGATACGAGGCAAACGTGATCGAAAGGTCCGCATTCTCCTCACACCTGAGACAAGGCACACTACTGTGTCTATTGTGAAAAGGCCTATAAGAAATTGGCAAGACATTTACAAAGAAAACACAGTGATGGAACTGATGTTACCCATGCCTTCAGTTTCTCTCCAGGGTCCAAGCAAAGGAGGACACTTTTAGAATCCCTTCGCAATAAGGGAAACTGGCAGCATAATGTTAAAGTCTTAGAAGATGGCGATGGGGAGATCGTAACATGGAAGCAGCCACCTGAAGGTGCATCTGCAAAGGACTTCCTACCATGCCAAAACTGTTATGCAATGTTCAAGGGGACTGAACTCTGGAGACACCAAAAGACGAGTACAAAAAGCTTCCTCACAACTCATTCCAATCATGGACTCATCAGAGGAAATTCAGAAGATCATTCATGGTATGATGCAAGATCATGTGACCTCTCATATCACGGCTGTTGAAATGATTTGTACATATGGCAGATCACTCGTTGCAAAAAAAAAAAGGCCGTGAACAAACGAAGCATAGGTACATCGCACAAAAGATGAGAGAACTGGAACGGTATATGTGATGGCTGCTAAGGAACTTGACAAATGTGTCACAGGTCTTAAAGATATATGTGACACAGCTTTAATAAAGTATTAGTTTAACCATTCTATATTCTGATCTATTATTGATTTCTAGATGCTCCACAAGTGTCCAGAGAGAGACACTGGACTGCTGAAGAGAGGACGGAGGTGCTTCGAAGGATGGCTAAGTTGGTTGCTCTAAGGAAGGTACCAGGAAAGAATGACTGTCAGCGATGCATCAGTAAAGCATCTCCTGCCTTCAACAAGAGGACATGGAAAGACGTCAAATACTATTCTATGTCTATAATGAAATTGCTAAAGTGAAGAAAAAGCTCACCTTTTGAAGGCATGAAGATTGCTGGTTCTCATCCTTTGTGTTGAGTTTACATGTTCCCCCTGTTCACAGCCAGCGTCTTTGTTTGTTTTTTGTCTGCTGTTGCTCATCAGAAGTGACAGACTATGTCATCAACCCGTTTCTATGTCACCCACAATTTTAAATTCAATTCTTATTTTTTTCTTTTTTATATTTGCAACTGGGAAGTAGCAAATGTAACATGAGACAATTATGCAGAATTGTTTGACTTTATAAAGTGGAATCGCAGCCTCTTTAAGGTTTTTTTGTCTGCTGTTGCTAGATTGACAGGCTCATTGCAGCAACCGGTTACAATTGCATGTGGGGCTTTGCTGTTCCAAACTTGAGTCTGGCTGAATGTCCATCTTTGACCAGCATGTCATGACACCTTTTAAGATTTACCTTTTCATGAATTCATAATAAAATGACATGTTTTAAATCTTAACATCACACAATTGCATATTAAATATGGAACTGAATGTCTGGTCCTCACATTGCTGATGAAAAACTTTATTCTACTTTTTTTTTTCTGAATGTCAAGGGATGTATAGGTTTGGTGTGACATAATATGTCACATTATGTCCAGTACTTGTATTTTTGTGTCGATTTATAAAGTGGAAATGCTGGTCCTCACTTTGTGGACACTTTTACCCGGTCCTCAGTATGCAGCAAGTGCAAGAATGTATGTGTGTATGAGAGTGTGAGTGAGTGCGAATGACTCTCTGCCCTGTATAAAGGAGCTTATTAAAGCCTTGTATAAAATCAACAGTAATGATGATAATAATATTAAAGCAAACGGAAAAAGTATCGGTATCGGCAGATAGCAAAATTCAGGTATCGGATTGGAAGTGAAAAAAAGTGGATTGGTGCATCCCTAGATTACAGCATATAGTTTTTAAAGCTCCCATAGAGTGGTCCTATTGCACATTTATGTGAGTTATGGAGGTCTACTTGCATACATTAACTTGTTTTTATGGTCAAAAACCTCCTCATTGCTGCAAACCAGCCGATAATAAAATAAAACCCATCGTTCTCAGCAGTGGCTGAACTGTTTGTTTCGAAATTTTAGGGCTTTATAAGCGAGGTAATGGCGCAGATACATACCAAAAACATCGTTAACTGGAACTTCGAGTCTATTTTAAAAATGTGGTGGGTAAAATGCTGAGGAGTTACATTGATTGATTATATTGACAGTCTTGAATCAGTTGCTGTATAATAGGACAATATTTTGTGAATGACTGAGCAGATTAAAAAAAAAAAAAAAAAAAAACCTGTTCATAGCATTTCTCAGGTTTTCATTGAACCTGAAGCAGTTACTAGTTATGTAGGACTGCCATCTTGTGGCAGCATGTGATACTAACCTCTACTATCCTATTAAGCACATGGCTCCAGTTAACAAATGCATATCAATTAATCAATCAGTCAAAAGAACTGTTTGTTTTCTTATTTCTGCTGTCAAACACAGTTAAACAAAATCAGATCAGACAAACTATTAGTTTACATGAAACCATTTAAGTTAAGTTCTCTTGAGGATGAAGAATATAACTCACACTTTTATCGATAATGAAGATAATCGTTTGCAGCACCACAACGCACCGACATACTCTAGATCAAACTGGGCAGTGCATGGCTGAGATAATGTGTGTGTACAGTCAATAGCCGTATATGGCATTTTGGATTTTTGTAATCATAGTTGACATAATGCCTCTATATTCCATTTCCTCGTGTTCTGATTTCAAATATTGTATCTGACTGTTCTTCTGTCGGCACGTCTTCTCTTTTCAGTTCCCTACCTCCTCATGTGAGGTGACAAAACACCCGCAAAGGGAAAGAACTCGCACGTCAGCTTTACAGACGGGAAAAGAGAGAAAAGGAATGGACTGAAGTGGCAGAGAAAGGCACATGGGGAAAAAATTAAATGGAAACCCAGCAGACGGATGGTAGAGACGATTCATTCCCTTGAGAACTAATTATGCTTTTGCCTCCGAGTGCAGTTCAAGGCCCCTTAACAAAAAAAAAATAGTGTCTTCTTCCCGCATTTTCTGATATTGTGCAGCAGACATAATCGTATATGGAGCACTGAATTTAAAAATTGTCATTTAATAAAAAAGGTGAGATTGACCACTGATGTGTAGCAGTCAGCTCCAAAAAGCACAACAGAGTAAAGTGTCATAATTGCTGAAAGGTACAGAATAGGACACATACTGCAAGGCATGATGGGAATCTTTGAGTCACGTCTAAAACTTCAAGTCAACTAAGTTTGACTTCATGAGCTGCATCGGTTTTCTGTGCAACTACGGCACATAGTGATCGGCAAGAAAGGCTCAGAGCCCAAATATACCAGCCATCTCAACAAGACGTCAAGCATCCAATCAGCTGAATATTGCAGGTCTAACTCCACTGGTACTGTAGCGTACAACTACTCTGGTAACCCAATGGAAAAATACTGAAAAATGGAATGGTGCAGCGGCTTGTTTTTGCACTATTTGTATTAAAAGAAACGCAAAAAAAAAAAGTACCGAACCGTTTGGTAGAAACATGCCACTTGTTCAACTGTGTTGCAATGTCCCAGCCCACTCATGCTACCACTATATAAATATAAGTTACTATGTTTACTCAACAAAAATATAAATGCACAAACTTGAAATGGTGAACAAAAATAGAATGTCATGACATTTATTCAGATTCTTGATGCATTTGTTTATGGAATTATTTGTTTTGCTCAAACCCAGGAGTCCAGTGTCACTTGGCCACTGGTTTATTTTTGTTGAGTGTACATATGTATCTTATGAATATAAGCATTTCCAAGAAGAAAAACACCTAAGATGTGTAAAAAGTGATTTATTATCGGCCCGCTTCAGGCTCGGTGTGCTTCTCATGCTCGACACGCTGTTGTTAAATGCTTAAATAAACCTTCTGGCCCCTCATTTGCCTCACCAGCTGGATTCAAATGTCCCTAATTATGTTCTCGACCTGAGTTTAAATATCCCCGAAATTGCTCCTTGTTTGACTGAGAGACAGATGCTGAGGAAAATGACCTGAGGTATCTAAATGTCAACCATGGGGATTGCTGGTTCTTTCTCTGAATGGAAAAGGAAAGGGGTTTTAATGCTTCCTTTCTTCTTTCCTTTAGGAGTCACTAAACCATCCTCTGGCCTGCTGAAATTGTAACTTTAAATATTAGATTAATGGCATATTTTTTCCGTCTGTACATTCATTTAACATCATATTTTAAATACCGTTTCTAAAAAGACTGAAAACATTGTTTCTCATTTGGTGACCTTATGATTATGGTTTTAAACATCGATCCACATTCACACAGCATAATAACAGACGACTAAGCAACTGTGGGGATCAAATAAGCTGGATTCTGTCTTCTTCTTTTTTTTGGAAATACTTTCAGTGGAAAAGACAGTGGCAAGGAACAAGGAGCAGACGATTGTGGGGGGATTTAAATTTTTCAACACAAATATGTACATTAATAAAAATCCTACAGAGATATAAGTATCTGTATTAAGTATCTGTATCTCTGGAAATACTCACAGGTTTATGTTCAGATCAGTGCTTTATGAATGCAAGTATGCAAGAATGCAAGTATTGGTTTTTTGAGCATTTATTTATATATTTTTTTTACCAATGTCAAAAACAAACATTTCACTTTTTGTGGAATCTATTGACGTTTCAGTCCACTAGATGGTGCCAAGTGCTCACTCTTACTTTTGCTGTTGTGTGAGTAGTATAGTATATTATAGTATTTCAACTCACGAGAGTCATGGAGCATGGCAGAGTGGTGGTAAATATGCGTGACCAGTACACACACACACTCCTCAATAAAAGGGCACACCAAAATGTGGACTTTTGTCATTTGTCAATATGCCACAGATGTCACAGATCATGAGGGAGCGTGCCATTGGCATGCTGAGTGCTGGGTTGAGCGTTACAGCTGTGGCAACATAACCGAATGTGCATCATTCCACTGTCAGCCGCCTGTGGACTCGTTTCAGAGAGACTGGAACGACAGCGAACCGGGTTCCAGTTACCCCAGAACGGCCGAAAAACTTCAAGTGGCTTTATTGATAAAGTGGTACTGTTATTTTTGGATAGTTACTCTGATTTCTTCTATTCGGCCATTTCCACAGCAACCATTTTGAAACAACGTTGTAGGTAAACCCAGGCATGAGCTGAGCTGTATTTAATGAGATTGGTAACATGTTTGGTGTTTCATATCAAACTGACCACTGCAAAGACGCTCAAAACTGGCCTTTTCCCCCACTCAATTGAGGAAGCTAAATGGAACACTGCCATCATTAAGTCATCATTTATTTACATCTGTGATTGTACTACTGTTGTCTGCCAATATGGCTGCTGTCAACAGTAAAAAAAAAAAACATAGTATATATACGGATTATGAGCCAGTGGGCCCCTGGGCACGGACTGGTAAAGGGCCCCACGCACAAATCAAAAGCAGTCAAAATATTGCACAAAAAAATGGTGACCAATAGCTACAGTACAGTGCCTTTTGTCAGGCAACAATAAAAAAAAACAAAAAAAAACAAGTATTATAATATGATTGAGGAACCCTATTAGACATTACATGAGTTAACCTTGGTTACTTGACTGAATACCCAGTCAAGGTTTCAGGACCCCCTGGGCCCTTGCGCCCCTGGGCCATGCAGTTCAGTAATCCGCCCATGTTAACTAGTGTAGAATACTCATTTTATCAGTGGACCAGCAACATATTACATTATAGTTTACTACAATAGTTACATACTATTGCCGGAATTCATGAAAATGGAACGCAATTCCCTTCAAAAAGTGATTTATTGACCACCAAAACTAGAAATAAACCTCTGTGGTGTTCAGCCATCATTATCTTTGATTATTTACACCTGTTCATTTCCTCCTGTCACCTGATGCAATTAAACCAAGGGGACTAAACAAAAGCACACACACACACAGCCATTGCAGGACATTTAACACCAATTAAAACATTAACTGAGAGTTTATCAAACTCACCTTCCTTCTCAGGATGAAGTCTGAAGTTGCTGTCTTCTTGTCTTCGTGGAGGTGACCACCCGTTCCTCGTCATCTCCTGAAAAATGTCGCTGCTCCTCTTCTCCACACCGATTTGCCTCTTGAGGAAAGACTACTTTACACGACTAAATGTCTTGTTTCTCGTTCGTCTTTATTTCTAGTTTGGCCCGTTTGTATTTCGCGAGCGACAGTTAATTATCTAGGCCCGCTAACTTCCCCCTTACATGGTGCTGTTGCTGTGCAAGGTGACAGACCAGGCTGGCTTGTTTTTCGTTTGATGCGCCAGAGGGCGCTGTGGCGTTAGTTAGTGAAAACGAAGTCAATTAAGTTGAAGTGAAGAAGTGTCATTTTGTGAGAGATAATCAAAATAATGGGGCGTGGTTTATGATAGCTGTGTGCAGAGTGGAAAGAGTACTGAAATATTCAACTCAAGTAAAAGTGCCACTATTCTGATACAATTTTACTTAAGTACAAAATGAAGTAAATAAATTAAGTGCTCAAGTTGAAGTAAAAAAAAAAAAAAAGTAGCTTGTTAATTAACTTATTCAGAGTAAAAGTTACTTTTTTAACAAGGTTGGGGTTCTTGTGTCTTGCAAAAAGGACAATAGTACGGTGGCCCTGAGGTGCAAAACACAAACGCAAAACACAAAACACAACACAAATCAAAAAACACAAACGCAAATCAAAAAACACAAACACAAATCGAAAAACACAAACGCAAATCAAAAACACAAAAACATTAACTCAAAACGGAAACACAAATCACACAACACAAACACAAAAGCAGAAAACACGAAAACATTATCTCACAACGCAAACACAAATGCAGAAAACACAAAAACATTAACTCACAACGCAAACACAAATCACACAACGCAAACACAAAAAGCAGAAAACACGAAAACATTAACTCACAACGCAAACACAAATCACACAACGCAAACACAAAAGCAGAAAACACAAAAATATTAATAGTTAATTAAAAAATGGTTATATGATCTCGATAACTGTCCAACTTTTGGAGATGTCTGCTTCCACTTCCTCTCCAGCCACATTAGTGCCCTCTGGGAGACTGGGTATAAATAGTCCATTATGACCCTCCACTCTCCATTGTCTGGTCATCGTCTGGAGCAGCCTCCTTCTGTCCACAGTGAAGCTGATCTCCCTGACCTGGCCCATGCATGTATCCGAGCTCTAGTCGTTTTGATATAAGGGCTTTATTGTTGGTGGTGTTTTCACTGCAACAACCAATTTGGTTTTTTTTCTTATTAGCACAGGGACCTGCACTGAAGCAGCAGCAGCAGGTCGGCAGCCACAGACGCCCTCACGCTCCGGACAAGAGTGATGATGCTGTGCACCCGGACATGACCCCGTGTGGCCTGCACATCCATCACTTATTTACAGCAGGGTTTTGTCTGAGTGGTCATCAAACCTATGGCCTGCACTCCTTCAGTATTGCACGATTAAAAATCAGGTTGGATTAGGAAATTTTCACATGTTCCATTATGAGCAGCACCAGAAAACCGCAAATTGAGGAGTTGGCTGACACAAATTGTTCTTTCAAAATAAGGTTTACACATATTTAATTTTACAGGAATCAAAACGTATTTTTAAAAAATATTAATAATCTGATGTTGTGCAATTTTCTACCACAAGGGGTCTCTCTAGCAAGACAAAACATGTAGATGGGGGACATTGCTTGAAAATTGCTGGAAACATTTGCACTTATGCCTAGGCCTCCCATGTCCATTTTGCTTGGGGCCCCCAAATTCCTTGAAACGGCCCTGGTAACTGTGTAACAGTGACAATTGCATATTGTCTTTATTTTGTTTACTATTATTTTGTTTCTGTTTTAAATGTATTAATTGGTCAGGTCTTCCTATGTGGATTGTGGATTGGACAACCTTTTAAATGTGTACCTTTCACGATTCAGGAAGTTCATATTCCTGAACAGGCACTTAAAACTATATATTCTAAAATAATATTCTTGGCTCGATCATGTTGAACTTTTAGCAGTAGCTTGGTTTACAAATGATCAGTGATAGGACTCATCAGAAATGATGATGGTCTGTGCTGATGTCCTTACTGACCACAAGGGGGTGCCACAGGGCTCTGTATGAGGTCCTCTTCTACTTATCATAATATTAATGACCTCGATCTGAACTTATCATGTGCTAGTTTTGCATTTTTACGCTGACGACACAGATATTTACAGCTGTGTCTCAACCAACCCTTGTTCGTTCAGTTGAAGCTTGTTCTCAATGCAGACAAGACTAAAACTGATGCTGTTTTGATGTTGAGTGCCTTGTGAAAAAGCTGATACTGAAATTGGGTTTTTCCATTTTAAAGTAAAAAGGTGTCTTGTTGCTGCCACCTTTTTTTTCTGTTCTGAAATATTTTGGTCTGCTCAATGTCTTGGTATGGTGGACTCCGCTAACCATGATTCATTGAGGTTCTTTACAAACCCAAAAGGCTCAGCCACTGGCACGCCTTTATCTATTATGGCAATTCTTGGTCTACTGCCTCCCTATATTTGTGATCTGATAGCACTTCAAAGTACTGGCCTTTATACTCTGTTTATTCCCAGGATTATCTAGATTAGTTTATGCCCGCACTGAAATCGGTACTGCATTCTGTCGATTCTGCATGTGGATAAAAGCACATGCAGAATGTGCTTTATATGCACATGCATGTTCCATTTACGCGAAACATGCAGCAGAATGACTTGGAAATGACGTTGTTGATTTCATTGGGTGCTTTAAAGGTGCCATATGTAAGACTGTGGCCAAAACCGGTTACTACACGCAAATTCAAAATACTGAGGTCTTTTTAGGTTTCGTTTTCAGATCGTAACTGGCAACCCGTGGTTGCTCGGCAGCTGATACTCTACTGACTGCAATGATTTGTAGACGGCGGTAGGTGGCGCCACATGCCAAAACATGATTTCAAAACATAAACATGATTTGCAGTCTGCAAAATATGTTTTTTAATGCAATTATTTTGGCTGTACTGTTGTTGTTGGTGAGTTCAGTTTGTTATATGAACATTATTCCTGAGTCTCTGTGACATATTAGGAGGATTTTATGGTCAGTTGCTTTAGATTTATTACAGAATGAACCTTTAAAATCCAATATTTGAGGCAAAGTCCATCACGTGTACTTGTTTTTGTAATCCTTCGTTATTTGTAAATTTACCTCATCAAATAAAGGTTTACATTTCAACTGACCCAGTGAATATATTTGCAAAAGTCCAACAACTTCTGTTGTTATTATGTTATTACATGTTATGTAATGTCGTTTTTCATGTAATAACTGCCACTTTCTCTAAGAAGGGTGCGGCTGTCGCCTGTGGCCGCTCAAGACACGCCCCCTTCCATAGCCCCACCCCAATTCTACTACCACTAACTGTCAGAAGGGCGTGGCTTGAGCTGGAGCTGATTATTATTATTATTACGCTATTTCATATTTTACATGAGTCGCGTTCATTAAGCCACGCCTTCTATTACACACATTATGAGAAGCGTGGCCCCGCCCCTTACGTAGGCTCCAGTGTGATGTATGGGCGTAGATTTTCCGGTATTTGATGTGTGGATTTTCAGGTTTCTCCGTGAGTGGGTGACGTGTGTGTGTGCGCGCGTGTATGTATGCGTGTGTCCAGAGAGAGTGTGTATGCATGTGTGTGTTTGTGTGTCGCGCGTGTGAAAGTGACAGTGGGAGAGAGTTTGAATTGTGCTCGTTAACGTCTCCCGGCTCTGCTACTGTTACGGCTTTGCACCACTGCAGGGAGACCCCCTCCGTGTGTGTGTGTGTGTGTGTGTGTGTGTGTGTGTGTGTGTGTGTGTGTGTGTGTGTGTGTGTGTTCCTATATGCGAGTTAACCGTCGCTGCTCCACAACCACCGGCCAGCGATGACGGAGAGCCCCGCGACCAAGCCGGTTGATGGGGAGGCGTGTGAGCGGGTGAAGAACGGACTGAAACCGGACAGAAACGGCTTGGTGAGGAGCCTCCACCGCTGCTATGAGCGCCGGTACAAGCGCTACTGCCTCACCGAGGAGGAGGAGGTTAGGCCCGGGAAGGGAACTGGGGAGGAGAGGCTGCCGAAGCCGCTGTTTGAAAAACCCGGAACAAACGCTGACATGTTGTTGTCATAATTCGTGTCACTCGTGTTGTTAACACTGCTGTTATAAGGTTATGACACGATAATGTGCCGCTGGTCATCTCTGGACAGTTTGTAAACCGAATCAAAACACCAAACACCATAAAGAAATAGTTTAGATGAAAGAGTTTTCGCGCGTTGTTAGTGTTATATTGTCCTCTGAGACATAAATGAAACACTTCCATTGGTTCATTTAGAGATGTTCTTCAATTCGGCATTAATCAGAATCGCTCCAAATGTTTTGTGAATGGTTTAAACTCTGTTTAGTACATACTATCTTTGCCGAATTTGAGAAAATTTGCATCTCTTACCACAGTGTGTCATTGAATCATAAAGATGTTAATAACCATACTTTATTTTGCACAATGCACATAATACTATTAGTAAGGCCAGATCAGTGTTATAACTGTTTACATTTGTGTGCCAGGGTGATTTACAAGAATGTATCTGGGTTGCAGCCCAAGTATTTGGCCTTAAAAGTTTGAACATCAAACACGTTATTCCCTTTACAGCTGGTAAACTGACAGTGATCAGGGACCGTGAACGAGCACACTAATGAATTTTCCACCCTTGGGTGCACCCTCTGTTATTGTCCCAATTAATACGTCCCCAATGACGAGAAATGTGTTGACGCTGTCACACACACACGTGGGTCTTAAACTCTCATAGATACAATATGTTGTGATGCAGAAATATCCAGAATTAGGGTTGCAACTAACCATTATTTGGTCTGGTGAAATCTGTATTTGTAACTATCACAGTGTGTAAATATAGGTGTCACGGCTATATTTCCACGCTGCACATAGGAAATGGTTGGTA
Organism: Microchirus variegatus; assembly: GCF_963457635.1. Taxonomy (NCBI): domain Eukaryota; kingdom Metazoa; phylum Chordata; class Actinopteri; order Pleuronectiformes; family Soleidae; genus Microchirus; species Microchirus variegatus. The sequence continues at coordinate 12,232,334 of NC_139822.1, read as the reverse complement.
TTATATCAATATATCGAGGCAACAACATTGCACGAAAGCGAGATGCGACTAAAAGAACAAAAACAACAAAAACCTGGCCATTCAGCAGCTTTTTGCACCCACCACCGCGCTGCTGTTGTATACAAAGAAATGCTCCCTCGGTCAGGTCCACGCAGACGAAACAGATGGAGAATATCAACAAAAATCACAAAAAAAGTTACACATAGTGGCTTTAAAGCCACACAACAAAATCAGTCTCGACGTAAACATTTTCACTGACCATTGATTGTATTAACTCGAGGGGGAAAGCAAAGCAATTCTTATCTCTATTTTGACATTCTTCAGTGAAACAAAGGGAAGGACACAGTCGGAGCTGTTGATTTACCCTTATCGCCAGTTCGCTGCTGCTCAACTGGGTTAGGTAGGCAAGGCCTGTAGTTATTGAGCGCCTGCTGACTGAACCTCAGCTGATTACATTTCATGCAGAAGTTAGCGCTGCCACTCTGTAAAGTATTCGAGAGAAACAGAGAGAGAGAGAGGCATGACCGGTCACATGTGGTGCCTAATAGTCACGAGCACAGAGGAAAGCTTGATGGGAAAGTGCAGATTTCTTGTTCATCCAGGAAACATGTCAAGTGGGATTTTCTTTGTCCAGGTTAGAGACATGTCAGGGTTTTTTTTTTTGTTATTATTGCATTATAGATCACTTAGCACTGACTCGGTGCACTGATTTCCTTCAGTGCAGTAATGCACTTCCCTTATTTGACAATTAAATCTCCCATGTGCCGTGACACACAATGCTATCTTTCCTGAACATACAGTAGATCAGATACTCACTAATACTGTGCTCTTATCATACTATCACTCACAATCTGGCAGCACAGACTGAAAGTCACCGGAGAGTGAGTTACAGAAACGTTGGCCAGTCGACAAAAAAAAAAGCAGAGGGAGTCGATAGGAAACCTGGGCGTACATTTACATATAGAATAACACTGGGATTAGTGGGCAGACGTGCCAAAATTGTTTAAATGGATGTCTCATGTTACAGCTGTAAACAGCTAAGCACAGTCTATGTGATGCTGCTCCACAAAAAGCAAACAGACTGGAGGGTGTAGATGTGCTTACATGAGATTTTTTCGACTCTAAAATTGGATCACGATGCAGCACGGAGCATCTGTTTTTAATGTCGTTCAATAGAACGTTTTTGAACGTCTTCCTTCACAATCCCCCCCATGAGAAATACACCGATTTCACACCAATGAAACTGTTGCTGTAATGGCGCTATTCCATCTTACGGTTCTAACTCAACGCGACTCTACTCGGTGTGGTTCCAGGCACGTCCTTTTCCATCGTATCTCCTCTACGTGGGCGGGTTTGTCATAGCACAGCTGAAAATGCAGTTTCAAGCATTTGATACGCGACGCAAACACACAAACTAGTGACGGGCAAAGCAGTTAGCAAATTAGTTCATTACTTCCTGCATGACGACATCAATTGTTCAAATATTGTCCTATTTTTTTTTTTGCTTTTTCTGTTTTTGATGGAAGATTTTCCTGGTTTGTGTGTTGCTCAGGTCCACGCAGCCTCCCACTATGGCGGCCTCTACACCCAGCCCTTCGTCGAGTCCTTCGAGGAGACGCCGATGCTGGTGGCGGTTCTCACCTACATGGGCTACGGCATCCTCACCATCTTCGGGTACCTCCGCGACTTCCTCCGTCACTGGAAGATAGAACGGTGCCACATCGCCAGGGAAAAGGAGGAGCAAAGGGTAGGAGAAGCCCGTACACAGAAGAACGGGTTTAGGAGGATCTCTGAAAGCTTCACTTACAAATGAAAAATGAGCCAAATCGGTCACTGCTTTCCATCTTAAAGGGGACATATTATTGCATATTATGCAAAATCCACGTTTAATCATTTAAATCCTTAATATTTGGTACTCTGGAGGTCCTATCAGTCGGCCAAGTGTGAAAAAAGATGACTCACTCATGTTTTTGTGGTCCTCCTCAGTCTAAGTACAGGAGATAAAACACGTGATGTTGACTTCCGCACTATTGTCTTGTGGAGCTCCGCTTTATCAGTAAAGCACGCGAGGGCAACAGCATCCGAAAACCAGAAGTCCGCAAAAAAGTTCTATTCTTGGCTCCACAGTGCAGCACAGAGTTCTACACAAACTTCCAGCCTCAGAGGATTTATCTGTCCAGTGGATACATGTTATATATGACGGGAAAGTGCCAATGAGCCTGCAAATGATCACTTTTCCAAATGCTAACTGCTGTTAGCTCCCAGTAGTCTTTGTGGCCGATGTCATGTCCTGTCCCTTAAGTTTGGTTTTACTTTTTTTTAAGGTGGACCTTTAAGGTGGACCTAAAGAGATACTACTAAACAGAGCGTTCTGAACAGGGTTGTTTTGGCAGGGTGATTGAACTGCTGTGGTGCTTCATCCTTATGGTATTATGACCAAAGCATGACATAGACATGTTCATTAGGACACCAGGGGACTAGTTTAACTTAGAGAAATAGGGTATAATATGTCCCCTTTAAATAATAATCCTATATTTTTATTTTTTACCTACTTGTCCTTATGTTGACTTACTGTATACACCGCTAGAATGAACTAACATCTTTGATATTGTCAATATAAAGTGGAGTATTTCTGACACACCCATGTCCAAGTGCTACACTTTGGCAATCATGGGAGAAATATGAAAAAAAAACACACACACACAAAGAAACCACAGCTCTCTACCCACCGAACCCTCTCGAACACTGAAAACAAAATGAATATTACAGTGTCTGTAATGGCACGAATTAGAGCAATAGAAAGTGCAAAAGATACTTTCTTTTGCACTTATATAAATAAAACAGCATATCAGACGTCCATTTTCTCATTTAAAATGTATTTAGTGCTTCGGCAAAATCATTAGTAGGATTAAGGCAAAGGCACGGTAACATCAGCTTCAAAACATTTATGAAAAATGAATAATTTTAACAAAGTAGGGCATGGACAGGTGACTGGGATTGGCTCCAGCTTCCTTCACGGCCCTCATGTGGAGGATAAAGCAGTAGAAAATGGATGGATTGATGGATTGACAGGTTCATAGTGCATTTAGATTGGCACAGGGGGCCACTTATCCGATGCGTATCGGTCGTAAATTGTTACACACCTACTAAAAAATGTAAGAATGGCGAAGAAAAGAATGATCAGGAAAGCCTGGGGGAAAAAAAAGTAGAGGCATTGTGCCCTATAATGGACTGGAATGTTATTGTTTTGGTCGCCACTGAGTGATGATGCCGTGAGTCAATTTGCTGCCAGGAAAAAAAAGGAGGCAAAGGTGCTTTTCATTGTGTTGAAAACTGATTTGTCTGTTTTGTGTTGCTTGGTGATTTTGACATAGAAACAACACGGACTCTGACAACGAATGGAAAAAAAACAAACCCAGTCCATTTGACATTTTAGTTGACCAGACTGAGCCAAAATCACATGAGCACCGTGGCATTAGACGCCCTAATACGTGTTCCTTTGTATTTGTACAACTTGAGTGTACAAAAGGAGTGCATACGTGGAGAAAGGAAGTCTACATACAGTCAGCAAATCCTCAAAATATTGAGTGCGACCAAGACAAGTCTATGTATTAATACAATATTTGGAAAAAACTGCTTTTCCACGTGTCGGGTTATGTTGAGGAAAGGAAGCTCGTGGAATAGATGTGGGGAAGTCATTAAATCCCCATCAAACAGATGTTCCTTCCTTGAACTAACTAAAGCCAGCTCTCTCAGTCAATATTCAAGATTCTATTTCCCGCTAAGCTTAGTACCAGGTTTCTAAAAACCTGGAAATGTTTCCCAAATGTCTTGATTGGTCCACAAACCCAAATTGTTCCGTTTTAATGATTCATTTATGATATGGAGCAAAGAAACCAGAAAATGTTCACATTTAAAAAGCTGAAAAAGTTAATAAATAGTATTATAGACATGAAATTAAACAGGCATGCGTCTTCCAACGTAACACATTTCTCTTTATCCACCCACGTCTAGGACTTTGTGCCCCTCTACCAGGATTTTGAGAACTTTTACACCAGGAACCTCTACATGCGGATTAGAGACAACTGGAACCGGCCCATATGCAGCGTCCCCGGGGCTAAAATGGACCTGATGGAAAGAATGTCAAACGACTATAACTGGACTTTTGAGTGAGTGGGGGGAAAAGAAATTGTAAAAACAAAAGTGACTTTCCTGCAGTTCAGCCAGTGATTTCAGGAAGATTTTCCTTTTACTGATCGTTTCCTCTGTCTGTTACAATCTCTCTCAGGTACACGGGTCGGGTAGTGCAGGATGTGATCAACATGGGCTCGTATAATTACCTCGGCTTCGCTGAGAACACCGGCTCGTGCGCTGACTCTGTGGCCGAGGTCACCGCGAAGTACGGGGTCGGAGTTGCCAGCACCAGACAGGAAACTGGTACGAACACACATCAGAGCACTCAATGCTGTTTTTTTCCCCCCCCATTTTATACACACATTTCTGTAAACTTGAAGCGTGCGACAACATGAATATAAACGTTTTTCAAAAGTCTGAACACAAACGGCTTAATTTATTAGTAAAACTTATAATAATAAATTATTTAGACTTGTCTCGTGCCTTTCAAGGTACCCAACGTTACTTTACAGAGCCTAAAAGAGCCATGTAGTAAAAAGAAAATCACAAAATATTAGGGTAGAAACACCTTTAAAATGCAACACTATGATGATCCTTTCACTTAAAATCAAGTGTTTTGCTACATACAATGGAAAATAAGTAACAAGACTGCACTGACACTCAATTTAAGAAATGTGCAGAGAACTTCTGCCGGCCGACAAGGTTTTATTTTCGTTGCAAAGAAAAGGTCAATCTTCACAGGAGTGATCCTTGCTGGAGAAAGACCCAGAGCAAAGTGAACACTCCACATGTATGCTTGAGCAGCTCCCCCTTCGCATTACTCCAATAGACAAAGACTCTACCTTCAGACGGTGCTTTCACACCCCTTTGTCTACTGTAGGTATTGGGGAGCTGGCTCCCTGCTGGTAGAAATTAGACAAATCTTAGAAATGTGGGAACATGGGGCTGTGGGAACATATGGCTGACCCCACTTTAGCAACATGGCTAACTGCAATAACCATGACGTCCTTTGCTAACCTCGGTTAGCCTCATGCACTGTTAACCCACTGTTAAGCATTAAATAGATGTGTGAATCAGCCATTAGAGTTTTGAGAAATTGAGCCACAGTTTCTGAAAAGATCTTGAAACTAGCATTGTTCTTTCATTAACTCATTAAACATGTGATTTTCTTTAATAGCCGTGTATATATAATACGTTCTGAGGTTCCGTAGGTCCTAGTAGAAGAAGGTTCCTGTTGGTGTGTGTTAATAACGACCTCGTCTATGTTGATTCCAGGCAACCTTGACAAACACGAGGAGCTGGAGATACTGGTGGCTGAGTTCCTAGGTATGGAATCAGCTATGGCGTTTGGGATGGGGTTTGCGACGAACTCCATGAACATACCAGCACTGGTTGGCAAGGTATGACCAGATAGTGACTTCTTCAGTGAACACACTCTTTTGTAATCTCTACTTCCTATTGCATTCACTCACCTTATATTATTTGAATGTACATTTGTATTGCCGTGTAAGCTTTAAAAACAAGAAATAAATTGCACTTTTGCTTGTGCTTTTGTTGAATGCACTACTCCTAACAAAAGCATTCCTTATGAGGTCAACAGTAGCACCAAATACACAGTTTCAAAACTTCCTTCTGGCTCCTTATCAAGAGGAAACCCTGTGTTTGCTTAGGTGAAAAGCTTGAAAAATACCAAAGTGCTCAGACCAGTCTGTTTTGTCTCATTGCTGCTGCTGCTGCTGCTGCTGCTGTTGTTTGGCGTGGTAGTTACTTCACCACGTGATCAGTTGTTCTACTGTTGTGTGGATTAATGCTGCAAATCCACACAAACACAGAGTTGTAATTTATTTAAATTGGTAAACCCCCCAAAATAAAATGGGTTATGAACTGGTTATTTAATGTAGGTCAGCATGTGCAACAATATGTGCTTCCACAAAAAGGTAGAAATAAACAATATTTCTTATGTATGAATTTACAATTTATTATGCATAATATTTTTATCATAATGACAGTTTCTCTGGTGTCCTGCAGGGCTGTCTGATTCTGAGTGATGAACTAAACCATGCTTCACTGGTGCTGGGAGCCAGACTCTCTGGTTCGACCATCAGAGTTTTCAAACACAACAGTGAGTTCTACTCTCGTTCAAAAGTCTATTAATGTTTTCCATCCACCTAGGCCTGTTGAGCTTATAATTATCACATATTTAGATCAGTTATGCAATTATTGTGCGTGGCTGTCATACCTGTTTCTGTCAAACTTCATAAAAACAGTCATATTTTCTCTACTATTGTTGTGACCCATCCATGGAATATACTGTTAATTTCTGTGTAGCACCACTTGAGGTGAAATAGGAGAGTCTGTGAAATTCTGAGATAAGTGGAACAGGTTTTTATTTATTGTATTATTTTAATTATGAACTAGCTATGTGTAGCTTTTATTTATTGAACCACCAATTTGCCCAAAATGTATTCCCCCCATGGGGACAATGAAGTACATAGTATGCTATATTTTATTGGAGCTCTTCAGTTTCTTCATGTTTCTATGAGACTTCCAGTGAGAATCAAAATTGTTAATACCACAAACATCACCGCACCCGGTTCACCAGAGTCTTTGTAATGTAGAAATGTCCTCTAAACTTTTACTGAATGAAGGCGACTTTAAACTGCAAGTAGGTTTTCTGCCTCCAGTGGTGAAAAGAGATGAACTCAAGTCTCTTTCAATATTTCTGTCAGATATGCAGAGCCTTGAGAAACTGCTGAGAGAAGCCATAGTTCATGGGCAGCCTCGGACCCATAGACCCTGGAAGAAGATCCTCATCGTGGTGGAGGGCATTTACAGGTAACTTATCTTTTTACTTTGTAAGATTGATGCTTTAATAACATCTTCTTAGACACTGAAAAATGTTTGGATTTGACTCTATGTCCTTTGTTGAGCTTATTGAAAGAGAAAAGTTGGTGTCAGTACTGGAAGTAAATCCAGGGAGATCAGTGTTTGCTGCTTTTTTACAGTGCTAAAAGTGCCATTGGCTAAAAGAAATTGAGTAATTGGCGTTTCCCTTCTTTTAAAAGTGTATATTCTTGAGAATACAGCTATTTCCTCTGTGAGTTGTGTGCACTATTTCCAAGCAAAACAACAAATGCAGTGAATTTGACTTTTAACCCCAGTTTTAATGACAATACATCTGTGGCATAACAACATAACAAATGCAATCCTGCGTGGTTTTGAAAGCTGCGTCTCAGTACGAGGGAGCCATCGGGGGAACAGGAACAGGAATCTTAATCAAAAATATATGCAAATAACAGGTTCCAGGTGGGAGCAACTTTTTAAATAAATTTCAAATAGATGATTCATGTGTGATGCAGCATCATCACTCCTGAGACCGTCTGTCTGTCTGACTGACAGCGGAATTAGTGCTTCGTTAGCTCTTACTGGTTGCACACTCAGTTAAGCGTCCTAAATTGCTTACTTCATTCATTTTGAGAGACAGGACCCACAAAACGGGTCACGAAGATTTTTTTTCACGGGGTTGTCAAAGAAGTGTGCATTTTTTTTTTCCAGCCTGGGTTCCGTCAAGCAAAACTATCAGACCTGACCGAGGGATCATTTGTGCGTATACAGTGATAGCAAAAGGGCGGAGACAAGAAGTTCCCATCAAATTGCAGAGAAACACAAAGGACGTTTTCCTTAATATACATATATATATGCAGTATATATATATATAAAGTTACTCACTGAAGTTTTTATATGTAAAGATTCAACAAATAACTCATACATAAACTTAAGTTGGGATTCATTTATCAAACACACTGTGTATTTCTTAGAAATGACCAGTTCACCTCTTCAAAATAAAAGTTTTTCTGTAGTGTATACTATGCACACGTTTGTCAGATACTAAAGTCTACAAGGGGTCGTAGCCCCCTAGTGGGCCCTGGTGGTACTAAATAAATAAATCACTATAATATGTTTTTAATTTTAAGATTTTAAGTTTATGTGAAAGTATCCTGTGTCAACCAGTCAGCATACAGGCCTAACATTTCAGTATTTGCACTCAATGCTAATTTGTATATATTAAATCGTATATTGTCATTTATATTGATGGATGATTACACACTTTGAGTGAGCACTTTGTTGTGGAGCCAAACCTTTTAAATATGACATGGAAGTCCCGCTGTAATAACGCTGAAAGATATGCTAAGAGATGCACAAAGATTTCAAAGTGTGGGTTTTGGGACGTTTGGGAATGGCTGATAACACTATATATTGTGAATCGCATCTTTAAAAAGTGGTTATTATAGACTTTCTTCTTTGCCTTGTCCTCTCTGCAGCATGGAGGGCAGTATCGTCCGCCTGCCAGAAGTGATCGCCCTGAAGAAGCGCTACAGGGCTTACCTTTACCTCGACGAGGCCCACAGTATCGGGGCCCTGGGGCCCAGAGGAAGGGGTGTGGTTGATTACTTTGGCCTGGATCCATGCGATGTGGACGTCCTGATGGGCACATTTACAAAGAGCTTTGGCGCTGCAGGGGGATACATCGCAGGGAAACGGGTGAGGATCGGTTGGCTTCTTTATTTTGTCGTTAAGAAACGCGGTATGAGGTAAATATAGGGCAGCAAGTCGCAAGATACGCAGTAGATTATATTTTCCAGTTCGGTGAGCACATGTAAAATGAACTTTGATGTTATCCATACCCTGCAATCAAAGTTACACTTTCCCCCCTGACCATGTTTGACACCCGTCATCTCAACAATGTGGGCGAACAGCCACTCGCAGTTCACCTCCACTGCATTCCTGACACTGATGCCACATTACTGTGATGGCATTTCAAAACAAATCCTGAATTCAGGACATAAACAACTTTGTGACCCGATGTCACCTTCTTTTTTACTAACTACTGCTGCCTAGTCTTTGTGAAGAAAGCTGTCACGAGGCTTGAATCTTCAGTCTAAGAATGTGTCATCAACTTTTTTTTTCGAACGCTGTTACAACACACTTGAGATGAAACTCCTTAAACTTTTCCTGCACTGAGTCTTTTGCAAGCTGCATGTATCACCGCCCAGTGAGTCACACCCATGCACGTAGATGGAATTACACAATAATCACATTAAATCCTTTAGGAGTCATTTCATTTTGGCCACACACCTTTCTGAGTGCACGACACAGAGTCTGTCTACTGTTAGCCTACGTGTGATAGATGCAATAGGTAGTCAGTGTTTTATTAATGGTGGTAGATATAAGAGAAAAAGATTAATCCCAGGTTTGAATGGGTTTTTGACTTGAAGGAATGTGTTCAATCTGCAGCAAATCATGATGCATGTGGGCTTTGGCTCTGATTGCCATTCCTGGGAATGCAAGACCACTGAAATCCATTGCGTTGTTCTTTTTTAGACTGGTTCTGTCTTCTGGCAGTGGACATTTTTATAGCAGGTTTGCAAAAACCCTGAATATACCTGCTAAAGGCTCACATAATGAACTATATGCTCATTCATCTCTGCAGTATCCGAAGAAAATGCTTTTTAATTTCGATTCGACAGCCTTTTTTTAAAAGGGGAACTGAACTTTGAGTCCGTTGAGAAAATGTGCACATTAGAGTTTTCGATTTCACTGTGATTTTGTTACTTCGGTTAAACGACACAAACAAGGCAACAGTCGATCAGCTGCTCCTGTGTTTGTTTTTTTGTTCCCCAAAAAACGACAGTCCTGCAGAATTCAGTGCCTAAGACACTAGTAACATTCTGTGGCAAGTTCAAGTTACTTTTTCAAACCAACACATCTCTTAAATTTGCCATTTTTGTACAATATTGAATAGTTTATATTGGAATAAAAAATGTTTTAGCCTGGTATTGAGTACTTGCCGACCCCTGCCTTATATAAAATACTCTTGCTTTGACATAAAACAGCAAGTTATCCACAGGTTACATACTTAAAGCTATAGGAGTCTCAGTGATGTTCATGGTCCATGGTTATAGAGTAAAAAAAACTAGGCTACAGCAATGAAGAACAGTGTTGTTTATGCATGTCTCCTTACACCCCCTGTGTATCTGCTGGGTTTAGGAGCTTATTGAGTACCTGCGCTCCCATTCTCACAGCGCAGTCTACGCCACCTCCATGTCTCCTCCTGTGGTGGAGCAAATCATCACTTCTATGAAGTGCATTATGGGAGAGGACGGCACAACCATTGGTAAGTCCGAAACTGGATATTATTGAACTGTAATAGAACATCAGCATTTTCACACAACTTGTGCTTCATGCCCTTTCGTATTACACACAAGTGGTAATTGTTTTGTTTTTTTTGTCAAAGATTCAGAGTCACAACAGGAGTGGGTTGAGATGTTTGTCACTATGGCTGCAATTAATCGATTAATAATTAATAATTTAAAGGTGCATTATGTAATAAATCAAAAAATACTGGCCATAAAGCCCCCTATTATGTCACAGAGACTCAGGAATAATGTTCATATAACAAATTGAACTCACCAACAACAACAGTACAGCCAAAATATTCGCATTAAAAAAAATATTTTGCAGACTGCAAATCATGTTTATGTTTTGAAATCATGTTTTGGCATGTGGCGCCACCTACTGCCGTCTACCAATCATTGCAGTCAGTAGAGTCTCAGCTGCCGAGCAACCACAGGTTGCCAGTTACGTCTAAGCTACAATGGTGGAAAAAACGAAACCTCAAAGACTTCGGTATTTTGAATTTGAGTGTAGTAACCGTTTTTGGCCACAATCTTACATATGGTGCCTTCGTCAAATATTTTGAAAGCTTTCTCATTTTTCAGCTTCTTAAGTGTGAATATTTTCTGGTTTTGTTTGCTCCATGTGACAAAGAAGTCATTAAAACTGAATCATTTTAAATTGTGTGGACGCTGGAGAATATCGTCATTTCAGAAAGCAGACAATGAACCAGTTCCCGCAAACACAACAAAAGCCTCCGAACCAAAGACAACCCTCTTGGTGTGTTCCTAAAAGATGTTTTTTAATATAAATGTCACATTTTAAACTTTGTATATCTTCACAAACTTCATTAATTCATGCACTTTATCGTCCGTGACACAAACTTATTTTAGTACGTACACGCATAGCAAGACAGAACATGAGCTACACATTACAGTCATTATTATTTTTTCTTTATTATCAGTAGGCTGTAGGCAATTTAAATCTTTAGTGGAGCAGCCTGTGATAAGGTCAGACCTTTGACTCTGCGGATGCATGAAAGAACTCTGACGTATTGATCAGTCGGAAGTGAATAGACTGAGACTGACTTTGCTGCATCACTGCATCAAGTTTATTGAACAAAGAAGGCAAATTGATCGGAAAATGCCCCCAAAAATGAGGGTAAATGAACTTAATTCTGAATGAATGTTCTCTTAAGAAACTCATTTATTTGCAGCACAGTCAGCAACATCAGGATTTAATTTTCGAATAAATCTTGGAAGGTGTACTTCTTCCAAGTGGCCACCTGGTGTCAGTGTAAACCAGTAAAATCCAAAATGGACTCATTATCACAAATGCCTCATCACATTCCAGCTATTATGGAAAGAGTATGTGGGGTCTTTTTAAGGTCTAAAATGTCTCTCCGTCTATTATCATGACTGCTTTTTTTTTAGGGTCACACCGACAGTACATTTAGGCTCTCCAATTACAGTTTTCCCACAATTTTAATCCACTCAAAAATGACTCCAAACTGCAAAAGTCGAAGCACGGTCATTCGAAATAGCACTTTTGCAAAGAAACGGTGCCTTTTTTTTACTCATTTTGACCACCTCAAAACACACGTGTGGAGTTTGTGATCATGTATTTAACGGTTGTCAGTGAGTTTTGAGAAACTGAACCATGGTTTCAGTAATTAGACCGCGTAAATATGAGCAATCTGGGTCTTAAACACGATCCAGATGAAGCTACAAATGTGATAAACCTGCGACGAAACATCTCAGTCCCAATTTATGGCAGCACACTTGGCTTGGCTGTGGGAAAGATAATAATAATGATGCCTAATGTCGACAGTGTTTATTCACGAGTAGAGTAGCTTATCTGCAGTTATAATTAATGTAAATTTAACTGGAGTTAAGCGTTCAGAGTGTGCAATACACTTTTGCTTAAAAAGTGCCATAACCTTCATCCTAGCGCTGCACAATTAATCGCGAAAGAATCTAACTGACAGACATTGCAGAGAGATGTGTGGAAAAAAAACAAAAAAAAAACAGCTGACGATGATGGAATATCTGCAGATATTCCCCTCGCTCAAAAACTGTGCTCTCGAAGACGAGAGAAAGTGTTTCGTTTGTTTACAGCCTTATACAGAAAATGTCAAATTATCATGATTTCGACTTATTTTGAGTTATGTTGCACTGGCAACATCTATCAAAATAACCTTGCACCGCAGCTACATCCCAAGAAAATATCATACTTTTTTTTTCTAAATCATGCTGCTCACAAACAGACAACATGGTCCAAAACATAACCTCTTTGGCAGAGAGCATTCATTAATTTGCTGCTTAAAATTTGCAATTCAACCATCTTGTGAAGGACGTTGCACAAGTTGGCGCTGAAGTCCAGGATGTGAATAAATTAATTTACTCACTCTGCAACGCTCCGATTTCCCTCCAAATCTTTTATTATGGTTGGAATTAAAAAGTCATAACTGTAACTGGTTGAAAAGTGCCCGAGTCCTTGTCCTTTTTTTGAGCTGATCCTCCCCCGGAGCACAGCCACATCACTGGCTCAGCCTCAGGCCAAACAACCAATACACTGATACCATCTCTGTTTAAACATCTATAATTTAAAAGGTAACAATCTTAATAGAGCGCAGCCTGGAAGGAAACCCTTAGGTCTCAGATATGAAACAGTGTATAAGACAAGGGCTGATGATAATATACTGTATATAGATGTATTGTTGGTTTTAATTTCCATTACGACGTAATGTGTAGTATATGTAACCGGACAATGTGTAACTGCTTTGGTCACAATTAGGCGTATGGGGAAAACGTTAAAATTTAATGTCGTGAATGAATATCCCGATTTTTGTGATTCAAGATTTTTTGTCTGATTATTGTAAAAAAAATCCGAAAACCACAAGTCCACAAAAAGTTGTATTCATGTCTCCACAGTGCAGCACAGAGTCCTACACAAACTTCCAGCCTCAGAGGATTTATCTGTCCAGTGGATACATGTTATATATGACGGCAATGTGTCTGCTAGAGCCTGCAAATGATCACTTTTCCAAATGCTAACTGCTGTTAGCTTCCAGTAGCCTGTGTGGCCGATTTACTCCCGTGTAAAGTCTAAAAAACAAGCGTGAAACTGGTTTGGTGGGAATAACACAACTATAATTAATGCAATTCATAACATTTGTATCAATAAAAGTGAAGTACTGGCTACTCTGAAGTGGTGGGAGGGGTAGGGGGTCCCCCAAATCAAATTCAGGTTAGGGCCCCATAAAGCCTTGGACCGGCACTGAACCTTTTCTAAATCTTTGCAGTGATACAGAGGGTCAGAGACTTTGAATGTTTGGCCACTCTATTACAAACTGTCAGATAAATATTGCTTGGTAAACAATCTGCCTTTGTGCTTCTTATTTTTTTTTAACCCAAAGGTGTTTTTCATTTTTGAATCTGCTGACACAGACACATACCTGGTACAGTGCACCTCGAAACCTCTAATGGTTTCCTGTGTGTCGTTGGGGAACTTCATTATTATTATTTTTTTTTTATCGAATTTGATGCAAACGTTGCTATTCAAAGGTGGTAGTAAAGGAGGAACAAACACATCTACAGGGGAAAGTTCTCTTCATGTATCTCTTCATGATGCCTTGATGATTCTCATGAACGTGAGAATATCATCATATCAAAAAAGAAGACTTTTAATGTGAGTCTTTTTGTCACATTTCCAGTGGTTTAAGTGCAACATCAGAGTTCGGTCCATCTGAGACAGTGACCCGCACACTTTAAACAAAGATGATCCTGACATATACAGTACTTTTCAAACACTAGGGACAAATGTAAATAACTGTGTGTGTGTGTGTGTGTGTGTGTGTATTCTTCTTGCCATATTTAGGCCGTGATCGTGTCAGACAGCTGGCAGAGAACACAGTTTATTTCCGCAAGAGGCTGAGAGAACTGGGCTTCATCATCTACGGCAACAACGACTCCCCGGTGGTTCCGCTGATGCTCTACATGCCCGCCAAGATAGGGTGAGCCGCAAGGAGATCTTTGTCCACCAACTGCCTCTGAATCATCAAAATCAGGACGTATATAATGTGCACACAGTACTTATTCAGTGACTCCCGATAACATCGGCAATATCAGTGTCATAAAACAGTTATTTCCTTCTTTGAAATAGTCGTGATGTGACAAAAAGTCAAGCATTTTCAGAAAAAGAAGGAGCAAAATCTTTCCAATTAACTTCATCTCTTTTCCAAGCTCAGATTGAGCTGTGACTTTGGGGGAAGATGAACTCGGGGGGAAAAGTAAATCCTCATTTTCAGCAAATGATAGAGATTAGATTAGAAAATAAGCTTGCATGAAAATAAATGAAGTTTACTAGAATTTTTGCTTCTTTATCGCCGGTTTCTTTGCTCCATTTAACAAAGAAATCATTCATAACTGAATCTTTTCCAGGTTTGGTAAACACTGATCAACATTTTAGTGCATATTTTGTATTTATTTATGTGTATATTGGTAGATAAAGTCTACAATTATTATAATAATGGTGAAAAAAACAATATATAGAACTCATAAAAACACGCTTATTAAAATGCATATTGTAGGAATAAGAGTGTTTTTATTAAAATACATTAAGGTTGTGTTCAGTGGGTTCCTTTAGTGTTTTTGCTTTTTTCCTGACTGTGCATTTATCATTAAATGCTATTGTAAGGTTTTTGTTGCACAATTGGAACATTAGTCGTCGTCCTCATGCGTTTGTCTCTGTGTCCCACCAGGGCGTTCGGCAGGGAGATGCTGAAGAGGAACATCGGCGTGGTGGTCGTGGGCTTCCCCGCGACGCCCATCATCGAGTCGAGGGCCCGCTTCTGCATCTCGGCCGCGCACACGAAAGACACGCTCGACAGGGTAAATATCAACACTGCTGAGTGACAACGCTTTGTTTTTTTTAACACAGATTAGAAACATTTCTCACTTGAAGCTGCAGTGGGCGGAAATAATTAGCAGGAGAAGAAATGTCTGGAAGTGAAGGTAGTTTTAGCAGCCTCTGTGCTGCATTTTTTGCGTTGGACATGTTTTTGTCGCTTTTCCACTAGCGCGACTCGACTCACCTCGGCACGGTTATTTTGCTTTTCCATTAGCGATAGCACTTGCTACCTGGTACTTTTTTTAGTACGTGCTCAGGCGAGGTTCCAAGCTGGCGAGCTGAGCCAATACTATGCGCGAGCAAGGCGTCCAACACAAGACTCAAAGCGAACAATACCGAACTGTAGATCTTAACAATCCTGAGAATGTGCATTAATAGCCAACATTTGGCAAGGAATTGTACAAAAATGTATCATTTTACAGAAGACTGCTAGCCGTGAGCCGCATCACAAACTTCCTCTATGACAAACTCCGGTCATAAAGGACTTGCATAATTAGCCGGAGAAGAAATGTCTGGAAGTGAAGGTAGTGGTAGACATGTTTCGCTTTTCCACTAGCGCGACTCGACTCACCTCGGCTTGGTTATTTTGCTTTTCCATTAGCGATAGCACTTGCTACCTGGTACATTTTTTAGTACGTGCTCAGGCGAGGTTCAAAGCGAGCTGAGCCGAAGACTGTTGGCCACCGATTGGTCAGAGTGCCGTCACAGGAAGAGGGCATGAGCGAGGCGTCCGACACAAGAATCAAAGCGAACAATGTTGAACTAGATCAGTTCAGTTCAGATCAGTTAAAAAGACTTAACAATCCTGAAAATGTCACCAATCTCCAACATTTAGCAAGGACATGTCTAAAAACTCATCAATTAGCACTGCTAGCATTGAGCCGCATCACAAACTTCCTCTATGCCAAACTCCGGTCATAGAGGAAGTACTGAACACATCTTTTTAATTAACTGATTCAAATGATTCAGTACATCGAAAAATAACTGCTTTACAAGTCACTTGTCACTGGTTTGTGTGTCCAGTGATGTGATGACCCCGCCCACGTTGAGGAGGTATTATATTGTCATGGAAAACCAATCAAACCGTGTAGAGTCACGAGGCGGGGCGAGGTGGTACTATGTCGTGGAAAAGCACCAATAATGGTTCTACTCTGGCAGAGGACAGCGGGATTACAGCCATGATGCTGCTGCTAATTTTCAAATGATTTTATCAGTGCAGGAATTTAAGAATTGTAATTTTTAAAACTCTTTCTTCTGGATTTAAACCAGAAGAAACCCTGCTGCTAATGAAATCCAAATGGACCACACTTCCCAGATTAGTCGGGTAATACCTGTGTATCACACATCTATGTCATCAGAGACACAAGTGGCTAAAATTCAGACAAAGAAAAATGTATAATAATAATAATAATAATAATAATAATAATTTGTTTTTTGACGATTAACTAGCTATTGTTTATGAACTCATCCAACTAACGGTTAAGGGAAATACGCATAATTTGCAACCTAGTAGGAAAGTGTTAATGGTTCTGGACTATCAATCATTCCACTGAGGGGACCTGTGTGCAGAGTAGCCATAGTGGAATAGAACTATTCTGTGATTGGACAAATCCATTGATCCAGTGGAAAAAAAAAGCCTATTCTGTGCTGTCCCATAGAGATCAATTGAAGCTGAGCTTCCACTGGTTTTAATGCACCGTGCTGCTACGGGAATTAATGGGCAGAAAATGGTGTCAGACCATCTGTGATAAACAGCTGGTTCTGAACAAACTTTTCATAAAGTTGAGCAGTCTTTTAGTAATGAAATGTAAACACAACAGGGCATATCTGACGATTTATGTAAGACATTTTTAGAGGAAGCAGAGCTGTTGTAGATCAATCCCCTCTGCTGTCACGCTACAGTTGGAGATGGTAGAAGTGTCTCAGATCTCTCTCAGATCACTTCATTTCCACTTTGCTGAAAGGTTATTTTTGGAAATAATCGATCCACATCCAAATAAATTCTGCCTACTGTACCTTTTTAAAGGCTCGATTAACCAGAGAAGCGTTCAAATGGAACCTGCTGAGACTAGCTTTATCTGAGGATTGTTCAGTTAATACTGTCTGACGTTGTTCAAGTGAAACCTGTCAAACAACAAGATTTAAGTTTCGGGAAAAGCTGAGAAAACGAGTCCAGAGCCTTGATTGGTCTTGGCAACACATGACAAATCCACCCACTCTTCTCAGGAGAGACTGCTGTACTTTACTTTAAATGAGCTTACTGCCGAACTGACAGTTCTTCCTCTTCTATTCTCCACCATGGCCTTGGATTCTGCACTTTTCTGTCTTTTCTTACCTGGACATGAATCTAAATCATCTCTCACAGCGGGTGAACTGTTCTCATATTTCATATCTTATCAGAGTGTCCTGCGAGAGGCAGACTGTCTGCAGCAAGTGCTGTCGATTCACAGCCCTAATAAGCTCCTATCGCGCTTGATCTCAAGATAAAATAAGATGGAGACTGCGATGGTGAAACCGCTCTCTCCGACTGCTAGATTTCTTCCATATCACTCCCTCATTCTTCATCTCATTCAGACCTTCCTGAGCACTTTTTCTTCGTTATTTATTAAGGTCATTTAAAGAAGTACTTTTTCAACTATGTTTCCAAGATAATTTGCATACTTAACTTTTCCCAACCGTGGTTTTGTTACATTGTTACTTCAGTGTGTAAGAATCAGTTGACATTTAGCGATGAGACTACAGACTGTGTCGATCCGTAATTGCCTTTGCTAATAATAATCCTTGCTGGAGAAAGACCTCGAGCAAAGTGAGCCCTCCACATTTATACCTGAGCAACTCCCCTTTTGCACTCCTCCAATAGACAAGAAGTTTGCCTTTCCAGGCCATAGCTAGGCAGCTCCCCTTTCGCATTCCTCCAATAGACAAAGGCTCTACCTTTTCAGCCAGTGCTTTCACACCTCTTTGTCCACTGTAGGCATCAGGGAAGCGACTCCCTGCTGGTGTGGGAGTAAGGTGCAGGCCAGACACAATACACAACATACAATACACGATACACAAAAGACCCGGTGTTGCCACGTGACGTTTGTGTGTGCAGAATACCGTGTCGATCCTTGTCGATCCTAGCCCAACATGTGTTTGCGTCCATGGTTTTGACTCCCAGTTATGACTTCCGATTTAAAAAGGAATGCAGCATAACAACATTTTGACTTTAAATATCAGATTGAGTTGCAGCATTGATGCTGGTAATCCAGTGTGTGACTTCTTTTGCCAAAATACTGCTAGCGTTGCTAACTCCCCAAACCACCGGTGAGCCTGTAGAGCTTTTTCAAAGCATAACTTTTCTCCCTCATTTTTTTTATGCAATTCCTTAACCTAAAGTTGTCTTTAAAAAGTATTTTCACCTTACTCTTATCTCAGAGAACCAGGGATAATTCCTCAATCTGAAGCTCACTTTACTTGCGTAGCTCAATCTGTGTCACCACAGACACAAAAACAATACACTGTTATAGTGAGAACACAGAGAGTTAAATGTTTAAAAGGGGTAAAAGTTGCATGCTACAGCTTTAAACGTAGGGGCCTGGTACATTGTTTAATACAAATCTTGCCTGGTCTTAATTTAAATCTGCCGGAGCTGTGTTTTTCCTTCATGTTGACAGCTTTCCTGTTGTTTAAATGTCTCCACAGGCCCTGAGTGTCATCAACGAGGTGGGAGACCTTCTTCAGCTCAAGTACTCCCGACACAGAAAACGGCCGCCTCTGGCAGCGCGGCGGCCCTTTGACGACAGCGTGTACGAGGACATTGACGACTGACGATGACTCTACTTTCCTTAATCTGCGCAAAAAAAAAAAAAAACCCAGGAAATACAGAGCGGGGGGGGGGGGTTGAGATGGAGAAAAAAAAAAAAAGTGTCTTCCACAAAGACCGAGATGTGCACAGGTGCCGCTTGTCACTCGCTTCGCCATAATGTAAAATCTCACCACAGTGAGAGGGGAAAACTCTGAACACTTTCATGTTATTTCTACTTTGCCTTACGTACACGTGCAGAACCTGTGTCAAAAACACTGAAAAACAGCACCTGTGCTTTTTCCTGTGTACTCCCCCCTCCTCCCCCAGTTTTTTTTCCTTTTATCATTTTGTGTGTAAGAAGTTGGCGAGTATTGCTTTTAAACAAAGTGAAAATGGATTTCGCTGTTACACAAAGCCCATCTTTGTTTCTGAGGACTGGGTCGTTTACCTTTGACGTGTAAAAACTCCCCTCCCTTTGATTATTCTTGTTGTTTTGTCCCCCCCATTCTGGTGGAAGAAGGTCGATCATCCCGGGACTCTCTCGGGACTTGTTAGTGGTGGCAGTGTGCACTCTTGTTAGGTGCCTTTTTGATTAACTTAAAGGTTATTTTCTGTGTCAAACCGTGAGAACCTCACCCCCCGTTCTATACTCAAGAAAAATATAGATGCAACACTAATGCTTTTGCTCCGCGTCCTGGTCGAAGACGGACGATTTCTTCGACACTTTACTGCTCTCTTTTGTTCTCAAATGCGTTAAAGTCAGAGATGGCGAGCAACTAACTCCCCCCTCCCCCAAGGTGTTAACGTCCCATTTGACACATCAAGAAATGCTGATTATAAAGAAGGTTATTGCACAGACTGGTCATAATATAAGGTCTGCTCTGATGTGTAGCTCCATCATGAAGAAAAATCTTTATTAGGCAGCGGTCTACAATCTCTCGTGGCCATTGATTTCAGTCTGTGGATTATTGGTTCACTTATTGTTGATTGGCGGTGCAAAGTTGCTGGAAAATCGGAAAACTCTGTGTCGGACGTCGATCCAAAGCATCCGAACGTGCTCGATAGTACGAGGATATATACTGTATGCGGTGTGGCGTGCAGGCTGTGCAAGAACTGACATGTTTTCAGCTCCCCGGAGTTGTATTTTATTGATCTTTGCATTATCGCGTTGCAACGTGACTTTCGTGATAATGGCCTCGTGGGTCTCATCGCAGCATCTCTGCCGTGTTCAACTTGTAATTGGGTTCATATAATGCACCTGCGTCCATTATAGATAGCTAATTCCTCTGCCCTGTTTCATCAGCCGATCATGTACAACCTCTCAGGCCCAAGCCAGACGTGGTGGTCCTGTGCCGGGTTGGACATGAAATGTCACTGGATGATGTGGATTATTATGGTCGTGACATGAACACGTAAGACCTTGTTCAGATCTGTTATGAACATCCGTTCCTCAGTGATCCAATCAGGGGCCAGATGGCGTGAAGTGAAAAGATTAACTGTCCTTCTGTGTCCTTGGACCCGATTGTAGGAGGTGGTTTGAGGACACATTTGTCCACTTTCCTATTGTGTCCAAAAAACATAGTCTGCCTTCTGGAAGGATTAGAAACCGCATCCTCAGCCAACATTGTCCATAATCCATTTTGGGTTTACACTAATCTGCATTCAAAACATACTTTTATTTGCAGCCACTGCCACAATATTAACACTGGGGACAATATAAAGATTTTTTTCTTATAGTTACAACGTTTTTTTGTGAGTTTGAGCTTCTCATCTGGCCACGTTTTGATCACTGTGGATGAACGTTAACACCAATATATGGACTAGTTTTCCCATGATTCCCCCGGTTACAAGCTCCCTTAAACTCCCTTTAAAAAAAGAACAGCCGACTCAACACTCACTTCCCATTCACTTTGAATGTAGCGGCATCGAATGTTGCTGAATTACACTGTGGGTCCATTGTTTCTCTTCAGAAGTTGGGGAAAAAAAACGTATTAAACAGTCGAGTTCCAGCTGATAGACATGTTACATGACTCCACACTTAGAAAGTAGTTTATTTATATTTGTAGTTATTTATTGTCCGTGGTTACATAATTGGTCTATCAGCAAATGAAAACCCCAACGCTGTCACCATTATTCTTCAGTGGGAGGTTCTCTGTGAGGCAGAACTCACACACTCTGTTGCAAAAACACAGCTCTACACACTCAACTTGTCCCCCCCCCACACACACACACTTTACTCTGTTTGGTAAATGAAAACAGATATAACTAAGCCTGGTGGAAGAAATCAATAATCTGGATCCAGGATTCAGGAATGTTGGTTATTTCCTGTGCCCCCCCCCCCCCCCGTGTTCTGCTGAGTCTTAACCCTTTGTCCACTTCTGTGTCTTTGCTTTGTGATAATGTCAATTCCTTATGAAAGTAAGTGTTATTTTTCAGCTCTGTGTCAGTGTGTGTGTGTGTGTGCTTCTTCCTCACTGTTCTTCCACGGACACACTGTTTTTTTTTACTACTCGAAACCACAAATGCAGCTGTAATAAATAAATAAATAAATGAGTCCGAATCCCTCATGTACGGCATAGAGCAACACAACAAAAAGCATCACATAGTCATTTCGTTGCTCAAAGTAGTGCATGTTTGGCCGAGCCACGTTCTTCCGTTGTTCTGTTCCGTTGTTTTTTTTTTTTTTTTACCTTTTTAATCGGGGGTCTCAAACTCAAACGACCTGGGGTCCATCGAGAGTCTAGTCTACACTCTTAGAAATAAAAGTGCTAAGTAGAACCATATAAGGTTCTTCAGCTCTTCCTCATAGGAGAACCCTTTTTCGGCTCCAGGTAGAACCTTTTTTTATAAAGGTTCCACCTGGAACCCTTTTGGAGGGTTCCACCAAGAACCCTTCTAAAACCCTTTATTCAGGAAAGGGGTTATAAAGGGTTCTCTGGATCAAAAATGGTTCTTACTGGAACCATTAGTGTTACCAAGAACCCTTGAATAAAAGTGCTAAGTAGAACCATATAAGGTTTATTTGTTGAAGCAAATGGTTCCAGGTAGAACCTCAGCCCTTGTAGAAGGACCCATTTGGAACCCTTATTTCTAAGAGTGTAGGAGAGGCTGGTGTAGAAGTGTAAAACAAAATAAAAATCTAAATCACAATTCAAATATTTGTGACAATATTTCAAAGAATTTCAAAATAAAAGCGTTTGTTTTGATATAGGACGATAAGTAAAAGAAACAAACAACGTCTTATAACTGGAGTAGATGCTTGGAATTGACTGGGGCGAGCGCAAGCCGCGAGTTTGAGGCCTCTGTTATGTTTGAGTTAGCATTTTACTTTGTCTTGTTCCGGGAGGTTTTTGTGTCAAAACGTGTCATATATATAACGTATTTTTCTTTTTGTGTCCTGAATAACAGTGAGTAGTTTCATTTCTGACGGACAAACGTCTATGTTTCTGAAGGTGCACATATCAAATTAAATTAAATGATTTAAAAAAAAAAAGGCATTATTAAGACTCTTAAAATCCAGATGTCCTGCCTGTAAAAACTCCCAGATGTTCTTGCTGCTGATGTTCACAACTAAACCATATTGGAAAAAAAAACCTAAAAAACGCCAACACAGAGGAACTTTCATGCTTTTTTTTAAACGGATGTGCTAGATTCTTTTTGTTGTTGTTTGATTGATTGAAGACTGTGGAGGAATATTGTTTTTTTTTTTTTGTTTGTTTACTCTGAACTAACCAGGGAAAGATGGTTCCTGCTTTTACTGGCAGCTTCTCTTCAAAGCACTTAAGCTGGAGGCCATCGTTTCAGCGGACGTGAGCATGCCATTATAGACATGAGAGATTACTCTTTTCTCATACAGTGCCTTTTTAAAGCAGACGATTCTCAAAGAAACCGTTTAAAGGGCCAGTGTGTAAGATTTAGGTGAAATTATTTCCATTTGGCAGATGGAATGAAAAAATAAATGTACTTTTTGTTAATTTCTTTGTTTTTTTCGAGCATACAATCACCTGGATGTTTGAATCGTTGTTTTCACGAGCCTTTTTATATTTGCATCAGGATGTCAACACCACGTTTTTTAATGCACAACACGATATCCGTGCAACTTCCACCACTAGATGTTGCTAAATCCTACACACTGTACCTTTTTTTTTTTTTTTTTAAAGTGTCACTCGGATCGATTCCCTCACCGTCTCGTGTCTCTTTAAACTCGACTCCTAATCAGCGCTGGGTGTGTGTGCTCTCCGTGTTGACCACTTGCCTTGCATTTGAGCATAGAAAATGCACCGTTTGGCTACGTATCAGCATAAAATAATACTGTATTGTAAAGTGTCACCCATGTTAATGACAGTAGAGCATTAAAAATGGAATAAAGCGATCTTGAGTTGCCCTCCGTTTTGTTCACACATGTTTTGAACACACAAATATAAACTGATATTAGTCTCCCATGAGAACAACAACTTTGGTACAACTATGTGCGATCAGAAATTTAGCTTTTTACGCAATTTCATCCAAAATTCCCCAAAAAATTCCTCAAGAAAATTTGTTCTAAGCCTAACACACTCCAAATGTTGTCCCGATCAGACTACTTTTGTCTGACCATAGCCTGAATTCTGGGGGGCGCTATAGAGCCCTGGGGCTAGCCACAGGTTGGGGCCCTATGCCACTATCGCACTTTTTGGTAACCCGACCTCCATGCCAAATTTCAATAGTTTTTAATGCATGTTCGAAGAAAAAATTTACAACTGAACAGAAACAATAGGTTCCTCGTTTCGTGCTCAGGCCCTAATAATAAAGACTAGAATAAAAACATACACTAACAATAAAGTCAGCATTTATTTGAATAGCTTTATTATGGCACGTTCACATCATGGCTTTACATACATTTTCTCCCACACAGAACTAAATAGGGTATAATATGTATAATACTCCGAGGTGTTGACTATTCCAAAATCAAATTTAGCGGAGGGCCTCATAAAGTCTTGAACTGGCCCTGCTTCCAGGTTTGTATAATTATTCACTAAGATCTTGCAGTGATGATGAAGTTGGATCACCGTGTCCAGGTTTGAGGAGGTCATCGTGTGCTCTTGCCTTGTTTGTTTTGTCAGCACTTGCTGTCTCAGCAACTGTATAATGGACATATTGAATATTAAATCATATTGGTCAGTTTGTCAATCAGTTATTTCAATTGTGAAATAATATGAGACTTTCTTCCTGCTGTTTCACGTGTAGTCACTGTTTTTAATCAACAAAAAAGTTTTTTTTCAATTTTAGTTTTCATTATTTACTGTTTGTTTTTGTTTGTTAAGTATAATAACCTTGCACTGACCTCCAGGTTATCACAAACATGCATTTGTGAGAGAATACAACGTTAGTCTTGTTTTTTCGGTATTTGAGGAAATGTTACGTATTATATCTTTAAATCTGATACACAGATACAAATCCATTTTTTGCCCCCATTCATTTTTATTCAGCTCATCCCAGGGCCATGCTAACATTTTGAATTGAGAAAAAACAACTTTCGACACCTTTTAAGACATTTTCTTTTCTTTCTTTATATTGGCTATAGTTTTATTTCTCCCTCTGTTAAGTGAGTTGCAGAATAAAAGTCCCAGCACATCTGAATGCTTTTACCCTTGTGCGTGTGCGCGTGCGTGGTCAATATAAAACCCAAGTTCCTCTCGTTTCCTCCTCACTCATTGGTCGTGCACCTGTCTTTATTCCTCCTCAACTTCTCTCATTCTTTGCAGCAACAATGGCCACAGCTGGTAAGGTAGGTACATATTTTAATGTTTTAAGAGTGATTAAGTCTTAAATCAGTTCTGAATAAGAATAGAAATCACGAATAAACCTCACTGAAACGCATTTATTTTGTTTATTTTTGTTTGTTTTTTTCACTGCTTTATGAAACATATGCTATGGAGATACATAACTGGAGATAATAGGGATGTGAATCTTTGGGTGGCTCACGATTCGATTCGATTCTGATTCTTAGGCTCACGATTCGATTCAAAATCGATTCTCGATTCAACCGATTCAATTCATATGATTCTCGATTCAAAAATTAATAAAATGCATAGTGTGTTAAGGCAAATTAAGGCATCAAAACAATCCAGTTTGTATAAGATAATGTGATAATGTGATCACACAAAGGCAAACTGAAGACAAAAGTTAACATTTATTCATTCAAAACGAATAAAAACTTCCGTGCTGTACAAACAAATAACTTGCATAAATAAAAACTTAGACGAGCTTTTACTTTTTCTCCCAGAAGTTACAAAAATAAACTGTACACAAATAACACAAACTGGTGTTTTGTGTGGTTTTTCAAAATAGAAACTTAAAAATAATATATATATATATATATATATATATATATATTATTTTTTCATAAACTTCAAATATATATATATATATATATATTTGAAGTTTATGAATCGGTTCAGAATCGTGGATGATTAGAATCGCAATGTGAATCGATTGTTTTATGTATAATATATCTATTTGTTTGACTGACATCCAGGTCATCACGTGCAAGGCAGCAGTGGCCTGGGAGCCCAACAAGCCCTTGGTGATTGAGGACATAGAGGTCGCTCCACCGCAGGCCGGTGAGATCCGCATCAAGGTGAGGAACATCTATTTATCAGAACACACACACAAGAGAGAGAGAGAGAGAGAGTGTGTGTATAAAGGTTAGTGAATAAATATAATGATGGTTTCAGCGTTTTTGGAGCCAGGAAGTCTGGCCGGAGCAAAACACCCAGTAGACTTGAATGCATTGAATCTGCACATCAAAACCCAGCACAACGTTATTCCTGTCTCTCACTGCCTTCACACCATCTGATTCACACGCCAAACCTCCTCCAGACAGGCACTACTGAAATACACATCCATTGTTCTCCCTCACACAATCTTGAAGAACACAATCAGTCCATTAAAGCTCACATAGAGTGGTCCTGTTGCACATATATGTTAGTTATGGAGGTCTACTTACATACATTAACTTGTTTTTATGGTCAAAAACCTCCTAGTTGCTGTAAACGAGCCGATAGAAATCCTCTTTTCTGACGCTGTTTCCCAGCTGCGAGATTTGAGACTCAACTCTCTCACCCAGAAGACAGAGTCTTGTGATTGGCCAGTACCCGGAAGTACACCCGCGCAGCTCCCCCCTCTGGAACGGTGGATGCGCTGCTACTCATTATCGAAACATTGTTTTAACAATGTTTAAAAACACCTCCACAACGGACGTTATTCTTCTTCTTCTGCGGTTCAATGTACGCAACAGGATGTGCCCGGACTAGTGCCCGGAGCAGGACGATCGGCTGTTCCGGAGAACCGGTGTTTACGTAACTATAACGGGATTTCGCTGAGCCCCGAGATTACAATAAAACACAGCGTTCTCAGCAGTGGTTAAACTGTTTGTTTAGAACCTTCAGGGCTTCTTAAACGTAATGACGCTAATACACACTAAAAAACATTGTAATTGGAACTTCCTGTCTAGGTCCGCTTTAATTGTGCACCCCACCAAAACAAAACCAGCTCAGAAATCTCTCACCAAACTTTGTCTTCTGTACAGATTGTCGCGACATCTGTGTGCCATACGGACCTTTACTACCTGTTAGAGAATATACCTGATTATGGATTCCCAACAGTCTTTGGCCACGAGGCAGCTGGCATTGTAGAGAGTGTTGGGCCTGGAGTGACGGAATTTCTGCCAGGTCAGTTAACGCTAATAAAATCTATTTTGTTGGTCCAATTGCTCACATTTGCTTTCCTGTTGTCCTGCGTTAACATCAGTTACAGCAAAACATGCAAACCCTTTTTTGAGTTTTTGTTTGTATTGTTCTGGATTTCAGGAGACAAGGTGATCCCTATGTTCCTCGCAAACTGTAGAGAATGTCGCTTCTGTAAAAGCCCGAAAACCAACTTGTGTGAACTCGCAGTGTAAGCTCTTTTCCTTTGCTTCTCATCTCTTTGTTCATTCAGGATGTGTTTATCAGGTTACAGACTCATGTCAGTGCTCTTTTTGTGTGTTGGAGATGGGATTCGCGAGTCAAGACAAGTTTAGTAATATTATGCCCCAGTCGTGTCAGTTATTACTGATCGATGTGATCCTTGCAAACTATCTTTCATCCCCCATCTCACCTTACTTTGGAACAAAAATGTTACAAGGTGACAGAAACCAAAATATACGTAAATATACATACAGTCAGTTACTCGCAAAACCCCATTACTGTGATTAGTCTTTCTCACGACACAATCCTGACTGGCTGGTAAAACTGGCAGTCACCAGTAGGTGGTACCATCCATTGTCTACCCGTTTATCCTCCACATGAGGGTTCGTGGGGGATTAGGTGAATAGGTCACTCGAAATTTACCGTATTAGTGAGAGTGTGAGTGAATGGTTGTGTGTCTCTATGTGTGGCCCTGCGATGGACTGGCGAACTGTCCAGGGTGTACCCCGCCTATCGCCCTACACGCTTAGAAATAAGGGTTCCAAATGGGTCCTTCTACAAGGGCTGAGGTTCTACCTGGAACCATTTGCTTCAACAAATAAACCTTATATGGTTCTACTTAGCACTTTTATTCAAGGGTTCTTGGTAACACTAATGGTTCCAGTTAAGACCATTTTGATCCAGGGAACACTTTAAAACCCCTTTCCTGAATAAAGGGTTTTAAAAGGGTTCTTGGTGGAATCCTCCAAAAGGGGCTCTAGGTGGAACCTTTATAAAAAGGTTCTACCTGGAGCCAAAAAGGGTTCTCCTATGAGGACCAGCCAAAGAACCTTATATGGTTCTACTTAGCACTTTTATTTCTGAGAGTGTATGTCAGCTGAGATCGGCACAGCACCCCCCGCCACCCTCCGGTGGAGGTTAAAGCAGTAGATAATGGATGGATGAAGGTCGTGGGGCCACTGGATCCAGTCCCAGCTGATATAGGGCAAAATGGATAGGTAGAATTTTTTCTTGGCACTAGCTAACTTCACACTCCTGACCATGCTAATTGTCATCTGATGTAAACCCATCCACTGTCAAATTAGCACACAAGCAAATTCACCCTTACCCACCCTTCTGAGGCTGCAGCCAAGCACACTTCCAAGATTGATAGATCTCATTTATATTACTCAAAGTAAAAAATTACTCAAACATTTTGTTTCACACAGCTCATGTATTTTTTTTTTCCACAATTCCACAAATCTCGTCCGAGGTTGTATTTTGACTTGAATAAATTCTCTGTTCGGGGATTGCTGCTCATAGTGATGTGATGGGACCAAAGGACTCCAGGTTCACCTGCAATGGAAAGAGGCTACAGCAGTTTGCAGGATGCAGCACCTTCTCAGAGTACACTGTGATTAACCAGGTTTCTGTGGCTAAGATTGACCCTGCTGCCCCTCTGGACAAAGTCTGTATCCTTGGATGTGGGGTCAGCACTGGATTTGGAGCAGCAGTTAACACTGCTAAGGTGAGTGTCTTACTCTTGGTGAGAGCTCAACGTGTCAAACCAGGCTGACATGATAAAGGCCAGACATCTGACATCTATCTATCATGTAATATATATCAATAACACAGGTTTATTATTGAATAGAACCTGATTAAATGCAGCTTTAAATACCACATTGAGTGTTTGCTCCTCCAGGTGGAGCCAGGCTCCACATGTGCTGTGTTTGGCCTGGGAACTGTGGGTTTGGCTGCAGTCATGGGCTGCAAGTTCGCCGGAGCAAAGAAGATTTTTGCTGTTGACATCAATCCAGAGAAGTTTGAAAAAGCTAAGGTGTTTGGTGCAACTGACTTCCTGAACCCCAAGGATTATGATAAACCTATCAATGAGGTGCTGGCTGAGCTGACTGATGGAGGAGTGGACTTCTCTCTGGAATGTGTCGGCAATGTTGGAGTCATGGTGAGACAAAGAGATTTACACTGAGGTTGTTTTGTAAACTGACTCAAAAAGTCAGTGAACTCACTTTATGCTCTTTCAACTTCTAGCGCAGTGCTTTGGAGTCTTGCACGCAAGGCTGGGGTGTCAGTGTGCTGGTTGGCTGGGAAACCATGCATGAGATTGCTACCCAACCCTTTCAGCTCATTGTTGGACGCACATGGAAAGGCTCCACCTTTGGGGGTAAGAAACAATCGATCAAACATGATTATCCCAGGACCAAATAAAACACCACTGCTAGTGTCATGCTTGTCATAGTTGACTTGTTTCTTGTTGTCAGTCTCAAAGGGGTCTGTCCCGCCTAAAATGAACTTGCCCAAGTCGGGAGAAGGCTTTATGATGGGCGATATAGAGTAGATACAGAAGACAAGTGATTCCGTCAGTGATGTTTCTGGAACCATCGGGTATTTCGGGTCTTTCAATATCATCCACCCTCCTCCGGGTGACCTTAGCTTGTATCCAGATGGCTTAACTACCATGCCTCCATGGATCTCATCCTTTGAGCCAAAGCCATCTTGAGGCCCTCTCTGCAGCTTCAGTGATACTTCGGATGTCTTTCCTCTTTCTCATACCTTCGATGCCTAAAGTGCTGAAGGCTCTGGCCAAAGAACAGGCTGCGAAGCCTCTACATCCAACCTCCACTAGGAGACATCTCATTCTCCACTCAGCAGAGATTCGCCAGTGTTGACGAAGGTGATTGTTTTCTTGGAGGGTTGAAACTGCTTTGCCCACACAAGTCCAAAACTGACGGTCTTGAGGATGATCATGCCTCCATCTGTCCCGACCATCTCCGAGAGCCCTAGTACAGCAGCAGAGGATGTGTTCTAGTTGTCCTTGCTTGGAACACAAGGGGCATACCGGTGTCTCTGCGATGCCCCATGTGTGCAGGTTGGACGGGCTTGGAAGCACGTCTTACACTGCCTGGAGGGGAACTTCATGCGCTGAGGCTCGGCTTTCCAGAGCTACACCTGAGTTACATCTGTTGTTAAAAGTGCAACAGTGAAGGTACCAGCTGACCCCAAAATAAAGTGACCCAGGGGGACCGTATTGGCACTGGGCCTGGTTTCCAAGTATGGTGCCTTCTCTGTAGACACCCACACCTTTGGACAATAGTAGAATCATGTTTTTTTATGTATTACGTGTGTGTTCTCTGTGGCTCAGGATTCAAGGGTAAGGATGGAGTGCCTGAGATGGTCAAAGCCTACATGGACAAAAAGGTGAAGCTGGATGAGTTTATTACTCACAACATGACCTTGGCCCAGGTCAATGATGCGGTTGAACTGATGAAACAGGGCAAATGGTATGTTCATTCATACTCCACTGTTCATGATGATTAATTAGCCTGCAATACAATGAACAATTTTCTGTTTTGTTTTTGCTCCACAGCATCCGGACAGTCATGAGTGTTTCTCCACAATGAGACCGCGATGTTGTTTTCAGTGAAGCCAAAACCCTTTGATGCACAACATGGGTCATAATTGACCAGACTAATCTAATTCTGTTTTCAAATGTGTGTGATGTAAATTCCCTCTGACAACCAGAAATGGCCTATGTTCAGATCCTGGATTATTTCACGTGTTTCCATTTGCTACTCCTTTTTTATTTACTTTGTTTTGACAATGTTTGGAAATGTAGCAGTCATTCATTTATATCAAAAAGTTGCACACTACAGCTTTATTAGAAAAGGTTTAAAATGGCTTGAGCCTTGTTGTACTGAATCTCAACACAATGATACACAAAGACATGTGCACAGTATGCATTGCAGACATTAAACAAAATATGTGATTGAACTGATTTGTATTGTTTTTATGGCTTTGAAGGAAACGATAACAAGTATAATTCAAAAAGAAAGCACAAGTTGCAGTGACAGGGGACTATCTGATCCGTCTGCTTACATTGTAGACTCATATCTGATTCATATCTGATGTGTTTCCACATACAAATACAACAAGGCCTGGATCTGATTAGACGATATCTGGTTCCATGTGCTTTTTGTTTTCCTGCTTACACTGTCACGTGCTACAGAATCAGGAATTTCAGAATTGGGTCAGATGCACTGTGCAGAGTAACCTTTAAATGCAAAGGTGGTCGAATGACAGACAGATTTCTCTTTGTCGTTGTTCTCTTTTGCAAGGATTTCGACATTTCACAATAAGGCAACTTTCACTTAAATGGTGGCGTGTGCAGAGTGTGTGTGTAAAGTTTTATATCAGGCAAAGAGCAGCACTAAAAGTCAATCAATGATTCACCTGATGATTGTCAAAGATTAACCCTTAGAACACAGAACACTTTTTTTCCATTACTACACTCTTAGAAATAAGGATTCTTCTACAAGGGCTGAGGTTCTACCTGGAACCATTTGCTTCTGAAAAACCCTTTCTTCGGGAAAGGGTTCTTGGTAACACTAACGGTTCCAGTAAGAACCATTTTGATCTAGGGAACCCTTTAAAACCCCTTTCTTGAATAAAGGGTTTTAAAAGGGTTCTTGGTGGAACCCTCCAAAAGGGTTCCAGGTGGAACCTTTATAAAAAGGTTCTACCTGGAGCCAAAAAGGGTTCTCCTATGAGGACAAGCCAAAGAACCTTATATGGTTCTACTTAGCACTTTTATTTCTAAGAGTGTTTAAACGTACAGTATATACAGAGTATAAGAATGTGCAATATAAAGTGTCTTACATCCTTTTTTTCAGCACAACCTAGGCAATCTGATGAAAGAAAAAATACAGTTTTTGGTTCGTTTTTATGAACAAAAGAAAAGAAAAGAGATCTATTTAATGACTTCTGCACAATTATTGCTACTTTATAGCACTACTTAAAATGTGATATAAAATAAAGCATGACCTTGACTCAACAACCAATTTTTTTAAAGCCTGAATATGTGACCTATAAACACGCACACCCAGGGTGTTCCCACGGCAAATGACCATGGGTGCACCAAATTAACGTGGTTGGATGTTGTTAGACGTTTCACATCTGCCTTGATGTAAGAACACAACATGGTACAACACCCTATATGCATTGTCCACATCAAAAAGTTAGTAATTTAAGTCATTTTCAAAAGCAAACCCTATGATATTATGCAGCCCATAGCATCAGCAGCAGCAGCAGCTTCACTCTCTATGTGAACAACAGCAGATGCAAGGCAGAAAGAATACCAGAGATGTAAAGCAGATCAAGTGGCATATTTCTATGGATGTACATGTAAAAAGTGGTGAAAACATTTTGGCTTATGAAAGAAAAAGAAAGAAGAAAAAAGCAATCTTACTTTTAGGTATTTGAATGTGGAAATGTTACGTATGGTATCTTTAAATCTGATAAATCTGTTTAGCCCTGTTTCATTTTTTCTTGAGCTCATCCTGGGGCCATACTAACATAGTGGATGCATACACAGTGCAACATGCTAAACTCAAAAATGCTTACACAACATTTTGAATTTGGAAAAAAAAATTGAGCTGACATACACCTTTTAGGACATGTGTTGACTTAATTTTATTTACGTTTATTTCTCCCTCTGTTAAAGTGAGTCTGTGTACAATAATAAAAGTCCTAGACCATTTGAATGCTTGACCTATTTTTCCCTTGTTTGTGTGTGTGTGTGTGTGTGTGTTTGTGTGTGTGCATGTGTGTGTGTGTTCCATATAAAACCCAAGTTCCTCTCGTTTCCTCCTCACTCATTGGTCGTGCACCTGTCTTTATTCCTCCTCAACTTCTCTCATTCTTTGCAGCAACAATGGCCACATCTGGTAAGGTAGGTACATATTTTAATGTTTTAAGAGTGAATAAGTGATAAATCAGTTCTGAATATGAACAGAAAACAAAAATAAACCTCACAGAAACATGTTTAAGTGAGCTGTTTTTTGTTTTTTTGTGTGTGTATGAGTGTCCTAAATGTAAGTAATACACCAAGTTTTTAGCATGTTTTTTGGACATGCATTATTTTGTTTTTTCAGTGGTTTATAAAACAAATAATATGGAGATATATAGATAAAACAGTAATTTGTAATATTTCTATCACTGGGTATTTTGAAATTCAAATATAAGTTGTATTTGAAGAATGCCAAGTGTGGCCTTGCTTTGTTTTGTTTTTTTGTTTTTTTTAATATATTATTTGACTGTTATGTAATTTGACATCCAGGTCATCATGTGCAAGGCAGCAGTTGCCTGGGAGCCCAACAAGCCTTTGGTGATTGAGGACATACAGGTCGCTCCACCACAGGCTGGTGAGATCCGCATCAAGGTGAGGAACATCTATTTATCAGAAGACACACACACAAGAGCACAAGTTCGGTTTACATGACTTCAGGCGACATTGTGTGTGTGTGTGTGTGTGTGTGTGTGTGTGTGTGTGTGTGTGTGTGTGTGTGTGTGTGTGTGTGTGTGTGTGTGTGTGTGTGTGTGTGTGTGTGTGTGTGTGTGTGTGTGTGAGAATACATGTAAATCAGAGCAAAGGTCTTGAATGATCAGTGGCTCCCAGCTGTATACACACACACACATATATATATACATACATATATATATATGTGTATATATATATATATATATATATATATATATACACATATACATATATATATACATACATATATATATGTATACATACATATATACACATACATACATATATACACATACATACACACATATATATACACATACATATATATATATACATACACATATATAAATACATATATATATATAAATACACATATATACATATATATATACATATGCATATATAAATACATATATATATACATATACATTTACATACATACGTACATATATATACATACATATATATATACATATACATACATACGTACATATATACATACATATATATATACATATACATACATACGTACATATATATACATACATATATACATATATATACATATACATATACATACATACGTACATATATATACATACACATATATATACAGGCCTATAGATTTCATTGGGTTTGACTAAACTAATAATACAAATATATATAGTTTTCAGCACAATGGATCTTTGACCTTCAGAGTTGCACAAAAGCAGGCTTTGAAGCATTGAAGCAGAACTGCAACAAGCCATTTAACCCTCACAGTGACTCTGAAGCTGAAACCCTGCATAGTTCTGCTTTAATATCAGCTGTGGTTGTATGCCCCACGTTACCCAACATGTTCAAAATGAATCAAATCAGAAATTTCTCTCAACAAACTTTGTCTTGTGTACAGATTGTCGCAACAGCTGTGTGCCATTCGGACCTTTACTACCTGTTAGAGAGTATGCCTAAAGATGGATTCCCAGTAGTCTTTGGCCACGAAGCAGCTGGCATTGTAGAGAGTGTCGGGCCTGGAGTGAAGGAATTTCAGCCAGGTCAGTTAACGCTAATAAAATCTATGCTGTTGGTCCAATTGCTCACATTTGCTTTCCTGTTGTGCTGCGTTAACATCAGTTACAGCAAAACGTGCAAACCCTTTTTTGAGTTTTTATCTTGTACACTGGCTTATTTCTCTGGATTTCAGGAGACAAGGTGATCCCTGTGTTCCTCCCGCAGTGTAGAGAATGTCGCTTCTGTAAAAGCCCTAAGACCAACCAGTGTGAACTAGCAGTGTAAGCCCTTTTTCGTTTACTTCTCATCTCTTCATTCATTCAGGGTGGTGCCAATCCCGGCTGAGACAGGGTGAAATGGACAGGTCGTCAGTCCATTGTAGGGACAACCAAGCATGCACACAGTCACACCTACAGACAATTTAGAGTGTTCAGTTAAGCTGTGCACCTTTTTTGGACTGTGAGAGAAAACAACTTGGTCTTGGTTATAGCTAACCACCCCCATATGACCCCTGGTTGTACCAGCTACTGTAAACAGTGTGTGTTCACAGCATTATGTCATTTTCAAAATTCTTCTCACCCGCGTCATTATATCTTGCATCAGAGATAGTGAGCTTAAAGGTGCCATATGTAAGAATGTGGCCAAAAACGGTTACTACATTCAAATTCAAAATACCGAGGTCTTTTAGGTTTCGTTTTCTGACGTAACTGGCAACCCGTGGTTGCTCGGCAGCTGAGACTCTACTGATTGCAATGATTGGTAGACGGTGGTAGGTGGCGCCACATGCCAAAACATGATTTCAAAACATAAACATGATTTGCAGTCTGCAAAATATTTTTTTTAATGCAAATATTTTTGGCTGTACTGTTGTTGTTGGTGAGTTCAGTTTGTTATATGAACATTATTCCTGAGTCTCTGTGACATATTAGGAGGATTTTATGGCCAGTATTTTTAGATTTATTACATAATGCACTTTTAACTGTCCACAGATAACAGATTTTCCTGGCACTAGTTTAGTTAACTTCACACTCCTCACCACACTAATTTGATTGTCTTCTGATGTTATCTCTAACCCCTCCCACTGTGAATCAGCACCAGGCTAACTTCACCCTTACCCACTCACTTATGCCTAACACTAGGACTGGGCGTCATGAGATAAGTTCTTCTGAGGCTGCAGCAAAGAACGCTTCCAATAGTGACACATGTCATGTATATCGCTCAAAGAACAGAGGTGATATACATCTGGTGACATTCACATGACTTTTGTCAACTGCATGAATCAAGTCCCAGATTGTATTTCGATTTGAATACATTCTCTGTTCAGGGATGCTGGTCATGGTGATGTGATGGGACCAAAGGACTCCAGGCTCACTTGTAAGGGAAAGAAGTTAATGCAGTTTGCTGGAACCAGCACCTTCTCAGAGTACACTGTCGTCAACCAGATTGCTGTGGCTAAGATTGACCCTGCTGCCCCTCTGGATAAAGTCTGTCTCCTTGGATGTGGCGTCAGCACTGGATTTGGAGCAGCAGTTAATACTGCTAAGGTGAGTGTCTTACTCTTGATGAGAGCTCAGCATGTCAAACCAGGCCAGACATCTGACATTACATCAACAGTATCAATAATAAGGGTTTATTATTCTATAGAACATCAATAAATGCAGCTTTAAATACCATGTTTGCTCCTCCAGGTGGAGCCAGGCTCCACATGTGCTGTGTTTGGCCTGGGAACAATAGGTTTGGCTGCAGTCATGGGCTGCAAGTTTGCCGGAGCGAAGAAGATTTTTGCTGTTGACATCAATCCAGACAAGTTTGAAAAAGCTAAGGAGTTTGGTGCAACTGACTTCCTGAACCCCAAGGATTATGATAAACCTATCAATGAAGTGCTGGTTGAGCTGACCGGCGGAGGAGTGGACTTCTCTCTGGAATGTGTCGGCAATGTTGGAGTCATGGTGAGACGGACAAAGAGATTGTTTTGTACATCGTCTAAAGATGGTGAACTATTTAAAAAATAAAAATTCTTGCAAACCTCTCACTTCTAGCGCAGTGCTTTGGAATCGTGCGTGAAAGGCTGGGGTGTCTGTGTTCTGGTTGGCTGGACGAACATGCATGACGTTTCTACCCGACCCCTTCAGCTTATTACTGGACGCACATGGAAAGGCTCCATCTTTGGAGGTAGGACAAGAGTCGGTCGAAACCGTGACAAAATAAAACACCACTGTAATTCTCTTGCTTGCCATAGTTGATTTGTTTACATTTTTGGTAGACGGTCACAAGGGACGCTGTCTTACCTACAAAACCTTGCCTAAGGAGGGAATAGGCTACATGATAGCAAGGGTCACCAGTCCATCACATGACCAACAGAGACAATAATTCCCTCCCACAGTAGAATTGGACTCCAATTACTTAACCCCATGCTGTGTGCAGGAATGTTCCAGAAACCTTAAGGGCATCTTCTGTGGTATTCTGTAAATGATGATGCTACATTATGGGGTCAATTACCTGTGTAGCCTTCTTTGTAGACCCGTCTTTGGACCATGGTAGAATGAGACGGTGTATTTTGTATTTATTGTGTGTTCTCTGTGGCTCAGGATTCAAGAGTAAGGATGGTCTGCCTGAAATGGTTAAATCCTACATGGACAAAAAGGTGAAGCTGGATGAGTTCATTACTCACAACATGACCTTGGCCCAAGTCAACGATGCCATTGAACTGATGAAACAGGGCAAATGGTATGTTCATTCATACTCCACTATTCATGATGATTAATTAGCCTGGAATACAATGTTTTTGTTTTTGTTTCTGCTCCACAGCATCCGGACAGTCATGAGTGTTTCTCCACAATGAGACTGTGATGTTTTCAGTGAAGCCAAAATCTGGAAAAAAAAATCAGAAATGGCCTATGTTCAGATTCTGGATCATTTCATGTGTGTCCATTTGCTGTACCATATCAACAACAACAAAAAAAATCACACTACAGCTTTCATTAGTCAAATGCTGATGGAATAAAATACAAGGGCTCAGTTTGTTTTTTTGTTGTTTTGCCAATTCATTTGAACTATTATACAACTATTATAGACACAAAAGGTCATCACTTGTTCCTGGTCCCATTCCGGACATTTCCTGAAAATTTCGTGAAAACATACACCTCCTCTATAATGCAGAACGCAAAGGCTCAAACAGAGCTAGAGTGACTGGGTAGCTGAGTGTACGAGCTGCCATCTTGGTGGAGTTGTGACCTGGTTTAAAAGAGCAGAGCTGATTGGAGATGACTGACAGCTGAGCAACCTGATCCCACACCTATAACCAAGCACCTGGCAGGAAGGATTCAAATCCATGACAAGTTGTGACACATTTAAGATCCTAGTATTAGATATAGGCCACGTTTAAATGAGCTTTTTAAAGCGGAATTGATTTCTTTTTATTCAGAATTAAAACTCTATTGTAAACACGGCCAAAGTCTCATCTGGACTCTCTGAATACTTACATAAATAGTTGTTACTTTATTGCCTTTATTCCTTGTCAACATCTCTCCCACTCTGCTGAAAAAAATGGCTACATCTGGCAAGGTAGGTTCAAGATTCAATCTGAGCGTGTTTAGTTCATGTATATATGTAGGTAAAGAAACAATATCATCACGTTGTGGTTGCACATGTGTTGTGTGTGTGCAAATGGATATGACATACTGAGGTTTGTTGGTGGTTCTTGGCACATGGGTTATGTATGCTTGTTACAACCTTCCCAGTTTGTCTGCTCTCATGACTTGGAAGACAGTTGGAATCTTCCTTGCTCGTGTGTGTGTGTGTGTGTGTGGCAAAAACAAAATCACTTTATCGAACCCATCCAGAAAATATGGAAAACATTTATGCAGTTTTAAATGTGATAAAGGTCTATTCAAGACAATGCTTGATCATTACATACATGTGCTTGTATTGAGTTAAACTCGTTGACGGCTTGCTTAAAAGACCACCTTTGAGTCATACCATTCCAAATGCCAAAAATTATTATTATCATTATTTGACAGACATAAAAACAACAAAGCTGATAGCGTTGTCGGACTTTTGCATAGGACTCTAGAGCCATGTTTCCACAGACTGGATTGATATGTGAAGAATAACCATTCTTGGGAGTAGCAGAGTAAAATGGTCTGGGTGGAGCAACAACTTTTTTTTTCCTTTTTCTTTTTTTTTATTGGAGCATACCATATTAAGCTTAAGTGAGAGTTCATTCCCTCTTACACACTGGTCTTGCAGCTGTCTTTATTTCTCTTCAACATCTCTCATTATTTCCTGGAAAGAATGGCCACAGCTGGAAAGGTAGGTATAATATTCTATATTTCACAGGTCTGCCTATGTCAGAAACAAACCATAATGTAAGCATGATGTGTTTGTGTATGTGATATTAATTTATTGTCAATGGATGTGATACACAAAGGTTTTTTTGCTGAGTATTTGCACATGGATGATTTATTTTGTTAAAATGTTTCCCAAGTCC
Source organism: Microchirus variegatus (assembly GCF_963457635.1). NCBI lineage: Eukaryota > Metazoa > Chordata > Actinopteri > Pleuronectiformes > Soleidae > Microchirus > Microchirus variegatus. The sequence continues at coordinate 12,193,587 of NC_139822.1, read as the reverse complement.
CTGTCCCAGTAACATGTTGTGTGCCGACACATAACTTTGCAGTGAACCATTTCAGGTTGGTTAGTTAATACCTACTGTGGTCTTGCTCCTGCATTGTGTGCCGCAGCTGCTGTATCAGCAACACAAAAAAACCAGTCCACACTTTAAATTCCTATTTCATAAATACATGGTGACATTTGTTTCCATTAGGAATAGTACTAAAATAACCGGCCCCAACAATTTCATTCTTGGCACCCTTTATTTGTGGATAGCAGAGTAAAATGGTACAGTATGTTCTGGGTGGAGCTAGAAGGGCTCCACCCAGAACAGTCGGCTGTGTTTCTTCAGTGCCCACAGTCACACAAAGCTTGACGTCTTGTTGAGACAAACCGAGCAGGAAAAAGAGCTACTGGATGCCCTCCATTATTGGACGTCCTCCAACAAATCTCAGATTGTCCCTGTTGTGTCATGTTCATTGTTGTTGCAATGGAACAGCCCACACTCCGCCTATCAAGTACACAAACTGTTTTCAGTTGAAAGGCAGGCCTGATGCAGGGCTATACCGCTCCAAACTGAACCGTACTATCATGTCAACATGGCATTGGTAGCTTACACATCACCCACATATGACCTCACAAATCTGATCATGCCAAGAGTGTGCAAAATTGTCATCAAAGCAAAAGTACTTATAATGTAATAATGAGACTTTATGTTGGTTGTTTCATGTGGGGTTCACTGACCTCCAGGTCATCACGTGCAAGGCAGCAGTGGCCTGGGAGCCCAACAAGCCTTTGGTGATAGAGGACATAGAGGTAGCTCCACCACAGGCCAACGAGGTCCGCATCAAGGTGAGATGCATCCCTTTATCACAGATAAATGAATTGTTCTTGAATCGAACGGCGATTCTCCATTGATTTCATAACGGGCCAAGAACACATGTTTACCAAATGTTCAAACGAGACGTTACTTTCAATGATCCTTGCCCTCTGTGCAGATCGTGGCAACAGCCGTGTGCCACTCAGATCTTTACTTCCTGTTCGAGAGTATGCCGAAAGACGGCTTCCCAGCAGTTCTTGGCCATGAGGCAGCCGGGATTGTTGAGAGTGTTGGACCTGGAGTGACTGAATTTCAGCCAGGTCTGATAACACTTTCAAACTCAGATTTTCACTTGCCCACATTTGGCCTATGTCGAAAATAAACTTTTTTCACATTGGTTTGAAATGTATTTCACTTGACATGGGTTTTGAATTTCAGGAGACACGGTGATTCCTCTGTTCATGCCCCAGTGTAGAGAATGTCGCTTTTGCAAAAGCCCGAAGACCAACCAGTGTGAACATGCATTGTGAGCTAAGTTTTATTTTCCTCCTCATCTCCTTAATTCATTCAGGGTGTGTTTATTAGGGTTACAGGTATCACCCAGCAATACCATCATAACAGTTATAATTCCTGTAATTCAGGAATAGAAGGTGAGACACTGAAACGTGGGTCGACTTGTCTGGAATGTATTAATTGCACATGCATTCATCATCTTCCTGATCACTTTTCCCTGGGTTGTATTAAGTTTTAAGAAACAGAAACTTTTGTTATATTTTGTGCAGTTATGTTTTGCATATTCATATTTGCATGTCTCATGAAACCTCATTATACAATCCTGAATGGCTGGTAAACATGTCCCTACTATTAAAAAGTGTGTGCAGACAAAGCACATCTTGCATTGGAGTTCACTATCTTAACTGTCCATGGATGGATTTTTTCCTACCTTCCGTCACCGGGCACTAGCTAACTTCATGAATTCTCCCCGCTCCAGTCCTTCCAGTAGCATTTTCTCAGCCACTTCATGGCTTGGATACTATATCTCAGCTCCTCACCACGATAGTTCGATTATCTTCTGATGTTAGCTCACCACACTCCCTGCTCAGCTGTCAAATTAGCACAAAAGCTTACTTGCCCTTCACCCACTCACTATGCCAGATTTGCAGAAATGGAGGGAAAACCCTTAAGACAAGAAGTGGTGGAGACTCTGGGACTTTGTCCTTGTCAGTAGCATGAATAAGAACAGGGACACACACAAAATGTGTTCAGCTGCCTGGTCCTGAAACATGCCTGGCATGCATCAACAATCCTGCTCTCTTGGAATTGGAATATGATTTTTTTTTTCCCATTACACCCTGGGATGTCAAGCCTTGTCCTTTCACTGTTCTCAGAGATGGAGACTCTCATTTCCCTGCTGATTTTGATTTGTACAAACATGTACGACATGAAACTTTGATGTTCCCTGGCCTACTTTCATAACGGAGACCACAAGATCCCGCTTTGTAGGTAAACAATCACCAGATAAGAGCAGGTTGGACCAGGCACCTGGCATGTCAAGACCACTTTCACACATCTCTGGTGAAATGTTGATATCCATGTGCTTTCAATGCCAACTTGGTGCACTCCGTTTCCCTGAGGAAATGCTCAGCTGACATTGTGACCAACCCAGCTTTTGTGCCTGAGAGGGTGTTTTCATATTCTCCTGATATCTCACATGAGCAAAAGTGGAGTGTGTTATGTTCGGCAAAGGCGGTGTGTATGTATATTATTTTACCAAGTCTTTGAAAGATGATGGAATTGTTTATTGGTCCAAAATCTGTAGTTTTTTGACTGTTTTATTAGTCTGTGTCCTTCCTCGATACTATTTCTATTCTTGACATGTGGTGTCAAACCTAAGTTTGAAAGATGGAGGATCTTTGGAGACTGAGTTTTCTTGGCCATGTGTCTTTAAACAAGCGACCATGTGGTCTCCATTCAAGAAGCATGATGACGCCATCTTGAAAGAACTGAGGCTCAACAAATCGAATAGTGAAGATTGTTGCTGTGGCTTTCTCAAGTCAACAGAATAATGTAAGTGTGATCTCCAACCAGACTCTTCGTTTTTTTGCTATAGGCATGTGAAAAGAGGTTGTTTATCTTAATGATGCCACCACGCGTGCAGTTTATAGTGGGGGCTACAACCTGGAAGTGAAGGACTTGTACAGCAGCCAATCAGGATTACCTAGTGAGATAAAAGCATGTGAGGTTGAAACAAGGCATACATCAATTTTTAAATATTTAAATATTCTTTCTTCAGGGATGTTAGTCACGGTGATGTGATGACACCAAAGGACTCCAGGTTAACGTGCAAGGGAAAGAAGGTACTGCAGTTTGTAGGAACCAGCACCTTCTCAGAGTACACTGTAGTGAACCAGATTGCTGTGGCTAAGATTGACCCTGCTGCCCCTCTGGACAAAGTCTGTCTCCTTGGATGTGGGGTGTGCACAGGATTTGGAGCAGCAGTTAATACTGCTAAGGCAAGTTTCTTCTTCTTGTTAACAATTCAACATCTATTGATGGAGAGATGATAACGATCCCAAACCTAAAGTAATGTGTACGTTTTAAATTATGTTATCCTTAGTAATCAGGGCTAACGGTTGTTCATTATGGAATAAAGCATCACAAAGTATGGATTGAAGTGTCATGTTTACCAGAATGTTTGCTCCTTCAGGTGGAACCAGGCTCCACGTGTGCTGTGTTTGGCCTGGGAGCTATAGGTTTGGCTGCAGTCATGGGCTGCAAGTTCGCCGGAGCGAAGAAGATTTTTGCTGTAGACATCAATCCAGACAAGTTTAAAAAGGCTAAGGTGTTTGGTGCAACTGACTTCCTGAACCCCAAGGATTATGATAAACCTATCAACGAAGTGTTGGTTGAGCTGACTGGCGGAGGAGTGGACTTCTCTGTGGAATGCGTCGGCAACGTTGGAGTCATGGTGAGACAGACAAAGAGATTGTTTTGTAAAACGCTAACTACTGTTAAGATTGTTTCTTACAAACCTCTATGACTTTCTACTTCTAGCGTACTGCTTTGGAATCGTGCGTGAAAGGCTGGGGTGTCTGTGTTCTGGTTGGCTGGACGAACATGCATGATATTTCTACACGACCCCTTCAGCTTATTACTGGACGCACATGGAAAGGCTCCATCTTTGGAGGTAGGACAAGAGTCGGTCGAACCCGTGACAAAATAAAACACCAGTGTAATTGTCTTGCTTGCCATAGTTGGTTTGTTACTTATCATTTTACATTTTTTGGTAGATGGTCATAAGAGACTGTCTTACCTACAAAACCTTGCCTAGGGAGGGAATAGGCTACATGATAGCAAGGGTCACCAGCCCATCACATGACCAACAGAGACAATAATTCTCTCTCACAGTAGAATTGGACTCCAATTACTTAACCCCATGCTGTGTGCAGGGATGTTCCAAAAATAATGTGACCCAGGGGGACCGTACATTAAGCTGAACCAAAGCAGGCTATTGGAACTGGGCCTGATTTCAAATCACAGCGTCTTCTGTGGTATTCTGTAAATGATGATGCTAAATTGTGTGGGGTCAATTACCTGTGTAGCCTTCTTTGTAGAACCGTCTTTAGACCATGGTAGAATGAGACAGTAGACGTATTTTGTATTTATTGTATGTTCTCTGTGGTTCAGGATTCAAGAGTAAGGATGGAGTGCCTGAAATGGTTAAATCCTACATGGACAAAAAGGTGAAGCTGGATGAGTTTATTACTCACAACATGACCTTGGCCCAAGTCAACGATGCCATTGAACTGATGAAACAGGGCAAATGGTATGTTCATTTATACTCCACTATTCATGATGATTAATAAGCTTGGAATACAACTCACAATTCTGTTTTTGTTTCTGCTCCACAGCATCCGGACAGTCATGAGTGTTTCTCCACAATAAATTCCCTCCGACAATCAGAAATGGCCTATGTTCAGATCCTGGATTACTTCATGTGTTTCCATTTCCTGTACCTTTTTTTTCTTTACTGTAGCATTCATTCATTTATATTGGAAGGTTGCACAATACAGCTTTATTGGAAAGGGTTTGATGACCAGCAGCTTTGTTGTACTGAATTTCAACACAATGAGACAATAAAAGGGCTAAACGATTGCTTTAATGGCTCCGTTTGGTTTTTGTTGCTTTACAGTATATGTCATTAAACTAATGTGTAAACCCTCCTGCATATTTGGAACAAAATGTTGTCTTTATTTTCTTTAGCTTAACATGACAAATGGTGAATGGTCTGTATTTATATAGCACATATTTGAGTCTTGATGAACATTTGATGCTGCTTTACTCTATAGTTTGTGTTGTTCACCCATTCAGATCACTCACACATTTATACACCTAAGTAAATCACTTTTTCTATCAGGGAGTGGGAATCAAGCTCACAACCTTGAAGAGTTCATTATGAGCGAAGCATTTCAGTCAGACACCAGGCATTCTGAATTGATATGAGATAAACTATGCAATAATGCCTTGCATTAAAGCTCACATAGAGTGGTACTATCGCACATATGTTAGTTATGGAGGTCTACTTACATACATTAACTTGTTTTTATGGTCAAAAACCTCCTAGTTGCTGTAAAGGAGCCGAAAGAAATCTCTTTTCTGAAGCTCTCGTCAGTTGCGCTATTTCAGACTGAGCTCTCACACCCAGAAGACAGACTGTGTTGTGATTGGCCAGCCAGCGTAGAGCCTTCCCAACTGTCTTGTGATTGGCCGATACCCGGAAGTGACATAATCAGCACACCAGCTCTCAGAAGTGCAGCGCCCCCCTCTGGAGTGGTGGATGCACTGCTACTCATTATCAAAAGATTGTTTTAACAATGTTTAAAAATGGCTTCGTCACGACTCCCCCGCCGCAGTCCCTTTTATGACTTTGACCCAGAGTCAGAAGACACTGTCGCTCGTGAAACACCTCCACAACGGACATTCTTCTTCTGCGGTTCAATGTACGAGGTAATGACGCAGAGGCACACTTAAAAAACAGCGTTAATTGGAACTTCCGGTCTAGGTCTGCTTTAAAGGCCACAACACCTAATTTATCAGTCAAGAGTGTTTCATTAACGCACTCCACATCAGGACTCTGAGATGATGTCACATATGTGTGTGCATCAGGTGGATTTTACTTCAGTGTGATACATGGGCAGGGAACCTGACTACATCGATTAAAGAAGAGCATCTCAAGGGCAAAAATTAATTAGTGGACACATACTACATAATATACTAAGCTCTCCAATTGCTGTATATGGCATGCATTTCTCTTGGAAGCATTCGATGTTCGATATAAGTGATGATGATGCTATTTCAGGTGGTATTGGCTCAGTTTTGAGAAGATGTGCAGTTAGAAAAGGTATGCAGAGTATGCAAAATTAGAGTTACCTCATCGTATGAGGCTGCCATTGGGAACAACCACCAGTTTTGATGCCATTTGAAGATTCCATCGGTTCTCCAACACACTTCGAAGGGAAAGGTGAGGTGAGCTATATTCAGCTGCAAACAAATATTGCAAAATGTTACACACTGTATCTTTAAAACCTCTTTAGACATATTTTAACTTGAAGGACTGTTAAGAACTGAAGGCTGGGTCAGCTTAGGACAGCACAAACACACATAGTTCTGACCTTAGAGGACTGGCTAATGTGTTCCCACACACTAGTACAGTCTATTTGACACATTCAAAGTCCCAGCCCATCTGAATATTACGTAACTTTTTTTTCCTTTTTTTTTATTGGAGCGTACCAAATGAAGCTTAAGTGAGAGTTCATTCCCTCTCACACACTGGTCTCGAAGCTGTCTTTATTTCGCTTCAACAACTCTCATTATTTCCAGAAAAGAATGGCCACAGCTGGAAAGGTAGGTATAAGATTCGATTCATTTCACAGGTCTGCCGATGTCAGACAAACAAACCTCAGTCTCAGTGACCATAATATACGCATGATGTTGTTTGTGTATGTGATTTTAATTCCGTGCCAATGGTTTTTTTGCTGGCTCTTTGCACATGGATGATTTATTTTGTTAAATTGTTCCCCAAGTCCCTGTCCTCATTACATTTTGTGTGCTCAAATATGACTTTGAAACTATCCAGAGTTTTTTTGATCAACTGTGTGGCCAAAGCTTGGCAAAATCATAGAAAACAGAGCAAAAGTTAGTTAGTAAATACCTAGTGTGGTGTTACTCTTGCTTTGTGTGCTGCGGCTGCTGTATCAGCAACCCAAAAACCGGTCCACACTTTAATGACATATTTGTGGGTTCACCGTCTTCAGATGACTGCTTTCTGAAGGACAGATAGTAAAAACTTTTCACCAGTTCAACTGTAAAAGTAAAGAGACTAAAGAGATGAAATAATGTGACTTAATGCTGGCTTTTTAATGTGGGGTCACTGACCTCCAGGTCATCACATGCAAGGCGGCAGTGGCCTGGGAGCCCAACAAGCCTATGGTGATCGAGGACATAGAGGTCGCTCCACCACAGGCCAACGAGGTCCGCATCAAGGTGAGAAACTCCATTTATAATTTTTAATACATGTAAAATTCAGAGCACAGGTCTTGAGCGTGCAGTGGCTCTCCACTGGTGTCGTAGCATGCCAAGTACTGCACTTATAATAACTAATCAACAATCCAACTAAATAAATCATTGATCAACATGGCCTAGCCTTATATCTCAATATAATGCTCTATTGTCACGGATGACAGAAGAGCTTGATACGTTTTGCTTACTTGTGATATGGTGTACTTGGGTGTGGTATGTTTGGTTTGGCTCAGAAAACATAAAATGTTTGTAAAAGAAGAGCGAGGCTGCCCACTTTTGTACTTTACACTACAGCAATAGCAAAAATTGAGAATTGAGATTCATCCCAAAGAATGCCAGGTTGTTTCTGCTTCTGAGTTTTTCAGCCAGTCCAGGTTTACTCGTGTGTGGCCGCTCGATCGTTCAGACAGATGTTTCCTCTTCCTCTGACAACTATTTGTTTCGCCATCACTGCCACAACGTCTAAAATTCCGCTGTCGCTGCCTTTATTTTATAGCTGGTACGTGGCTAGGGGCTTCCTGTGCTAAAGTGCCATAAAGTATTCCCTGATTGTCACAAGACCTGACACTTCGTGACACATCCTGATTCTGAGGAATCCGGGTCAGCAATCCTGATCTTGCAAGGCTGGTTTTCTACTAAAAAGACAGTAGGGGGAGTAAAGAAAGCCACTAATCTCCCCGCAACTACCCACTTAACCATCACAATGACTTGTGTTATGATTGAAACATAACTGATATCTAAAGATTTCATAGATTTCACAGATATGGCACTTTTAGCGACCTTAGTCGGCTAAAAGTTATAATTCCATTAGCTGTAGCCTGCGAATATGGCTAATATTAGCTGTACTATATACTTGTTTTGGTAAGAACATACAGTAAGTGACTCAACTTAATAAGAAACCCCCTTTAAATGAACATTGTCTTCTAGATTGTGGCAACAGCGGTGTGCCACACAGACCTTTACCACCTGTTTGAGGGTATGCATAAAGATGGCTTCCCAGCAGTCCTTGGCCACGAGGCAGCCGGTTTTGTCGAGAGTGTTGGGCCTGGAGTGACGGAATTTCAGCCAGGTCAGTTCACACTTCCACTCCCTCACATTTGTTTCCCAGTTATGTTGTGTTCACATCACGTGCAAAGTAATTTCAGACATATCAGACTCAATATGTTGCGTTACATTGTCGAGCTTATTTTCTCAAATAATCCAAAAGCCAATGGAAAATCCATATGGCTTTTTTGTCAAGGGAACTGCAAATCCCCTACTGCCTATATGACTACATCATTCCAGCAGTACTCCATGTCATTATATGCAAATGACAATGACCTGAATACATTTGATATCGCCCTATTTTCAATTTCAGGAGACAAGGTGATTCCTCTGTTCGTCGCCCAGTGTCGAGAATGTCGCTTTTGCAAGCATCCTGACTCCAACCACTGTGAAAAGGGATGGTGAGCTTATCTTTTTCTCCTCAATCAATCAGAATATGTGTATCATGGTACGCACTCATAAGCCAAGTGGTTTGGTACGGTACACATTTTTGGCACCCTTCCCTTGAGGTACCAATACCTTCATGGTGGAGCTAGACCAGCTCACAAACAGCCAAAAACCGAGCAGGAAAAAAGAGCTGCTGGATGTCCTCCATTGCTGTCTGTTGTGTCATGGTCAATGAAGTCCTTTGTTGTCATTGGACTGACTAATAACCTCAGAGAGACTCAAATATGTCAAGCCTGATTGGCTTGTTGTCCTGTTAAACAGCACGTTAACTGTTCACAGTAGGATCTTTCCTATTATCTGTCACTGGCATCTGGAATCCTTCTTCTCTGGTCAGATCGGATGAGTTGTGGTGTCTTTTCTTTGCCACGACACAGCTTTGATGCTACACCTTGGCTCCTCACCTCTGGAGTTCAACTGCCTTCTGACATTAGCTCTCCACACTGACCACCTGACTGTCAAGATGCCACACTATCTAAGGTCACTCTCTCATAATCACTACTCCAAGCTCTCTGGAATGGAGAAACAACACCGCTAAAGGGCCATTTATACTCCATTTATGTCCATTTTATGTCCGTCACAGAGATGGACGAAATTCCCTGGTAATTTGCCTTAACAGATATTTTGTCACACATTTTCAAATCAGTGTTTACAGTGATGATTTCATGAAATTAACCTAATAACAGAAAATGTCTTTTATAATGCTCATGTTAAGAAAACATTCTTAGGCTGCATTTTGATTTTAATAAATACTCTTTAGGGCTGCTGGTCGCCATGATGTGATGTCAGCAGTGGACTCCAGGTTAACCTGCAAGGGGAAGAAGATCCTGCAATTTATGGGAACCAGCACCTTCTCACAGTACACTGTGATGAACCAGATTGCTGTGGCTAAGATTGACCCTGCTGCCCCTCTGGACAAAGTCTGTCTCCTTGGATGTGGGGTCTGTACTGGATTTGGAGCAGCAGTTAATACCGCTAAGGTGAATGAGCCTTATACCTGATGAAATTAGTTTATCCCAAACCACCGAAATGAATTACTAGCTTAGACAACCATTTATGAACTGCAAATATCTATTTTAATAAGGGCAAAAGGAATTTTATTTTTGTATGAAACATCCATAAATGCTATGTTTATCAGAGTGTTTACCCCTCCAGGTGCAACCAGGCTCCACATGTGCCGTGTTTGGCCTTGGAGCCGTGGGTTTGGCTGCAGTCATGGGCTGCAAGTTCGCCGGTGCCAAGAAGATTTTTGCTGTCGACGTCAACCCAGACAAGTTTGAAAAAGCAAAGGTCTTTGGAGCAACTGACTTCCTGAACCCCAAGGATCACGATAAACCTGTCAGTGCAGTGCTGGCTAAGCTGACCGGTGGAGGAGTGGACTACTCTCTGGAATGTGTCGGGAACGTGGGAGTCATGGTGAGACATTATAGAGAGGGTTATATTAAGATTAGTTGAAAAGTGACTAAATAAAAAAAGTGCACTCTTCTGTGGGCATTTTAACCTCTGACTTTGTGCTCTTTCTACCTCTAGCGCAGTGCTTTGGAATCTTGCGTGAAAGGCTGGGGTGTCGGTGTGCTGGTTGGTTGGACGGACATGCATGACGTTGCTACTCGACCCATTCAGCTTATCGCTGGACGCACATGGAAGGGCTCCCTGTTTGGAGGTAGGCGGAAGCATCAACCGAAACTCACACATGTAGGCAGGTAACTTTGAAAACAGGATGGTTTACCCCTCCAGTTATATAAAGGTTTTTCAAAGACATCTTTGTCCAAAAGAAAACACACAAAAAAAACAGTTTTAAATGCTGTTAAAAGCGAGTCAACTGGTGGCGATATTAGCGTTGGGAGCCCGGCCAATCCGAGTTCATTGATATGCATGAACGTTTCCATGTTGTTGGGACGTGAGCGTAACAAATCAGCAAAGATGGTATCATGGACGATAAGAGTCAATCAGGAAGTGAATGCAGATAACTGCATCATCATCATTTCCAATGGGTTGTTTTGCCTGTTGGTACTCAAATGCAGTCCAGGAGTTTTCAATCAAAAGCAGAACCAACATGTTTTTAAACCTCTCAATTTTTATTGTAAACGAGCCGATTGAAATCCTCTTTTCTGACGGTGTTCCTGAGTCGCGGTATTTCAGAGTGAACTCTCACCCCCAGAAAACAGACTCTTGTGATTGGCCAATACTATTCAGCACATGCGCTCTCAGAAGCGCAGCTCCCCCCTCTGGAACGGTGGATGCACTGCTCCTCATTATCAAAACATTGATTTAACAATGTTTAAAAATAGCTTCGACGCAGTCCCTTTTATGACTTTGACCCGGAGTCAGACCCAGAGTCAGAAGACACTGACGCTCGTGAAACACCTCCACAACGGACATTATTCTTCTTCTGTGGTTCAATGTACGCAACTGGATGTGCCCAGACTAGTGCCCGGAGAACCGCTGTTTACGTAACCGGACCGTGTTTTTTTCAGAGATTTCGCTGAGCCCCGAGATTACAATAAAACACAGCGTTCTCAGCAGTGGCTGAAATGTTTGTCTCTTTGATTCACTCAGTATAGCAGTGTCTTGTTTTCAGTTTTTCAGTGTCCGGTTCTCTGAAACGAGTGAGATACTGAAACAAATGTTGAAAGAGAACGGCTGGGAAATGGACTTTGAGATATCTTTTGAGAAAGCTCCGCAGGTTCATCTGCAATGACAGGAGTTACACATTGGAGCTTTAACACTATAATTTCCGTGAAGCTTCTTTATGACTTTAATCTTAAATGTCTTTTTTAACTTATTGACAAACAGGTCACAGTGTGTATATATCCCCTCAAAATAATATTCATCTGCTGGTTCACCTCAAGGATTTCTTCTTTCCCCAACTAGTTTTAATATTTTACACACATTGCTGTCACAAAGTTTAACGCAAGCACAGGCACATTGTAGATTTTGGATGAGCATAAGCTGTGTCCTGGCTTCTCTGTGGCCACCAGTCATCTGAGGTTTCCCACGCTACTGCATTTCAAGGGAGAGAGCGTTAGAAACAAGCTCCAGCTGCGTCTTCACCTCACCTGAAACTGATTTCATGAGCCACCTCCACTCCTCCCCCTCCTCCTCCTGCAGTTGACTGCCAATCACATCCACCTCCACAGTGTCTACTCTAAACCCAAGGACACGATCATTGATTTCATGAAGTTGGCACCAAACACGGACTGTTACTGAAGAAGTAATATTGACCGAGTGGAGAGGAAAAACAAGTGGGTTGTGTGTTTGAAAATAAACTGTGCTGCCAATCAAATGCAAATGCAGTCTCCGAGTCCATCAGTGTCTTAACTTATTAAGAAAAAAAAAAGCATTTTAATGTTTGCTCCTCAGTGATGACTCTACAGGAGTTGTCAGAACTTTAAAGGTGCAATATGTAAGAATGTGGCCAAAAACCGTTACTACATTCAAATTCAAAATACAGAGGTCTTTTAGGTTTCGTTTTCTGACATAACTGGCAACCCGTGGTTGCTCGGCAGCTGAGACTATACTGACTGCAATGATTGGTAGTCGGCGGTACGTGGCGCCACATGCCAAAACATGATTTCAAAACATAAACATGATTTGCAGTCTGCAAAAGATTTTTTTTAATGCAAATATTTTGGCTGTACTGTTGTTGTTGTTGAGTTCAGTTTGTTATATGAACATTATTCCTGAGTCTCTGTGACATATTAGGAGGATTTTATGGCCAGTTGCTTTAGATTTATTACATAATGCACCTTTAAGTCTGGTCAAGAAGGGGCCGGTCATATAAAAATAAAAGTCCAACTATGTGGGGAAAGAAAATATGAGCTTAAAATTATCAAAAAATATCATGATATTCCATTATGATACCGTAATTTGTGAGAATATTTCGCATAATTTCAAAATAAAAGTGTTTTTTGATGCAGCGTTTGAAACAAAACGATATATAATTAACAATAAAATACATTTATGATGCAAAATTAATGTATAAATATCAGAAATAGACAGAAATTGATGTCTTGTGATTTCTGTATTTTAGGATGGTGAATTCAAACATTATGTATAACATATTGTGTTTGTGTTCTCTGTGGCTCAGGATTTAAGAGTAAGGATGGCGTGCCTGAGATGGTGAAAGCCTACATGGACAAGAAGGTGAAGCTGGATGAGTTTATTACTCACAACATGACCTTGGCCCAGATCAATGATGCCGTTGAACTGATGAAACGAGGCAAATGGTATGTGTTCATTCATACTCCACTATTCATGAGAGTGGCCATGTAAGAGAATGAAGTATTAACAAGTGTTCTGTTCTGCTTCTGCTCCACAGCATTCGCACCGTTCTGAGCGTTTCTCCACAATGAGACCACTACGTTGCAAGTCATTTAACCCTTTGATGCACAGCATGGATCAAAGTTGACCAGACTCATCACATTTTCTTATCTCAACTTGTCTTGTCTGACAAAAGGAACAGAAATTTGCCAAAATAGGCAAATTGATTACTCTAAATTGACCGTAGGAACCCTTTTTGGTTCCAGGTAGAACCTTTTAAAGAGATTACACCTGGAACCTACCGTCCTGCCTAGAACCATTTTAAAACTCTTTATTCAGGAAAGGGGTTTGAAATGGTTCTCTGGACCAAAATGGTTCTTACTGGAAACGCTTGAAAAACCCTTTATTCGGGAAATGGTTTTTCAGAAGCAAATGGTTCCAGGTAGAACCTCAGTCCTTGTAGAAGAACACTAAGAATGTATGTGGAGAATGAAGCAGTAGACGATGAGTGAGTGTGTTCTTCTAATGCACTATTTTTACATGAAATGACCTGTATTCATGTACTGGATTGTGTAATGGTTCCATTGTCCATAAACTTTGTAATACACTAATATCATTTAATAGTATCCACTGTATTTCTACCACTACTCCTTGGACCAGGTCACAAAACCATGGTCCTTTTCTTTACTTTACTTCACTTCCTGCTCAAGGAGTTTTATAAAGCACATGTTGATTCATTCAGATGAGGGGTAATGCAGTGTTATGCCTTTCTGTTTCCACTTTGGAGAGTATGCATAGCTTACTTATGCATTAAAATGTCTACTTGTTGTTGTTATGTCTTTTGTTTTATTGCAGACCAGAGTGGAAAACCATGGGAATGAATCCTCCATAAGTATCTTGTACTAAGCAATTCAGTTGTGCTTTGCAAATGTGCTTTGAGACAAATAAGACATGGGAAACTATTTTACTTTGTTGTTTTTTTTTGCAGTCCTGCAGTGGTGACCAGGCTCCTTCACAAATTTTCCATCCAACTGAGGCATTAGCTTTGTAGTTATTAGCTTGTCCACCTGTTTTACATTTACTTGTGAAAGCTGCTTTTTGGACCCACACATTCTGCCAAAAAGCCTTATCTTCTATCTCCAAACCATGTTGTCCCTGCAGCTTTTCCGCATTGGGTTGTTTTGGCCTGTAGTGACCCTTGGCTTGTGTTTAACGCAGTATCAAACTGTCTTGCAGGCAGAACAGGAGGCTTTTAATAGTTAACTACTCAGAAACTGTAGTTATATATACATGTTTTCAAACAGGAAAGCAGGCTATCTATTTGTTGTATTATAGGTCCAGTGTGAAATTATGCTCATTTAGCAGAAATTGAAGAAAAAATAATTACACAAAATCACTTAATTGTATGTCGGTCACCATTATAGTTACCAAAATAATAATAATAATAATAATAATAATAATATGTGCTTAATTTTCATATAAAGTGTTTCAGGGATGGTTGTTCTGTATCTGTCCTAATTTTACACAGTACTTATGACCTTTTACATACTTTACAATATTCCACATTACAAAAAACAAGTACTGGGCACTGCGTTAACGCACTGTAGCGCATGGTGCGTATCCATGACGACTGACTGGAAAAAGACACGCGTGACGTCATGTTTACGTGCGGCGACACAGGAATCCACGCACCGTTTACCAGTGAGCTCCGTTAGCTGCATTAGCTCGTTTCGCGCCTATAGTCGAACTGGAACAGTCTGTACAAACAAATAACCAGCGTACCTGTGTACTGCGTATGTGTGCCTCTGTTTTAAAAGTTTAGCATTAGAGACTCAACAAGCCGGAGTCACATAAACATGATTTTAACTTTTTCCGGTCAGTCGTCATGGAAAACGCGCCATGCGTTAACGTTGACGCCGTTAACGCGTCTAGCAGTACAAAAAACTAACACTAAAATTCATCAAAAATTAAATTAGCAAACCGTATTAAAACTAACTAATGTTAAAACAAAAGGTCAAAACTAAAATACTATTGAAAAATCCCAAAATATTATCACCATTTTGGACCGCCATGTTTTTTTCCAATATTCAGAAATAGTTTATGTCTATCAAAAGTGCAAATTGTGTTGTATGGTGCACGTTTGCTTAGCTGCTGCTTGCTTCTTCCACATCTGGGGAACATCTGCACTCCCTATACTCATCTCATTTGTTTGCCAAACTACTTTATCCTGCAGCAGCAGCAGCAGAGCCACGGGTCAGAGAGGGTAGAATAAAATCCAAGATCTGAAGCCGTCTCTGTCTCATTCCTGTCCTGCAACTGCACTTCTCTCCCTCACTGTTTTCTCTCATCTTTGCAGCCAAATGGATGAATCCACAATGTGACCACTTTGTGATGCAAAAAAAAAGCATATGATCAATGCTACATGATGTCTTTGATATACTTAAAACTACAAGAGAGTCACTGCTTTTATTTTACTGCAACTCCATTTGTAACTGTTATATAATACCTAAAGCTAAGGGCAGTTCAGGGCATCTCTCTCTCTTTACCCCCGCTTCATGAAACTATTGCATGTTCCCTCAAAATCCACTTGCATAATTGTTGATCTTGGCAATGAGGGTTGATAATCGTCCATAAATAATACTGTATGTGGGGGAAAAAACTGGGGGAATTCACAGTGCTGCTTTTCCTGGGAGCAGTTGAATCTAAAACAAACACAGACAATATGAAATGTCTGGTTAAAGTGGGCTGTTTGCAAAGTGGGACATAATTCAAGTTAAGTTTGTCATGAGGCTGGGCCTGTGACTAATGCCTGCACACAAAACACTGCAACATAAGCTGGTTCTTATTATGGTCACACATAGGCCTTTTGTATTAAAGAAAACAAAAATATTTGATGAAGCTTTATATGTGCTAGTGCAGTGTGCGTAGGAAGTATGTATTCCTAGAGTGGGAGCTGAAGAAGATTTTTCAGTTATGGTAATGCAGGATAAGGCGTGCCTGACAGTCACAACAGCTAGCTATGCTAATGCTAATCGAAAATGAAAACATTTGCATTGTGCCTAATGAGTGTGCACACTGTTTGTATTATGTTAGCCCTACGCTAATGCTAACCGTAGCCTCGCTTGCTTACCTTTGGAAACAGGTTCGTCAAGTTAGCCACAAAGTAGTAGCATGCTAATGCTAAATAAATATGTGCTCGCGTAGTGGTGAATGGACACCGACTTTGTCGTTTCAGTATAACATCATGTTCTGCGTTGAATTGTGTGAAAATGTCTCACCCACCGTGAGGGCAGCCTATTCACGCCCACCTCCCCGCTCCAGACAGCGCAGCTGCTGCTGATGAGCCGCTGCCTGCCTGGTGTAGCGTGAAAAATCGGCAAAAATTAAAATTCCTCCAAACAAATTGAAAATCAAGGATGCACACCATCGGGCCATGCTCAACCCATATCCAAAGTCTTAGGAATATCTGACTAATGGTCAGCGAGATATGCCTGTCACAGACAGACAGACAGACGGACACACAGACGCAACTTGCTTTATAGATAGATGAGATAGTTCATGTGTAGAGTTTATCAGAGAGACACATACAAACTGTGGCTCAACCCAGACTTGATTTTCACTGAAACCTCCAGGAAAATAACATCGGACAAGGAAGAAAACAGCAATAAATAGAGAAACGTTGTTATTCCTTATGCTGCTGGGGGCTCTGAGAAACTTCAACCTTCAACACTTTAAGACAGAAACCTGTTCACCCAAAGGACACAACTGTGGGGAATAAACAGAGCAATGTGGACTGAGTATTGTACTTGAACTCTACATCAAGGAAACCAAACAACCCCCTTCACAACACAAAGTAGTCAGTTTATCTGGACAAGACTCAGCTGTCCACCTACATCTGAAGGACAAAGGACACTCTGACACTCACTGTTTACGATGAGAATGCATTCTGGCCAGCAGAGCCGTACCAAAGGCATGGGGAAAAATAAATCTCTCTCTCTCTCAAAATCTACTTTTTAATCATTTAAACCCTTATATTTGGGACTCCTATCAGTCGGCAAAGTGTAAAAAAAGATGACTCACTCTGTTTTTGTGGTCCTCCTCAGTCTAAGTACAGGAGATGTAACACGCGATGTTGACTTCCACACTCACTGGGACGTCACAATGCGCTAAATTCCTGGAACTGTTGTCTCGCGTAGCTCCGCTTTGTCCCTAAAACGCGCGAGAGTGCCGGCGAGGGCAACGGTATCCGAAAACCGTTGTCCGCGAAGTCCGCGTAAAAGTTCTCTTCTTGGCTCCACAGTGCAGCACAGAGTTCTACACAAACTTCCAGCCTCAGAGGATTTATCTGTCCTGTGGGTACATGTTATATATGACAACAATGTGCCTGCTAGAGCCTGCAAATGATTTTCCAAATGCTAACTGCTGTTAGCTCCCTGTAGCCTCTGTGGCTGATGTCATTTCCTGTCCCTTAAGTTTCATTTTACTTTTTTTTAAGGTGGACCTAAGGAGATACTACTAAACAGGGCTGTTTTGGCAGGGTGATTGAACTGCTGTGATGCTTCATCCTTATGGTATTTTGACCAAAGCATGTCACAGACATGTTCATTAGGACACCAGGGAACTAGGTTAAATAGGGTATAATATGAGTCCTTTAAGAAGAAAAGAAGAGTGACACTGGTTCGGTGTAAATGAGACAACTACAATTAATGCAATTTAAAGAGTAGCATTTGTATCAACTTAGGGCCCCATAAAGGCTTGGGCTGGCCCTGTTGGCCAGTGGAGACAGATAGATGAATTATTTCACTCCTCTTCAATAAATCCTCTATGTTAACATAGAAACACACATCACTCAGCAGAGGAGGTGAACTAATAAGAGAAGGTTTGAAACCCTTGTCTTCTTTCTGTTTGTGTCACAACATTGAAATATAAAGACTGAATCGAAGCCCGTCTACTGACTTAATACTGAATTGTCCTCAATTCAGACAATCAGTGTTTTGTGTTTTCCCTGCGATTCACTCACCTCTGCCTCCGACAGCAGCCATTTTGACGAGTCGCAGCAGGAAAATCACAGGTGTAAATAATCACATTAACGAGGGGTGAGTTCACACCGTGTTGACGTTCATGAACTGAACAGAGGCGTCGTTAATGTGATCAGGAACACCTGTGCTTTTCACGCCAAGGGCTTTTGTAGAACTCTTATTTAAGAAGAATACATTAAACGTCAGTTTCCCACTGAAGTTTACCACTCGTTGGAGGCAAACATATCGATAAGTTATCCTTGACGTCACTAAATGTACTAATTATTGAACATTCATCCACTCTCTGCCTCTGTGGACACTGTAACTGGGTTCTCAAATTAAACATGAACTTTAAACTGTAATGTTTTCAGCAACACCAGTGTAACCTGCTGTTTAAACAGAATATACACCAGCAGTCGGTGCCGTGATGTAAAGTCTCTTAATATGCAGACTTATGTAATGGCAATTATCTTTGCGGCTTCATGGTTTGACAGTTTGGAAAACACACTCTGCTGTTTAAATGATGTGGCTGAGTGGAGTTCATCACAACAGTGCTTTCCAGAGTGTGTTCTGCAGCCCACTGGTGGGCCTTTGAGGTATTGCAGGTGGGCCTTGAAGTGGATTGTGCAAATGTTCCCAGCTTAAAAAATGTATTGAAAGATACATATTAAATATGAACTCTTTGTGGTTGTGGTAACTGATGAATATTCATAAATACATAAATGCAGATATAAATATTTAAATGCAAAACTACATAAATAAATAAAAAAATTTATGCAGTTTCATCATGAAAAGGGCTATTTCTATATGTTTACACATATTTGTGTATTTATGTATATATGTATACATGTATTTATATATTTATTTATACATTTATGTATTTCATTTGTATATTTCTATTAAAACATTTAATTGAAACATACAAATTATATATGACCTCTTTGTGGTTTTGGTAACTCATGAATATTCATGGTTACAGGTATGGAGGACCAAAAATGACAAAACAATAAATAAATGCAGATATAAATACATCAATATTTTTTTTAAAGTATACAGTTTCATCATGAAAAGGGCCATTTCTATATTTTTACACATATTTATTAATTTATACACTTATTTATGTATATATGTATGCATGTATTTATATATTTATTTATACATTTATTTATTTTACCTCTTATTTTGTCACATTGTAATCATGTATATTTTGTTTACATGTTATTATTTTTTAATCAGCATTCATGGAGAATCAAAAATGACAAAGGTAATGGGTCTTGATGTATGGAGATGCAATGAAATAAAATGAAATAAAAAATGTATCCCGAACACATTCTACCAATATATGGAGGACCAAAAATGACAAAACAATAAACAAATAAAAATAAATAAATGCAGATATAAATATTTAAATACATAAATACATTTTTTTAAAAACAATACATTTTCATCATGAAAAAGGCTATTTCTATATTTTTTACACATATTTATTTATTAATATATATATATATATATACACATTTGTTTATTTATTTATTTATTGTTTTGTCATTTTTGGTCCTCCATATCTAGGGAGCAAATGTGGTCATTTCAGTGTTGTTTCTGTTTGTCTCAGTGTTTTGAGTGTGGACCTTGACAGTTCTGCAGTTCTTTGAAGTTTGGGAATATACATTAAACACTGTGCTTCGCCATAAATTCTTACTTTTGCCTTCAGCTTGTGGATTTATACCACAAAAACAAATAAAACACAAGCTCTGTTCCCTCTGCAAAGAGGGAAATGAACAAGATCGACAGCGACACGGGCGTGACACATAGCCCACAGAGGCAGAGTCCTTCTCTGTGATTGGTCCACACTTTGATAAGACCTTAACTTGAACCTAAGCCTGTGAGGGAGGGTCTGCATTTGAAACAACAATGGCGACTGCAGGGAAGGTAAGAGTGCTGCCTCCTCCTCACATGCACACTTATAATGTCTGTATAGTCAATTTGAGTGTATGTTTGAATGGATTTGAGTCAAGCCGGCATTGCTGAGTCAAATATGTGTACACTACAAGGACTTAGAGGTTCCTATATTGCTCTGTTTCACAATCTATGAAAGACAAAGGAGTCAAGAGGAGAGTTCTGAGTTCCTGCTGTTCAAAGTCCTTGTTCAGAGTTGTGTGTTTACAACACACAGGGAGGCAGAAGGTCACAGTGTGATTTTATATGTGGAGAAGCAAGGACCCTCGCCTTGTTTTCTGTTGCACACACAAACAAGAGCACAATTATCAGAGTGTTTCCACTGTAGCACTGAAAGGGTTAAATGTCATGAGGAGTCGTCCACATTGACAGATTACAGACCAGCTGAAGCTCTTGGGTTGTTGTTTGTGTTTTAGGTGATCCAGTGCAGAGCTGCAGTGGCATGGGAGGCCGGGAAGCCTCTCAAGATGGAGGAGGTGGAAGTGGCTCCTCCTCGTGCTGGGGAGGTTCGCCTTAGGGTATGTTTTGGCTGTAATGTAATCACATTATGATGTTTGTCCACAAACCAAAATGATTCAGTTTTAATGATTTGTTGTCATGAGCAAAGAAACCAGAAGATATACATTTAGTGGCCGATTAATAATAGGTTAATTATTTTTGCCCTTTAAGCAAAGTTACAAGTTAAGTTAGATAACAGTGTATCTTAGATAATCAATTAAACAAAATCAAATATCCTTTATTGATCCTACGGGGAACATTTACTTGGGCAAAAGCTGCAGAACAGTGCATAGCACGAAGATGATTTAACAGCCAACAAAGGACATACATTCACCTAAAAGAATCCCCCCCCTAGTGGCTGTTCACTATATTGCTACTTCCAGGTCAGCTTCTGCAAGGAAACTGAGACCACATCCATTGTTTATATACTGTCTATGTCCACGAAGCCATACAAACAAACTATAAAATATGTTTTAAACAGTCATTGATGTTATTTAAACTATATTAAACAACCTATAATGACATATTGGGTTGGAGTTGTTTTATATGACTCTGCGTGGATCACATTTCCAGTCCTTTTATTTCAGGTCGTGGCCACAGGAATCTGTCACACTGACTCCTACACACTGAGTGGTTCTGACCCAGAGGGAGTTTTCCCTGTCGTGTTGGGCCACGAGGGAGCAGGGATCGTGGAGAGCGTTGGAGAGGGAGTTGTCAAGTTTCAACCAGGTTCTCCCCTTACTTCACACTCATCTCAGGAAAAACATATTTTAGCCACTGACCTAAAGGCTCACTAAAGGGAATGTATGCGTCCTTTTTGGGACTGGTAACTGAAAATATAAACTGCTCACGCCCCTGCACCAAACTCCATAGAGAAAATCAGCATTTGAATGGTTTTAATGTAGGTTAAACAAGGGATTTCTAACACAAAATATGTGCCTCCATGACTGAAAATCGCAATGTTTATCTATGGACTTTGGTGTGGGGTGTGAGTTTATTGTCTGACACAAACTTTAGTTTCCACCTTGAAAAGGCAAGATAAGAAGAAAGTTTTCTTCCGCGATGGTTGACTTAAACGGGTGTAACTTTTATTATGTGAGCCTTTAGTGGCTGAAATCAGGTATTTCCTTGCATCCGTGTGTCGGAGACAGCAGCACGTTTGGCAAAGACAGGGTTGATAATGTGCCAGTACCTCAAACAACTATCACTTCTAATAGTTTACTGCAATAAAATGGCTATGATGTAACCAGATTTCCAATGAGCCTTGAGATCCTTGAATATTTGTGATCATCGTTTAAGATGGCGGCACATGGCTTTTTCCTATACAATTCAAATTGACACTCTTTTAGAAAAGGAGAAAGCCACAATAAATGCCATTGCATTGACAATAAAAAACCCTTGAACTTGCTCTTTTAGGAAGGCGTGCGTGAACTCTTTATAACCCCGTGCTTGTGTTGCAGGGGACACAGTCATACCCTTATACGTCCCCCAGTGTGGAGAGTGCAAGTTCTGTAAAAATCCCAAAACCAACTTGTGCCAAAAGATCAGGTAAGTTGTCTCCAGTGGAAACTCGTCTGTACGACAACAACAATAAAAAACCCTGTGTTACACCTCTGAGCTGTTCGATCTGCGCCCTGTTCTCCAGGCTCACTCAGGGCAAAGGCTTGATGCCAGATGGGACGACGCGTTTCTCCTGCAAAGGCAAGAGCCTCTTCCACTTCATGGGCTGCAGCACGTTCTCCGAGTACACGGTGGTGGCCGAGATCTCTCTGGCCAAAGTGGACGAAAGAGCGCCCCTGGACAAGGTCTGTCTGCTGGGCTGCGGCATCACCACCGGTTACGGAGCTGCTCTGAACACCGCCAAGGCAAGTCACGCACACCTTTCCTCCCTGACTGCACATCACAGCCAGGCTCTAACAGTCACTGTGGGGACGGAGCTGTTGTTCCCAACATAATCGTCTTTTCCCCGAGCAACTAAATCAGAAGTGAATGAATAATGTACAATCGTAATGGCACATTTTCAAAAGCGTCATTGTTTATTTAGCATTTCAGCTGTCATTTTTATTTGCATCTTTTCCCCCCCCCCTCCTCACACTCAAACACTGCATCCCATTTCATCTATTTTTTATAGCTCTACCTGCCGTAGAACTACAATAAACAGAGCATATAGAATTAACCGGAACATGATTGTATATACATCATTTATACTTTTAAGAAACTACAGTTCGCAGAAGTTTCTTTTTGTATTTATGTGGTCGTCCGCTCAAGCGTTCGAGGCGAAAGAGCACACTTCAAATCAGCGTGTATTATTCATTTGGTTCCAGTTCATAACTTTGGTTCCTGAATGAATATATCTGAAATATTGATGATATTTTGTACAGCCCTTAATGTTTCCGAGACGATGTCAGGGGCTCTTTAAAAGGTCCGGGGTGCAAAATATAGGTGAAAATCTTTTCACTTGGCAGAAACTGAAGATAGAATAGAGTGCACAATCACCTGGATTGTATGAATTATCATTATAAGGCAGAATGAACCTGAACGAAAGACACCCCCAGCCTTTCAGCTTCTCCATTTAGGGTTCGGATCGTCTGAATCACAACATCCATGAACCTTTTCTGTGGTCGTCCACTTTTCCTTCTGTCCAGCAACTTTGAACATTTCTAATCCTGTCCATCCTGGTTACTCCCAATAAAAATATCAACATCGTCAGCTCCGCCTTCCCGAGCTTCAACAACTCTTTTCCCACATCTTCATGCCAGATGTTGTCCAAGTAAACAAACGCCTCCAAGTCATGATCTCCTCTGAATGCTTACATTGCATTCATAGTTTCAGATCAGGAATCCAAACAGGGGCTAAAACCACGGTTAAAAAATGTGGTCCGCACATAAGAGCTGGAGCTTTTTACAGAGGGAAGGATGGATATCTATATATAGCTCTTTCTATCACTCCATCAATCAATAAAAATTTAAATTTCCCCTTGATTATTGAGAAAAAAAATCTTATTTAAAGGAGTAAAATTATACCCATATTATGCCCTGTTCAGAACGCTCAGTTTTGAGTGCCTGTCTCTTTAAATGCAAATGAGACACAGGAAAGAGGCTCCGGCAGCTAACAGAAGTTAGCATTTGGAAAAGCCATCATTTGCCGACTCTAGCCGGCACATATAAAATGTATCCACTGGACGCGTAAATCCTCTGAGGCTGGAAGTTTGTGTAGAACTCTGCGCTGCACTGTGCAGCCAAGAATAGAACACAATGTGAAGTGTTTTTCTGACCACAAAAACATGACTGAGTCATCTTTTTCACACTTTGCCTACTCATAGGGCCTCCAGAGTCCCAAATATAATTATTTAAATGATTAAAAAGTTGATTTTGCATAATGTGTCCCCTTTAAATTCAACCATGTTGTTGATGTTTCTGGTTTTCAGAGAGAACGTTTGTTGGTTGCAATGAATTTTCCTGGTTAGCATCGGCACTATATGAATTGTGTTTGTGTTCATGCACGATAAAGAACAAGTGAATGATGTGCAACTGTAACACCACAGATCCATGTCACAAAAATACTGTTGTGTAGTCCCAGCAGAAAAAAAAAAAAGAAAGAGGTTTGTTTTTGCCTCTCCAAACTATCCATGACACATTCCAGAATATCAGCAATATGATGGAGGGGAGGGAAAAGTAAACAAAACAAAGTATTACTAGAAATTATAATCAGCTGCATGTTTGTCTTGTGACATTAGCAGCAAGTGGCGATCAAAACACTGCTGGGCCTGAGCACAGCAGAGCCTCTGTGATGTTTTTTAATTAGTACTTAATGTGTCCAGTTAGTAGCTACGGCATTTACCAGTGAAAACGCAATCAGCACTTTTGCAACATGTTGGCTCATTGTCTAGTAATTATATGGTATTAATGTAAGACAATTACATTGTTATTTTCTTCCTCGGCATCATTATCCTCCCCCCCCCCCCGCTGTGCACTTTGTCATAAACAGCCACAGGGTTTGAGCTTGACCTGCGTTTGTCTCTCCTGGTTCTCGTTCTGCAGGTGGAGGCCGGGTCGACCTGCGCGGTGTTCGGCCTGGGGGCGCTGGGCCTCGCCGCCGTCATGGGCTGTAAAGCGGCCGGCGCGGCTCGGATCATCGGAGTCGACCTGAACCCCGACAAGTTTCAGACTGCGCGCGAGTTCGGGGCCACGGAGGTGGTGAACCCGAAGGAGCACAGCAAGCCGATCCAAGACGTCCTGGTGGAGATGACTGACGGAGGCGTGGACTACTCCTTTGAATGTGTGGGCAATGTGGCAATCATGGTGAGTGGGAGGAAAATGATCATCCTATAATAGTGATCATTACTTACTAATCTGTGACGCCAGTGTATTTTCAAGCAGATCTATGCAGGATTTTTCTAATTTAACAGCTTCAGAGTTATTGTGATGGTTAATGGCTTGGTCCGTTAGTGGAAAACCAACATTGCAAGTTCAGGGCCACAGACCTGGAGTCCTCAGAATCAGGAGGTCTTACGACACACCCTTAAACCAGGTACTGGCTTTAAAGGGATAGTTGGGAATTTTGGACATAAGACCTATTTTCCAACTCAGCCGGTGTGATGGAGACGTCTGGAGACGTTTTCAAGACATTTCATTCAGTTCTTCTAGTTGCTGAGTTCGCTGGTGCTATGGATAGCGCAAGTCAATGGTACAAGTTAGCATGGCATTAGAAACACTCATACCGACTCCACAGTGCACCCGAGGCAAATCAATTGTAACGGCAGACTATCGATGTACATATCTGTGTTGATAGAATGTTTGAAATAAAACCATGATGGCAGAGCCTGCGAAACCCGTTGTCTGGTGAAGCGAGGAAGTCTGAACGAGTGAGGGTCCACATACGAGCAAACATTGGACCAGCTTCTTTCAAATGGCGAGAATTGAAGCAGTCAACAGTGAGATTTTTTTACGATAGTGAGGATAAAGCAGTGCACAATGGATGGATGAAACTGTAGGGGGAGCTTGAAAAGGCCACCAGACTTGCAATGTTCCGCTTTAATTGGTGGGGATCATATTTGACAGGACACTTCATTGTGAGATCCTGATGGAGCAAAAAGTGAAGCCCTGTGCGTCGATTACTGTCGTGGTTAATGTTCTAACATCTATCGTCTGTTGGTGACAGAGAGCAGCACTGGAGGCCTGTCACAAAGGATGGGGCACTAGCGTCATCATCGGAGTGGCAGCAGCTGGACAGGAGATCACCACCCGGCCTTTCCAGCTGGTGACCGGACGCACCTGGAAAGGCACTGCCTTTGGAGGTAACTACACACTGATACTCTGGGGGGAAGACTCTTTAAGACGTCAACGACTGTCCAGGATTACTGTCAGTTTCATTAACTTTCAGGCATTAACAAATGGAAAACATCAGAGATCTGGATATGTTTGTACGAGATACAAAGACTATTTCTGTGTCGAGTATGCGGGAGGAAGAACATTAGCCCACTCACTGTGAATTCTCTGGAGAGCTGCTGTGTTCTCACATGAGTGCAGTGGAAATGTCTCCAGAAATTGGACTAGAGAGCCGTCAGGAAAGGATCTGAAAAGCTTGCAGAGTGGCATTTGCATTTGTCATTCATGTTCCCCCATACAGCTCCTGCAGGTTGTAACTGCAAAATGTCCAGACTTGCACAACTGCAAACAGTTTAAACGACTGACTTTTGGCGTGAGCCTGACCATCAAACGTGGCTTGTGTCACTCCCGTTAGTAGAAGAAAGGAAATGAGAGCAGGACATGAAGACTTTGCCTTGACGAGGAGAGAGTGGAATCAGGTGAGCTGCTGGAAATGGGCGGAGAGAACGCCGAGCAGCAGGTGCCATATGTAAGAATGTGGTCAAAAACGGTTACTACATTCATATTCAAAATACAGAGGTCTTTTAAGGTTTCGTTTTCTGACGTAACTGGCAACACGTGGTTGCTCGGCAGCTGAGACTCTACTGGCTGCAGTGATTGGTAGACGGCGGTAGGTGGCGCCACATGCCAAAACATGATTTCAAAACAGAAACATGATTTGCAGACTGCAAAATATTTTTTTTGATGCAAATATTTTGGCTGTACTGTTGTTGTTGGTGAGTTCAGTTTGTTATATGAACATTATTCCTGAGTCTCTGTGACACATTAGGAGGATTTTATGACCAGTTGCTTTAGATTTATTACATAATGCACCTTTAACACAAGTAACTTTCATCAATCGTTAACAATATTGGGGGATCATTTAATAACAAAGAAGACAATGTGAATTGTTATTATTTCCCCCTGCATGATTTGTAGGTTATTCATTCATCTCATACACTTCATATTTGTGGAGCCAGCTCTCATACACACTCACACACACACACTCCGCAACGCAAACTAAATAAAGGCTACCACGAATCTGGCTTGAGGCCACTAACATTAAAATGTACACGGCGTACAATCATCCTCCACTTCATCGCCTTGTTGAAACATTTGTGTTCCTGTTTGCTGTTTTTTTCATATGCACGCACGCTCTGTTTGTAATATCAGGACTGTCTGATTCACTCGAAGCCTTTTAACACTTTCCCCCAGGATACAAGAGTGTCGACAGCGTTCCCAAACTGGTGGACGAGTATATGAACAAGAAGCTCAAAGTGGATGAATTTGTGACTCACACGTTGTCCTTTGAGAAGATCACCGACGGGTTTGAGCTCATGCATGCTGGGAAATGGTACGTCCTCGATTTCAGATAAGCTGTGTGTTTGTTTGTGTTAACGTGTGTGCCTCTATAATGTCCCTCTCTGAGCTCCATTCCGCGGACAAAGCCGCGATGTGACGTGAGACCTTGACGGCCAAATATAAGCGCCAATTGTGCCAGTGGTGCATTTTAAAGATTCTATATGTGAGATTTTACACAATGCTATAGCAGCTTCTCATTGTTGTGATTTTTTTGTTCGTTTATTCCGTTCTAGCACATTCAATTCCCTGTCTGTGAAAACCGTTGGCCTTGGACATGTTTATACTCCAAGTCCAACATTTTGACGCATTTAAAGACACAAACACTGTAAATACATCTTTCAAGCACCTACCACGGTGGTGAAAACTTAGTAGTTTTACATTCATGCTACACACAGCACTGCATGGCTATGCTAAAAACGATAACGACGTGACGCAACACATTTATTTTATCCATGTACGAAGTGTTGTGGAAATTCTCTGCTGCTGGTGAAGAATGAAATAGAGACTTCTGGAGAAAGAACCAGAGCATAGTGAGCCCGAAACATTTACACCTGGGGAACATCCCTTTCAGATCTCTTTGTCTGGAGAGGGGTCTGCCCCTCCAGGCCATGCTTTCACATCCGTTTGTCTACGGCAGGGCCTACTGTGAGTGTGAGTTGGGTCGAGACATCCTAATTTGAATACACAAAAGGACCTGGTATCTTGTGTTAGAAAAGGGGGCAGTTGTAGCTCTGAAACAAAGAAATTGAATTTACCGTTACAGAAGCAGCTATAGCAGCAGGCTCCTTACTGACAGGAGTTGGACATTGCAGGGTCTGCTGAGTTTGTTTCACTCTTATGCTTTCATTGAACATGTAGTGTGCTCCCAGAATACTTCCCTGAGGCACTTTCTGTCTGGTCACTGTTCACCTTTTTGTCGACAGAGCTCCCCCTGCAGTTTTGGAGTACATATTTTTACGACAACACCTTAAAACATCCATCCATCGTCTCCCACTTTATCCCCATTGTCGTTTTCGCCGGCTCTGCCATGATCGACATCTAAAAGGGGGGGTATTTGTTTGTAGTGGCGTGAAGCAATTTGTGTTTCTCGCAAGACTTCATGAGACCTCCTGATTCTATGATCTTGCAAGGCTGGTTTTCTGCTAAATAACAGTAAGGGGGAGTGGCGACAGCTCCCAATCTCCCCACAACAACACATTTAACCATCACAATGACCCCGAAGCTATTACATTAGGGTTAAAAATCCTGCATAGTTCCGCTTTAAACGTTTAAACTTAATCAATGTTACTAAACTTAAGGTTAGCAGAGGCTGATTCAAGTCGACCTTTTAAGGGGCTACGTGTTTATTTGTGTTAATAAAATCCTTTTTTTTTGTCTTCCAGCATCCGCGTCGTCCTCCAGTTCTAGATGCTGAGAGAGGAGCGATGAAAAATATGATGGAACTCCATGTTTGCTCTGCTCAGATTAATAAAAAAAAAAAGTTTGCTGTATTATACAGTTAGAAACTTCTTTTGAGAACACACTCACCCCTCCCGAATGAACACACATGTACGCACAGAGAGAACATTACGAGGAGGAAAAAACAGACAAACGAAAATATTCAGAAATATTCACAGAAACCCTTTGATCGAGACTGAATGAGAAATACGACAGAACAGCCACAAACAATGAGATCAGGACTTACTGAGTAAGACCGGCAGAGACACAAAGGCCTGATTAAGTTGATTAAAACCAACACTGGAAACCCTGCAAATGAAGTCTCACCTGTTTAAATACTTCCAGAACATTGTGATTATTCTTTCGGGCAGGATTTTGAGCACGGGGCTGTTTTTAGACTTGTTTGGTACGCAAGCTTCTCACTGTAAATATAAGTGTCTCTGAGCTTGGGGAATGCACTCCATCTCTTCAGAAATGTTGACTCAGACTGTAACCGAGTTAAAAGAATTACCATGCGCTCAGATATGTCAAGCCTAGTTAGGCAAAAAGTTTGTTTCCCTCCCCAACAGCTCAGTTCACTTCCTATAAAAGTAATATAACAGAAAAACAAAAGTTAACTTTTTCCCCCCCTCTGTATTTTTGTGGTGATGAGAACTCAAAGCAGAGAAGTGGATGCCAGTATTTGAAATAAGAATACGAAATAATGAAAGAATGGTTTTGGAAATGTAATATTCTGACCAAACAGAGACAAAACCTACATTTCTGTACATTTTAAAAAGATTCCACAACATCTAAAATGAACAGTTACAGAATTGGGAAAACAACTCTATATAAGCTCTTGATAACATGAAATTGTATATTCATTACTTCACTTAACTTTATTAATGTGCTCCGTTAGAGTCGCAATGTCAGCGTTTTATCAAGTAATTCTGCCGAGTCATTACCGTTTTGTGGTTCAACCATCATCAACTTTGTTCTGCAGCATCAATTTCCAATGAGTCACTGGAAAATGAATTTTTAATTAGCAAGGTCTTGAGTCCCGTGTGTGGACTTTCAGGGTCACGTCGTGCTTCACAGAAGCACAGTAGACCTCCGTTAATGTTTGCTCTCAGGTCACAGGTAGCAAAGACATTTAAGTATTAAACTCAACTCAAAGACAAACTCACCCAGAACAAGCTACAGAAGAGGCGTTTATTACTCCTTTAGAAGAAATAGAAACAAGGCAGAGTGACTGTGATCACATTAGTCATCTGAAAGTGTAGAAATAATGGAATTTGCTCACACCAGAGGAAACAAATCCCCACATCAAGGTACAGGGAGAGACTTTTCTAGATCCACATTTTAAGGCTGGGTTTGCTACAACAGGGCTATTAGAAACAAGACAACAAAGGAGTTTTCCTCGAAGCAAGACGAACAAGTTCAACACTTGACGGACCAACTGAACTATTCAACGTTTCTGCCTGGACACTCTGCGTTTCTGTGACGATTCTCCGAGCAGCTATGACCGACCTCATTCAGGATGTCACGGCGACAATGTAGTGGTCGAAAGGAGAATATGACAGCGACAACTGACACAGTACCGTCATGAAAGCAGCTAATATTATTCCTCCGTTGACACATATTAAACCAAAAAAATCAACAGGATTGGACACATTTTTGCTTTCAAGTAAAGAATTCAATACCTCTCACACACCAGTTGCTTAAATATAATTGCATAACACAATGACGGTTAACTTTAGGGCTGAAACTAATTATTTTCGCGTTGCGATTAATCGAATAATTGTTGCAGCCCTAGTTAGCTAAGCTAGTTAGCTTAGCTGGGGTGCACTAAAACATTGAATGAGGTACAGAATAATTAATTTAGTACATTTTAGAAGTGCCTGCAAATTTATTTAGTTTTTACCTTTAGAGAGACCCAGGCTAGCTTTTATGCGAA
Organism: Microchirus variegatus; assembly: GCF_963457635.1. Classification (NCBI taxonomy): domain Eukaryota; kingdom Metazoa; phylum Chordata; class Actinopteri; order Pleuronectiformes; family Soleidae; genus Microchirus; species Microchirus variegatus. The sequence goes on along the minus strand of NC_139822.1, from coordinate 12,162,889 downwards.
GTTGAGTTTTTAAGCTAAGCTAAGCTAACCGTCATCTGGCTATAGCTTCATATTATATGAACAGCACCTCTCGGTATTATCAATTAGCATGTACTACTGTATTTTGTTTGTTTTGTGATGGCAAAAATGTAAGGGTGTGGTTTTACATGGGGTTACATGTACAAGTCCTTCTCGGCATGTCTCACATAAACCTCAGTAAAAGCACAGTATGTAGATTTCCCACAAAGATGTGCCGGTAAACAATTTCTTAAACGATATACATTTCCTTATTTTTATACTAGTCAAAGCTACACTAACTATCTCCTACAGGTCCGAGCTTCACACTCAAAAATGCAATTAAGACGGTACCAGTTCCCAACATTGTTGAACTATCTAATGACACATCTGTTAAAAAGCCACTTGGAAACATATAAAGCTTCAAATTATGCATTGTTCACATCTACCAGTTGCTTAAAATCTGAATGATTTATGCATTTATTGATGTACATGTATTTGTCAACAATTACAACTTCTACTGCTCCACTTTTCCAACTTCTTATTCATTCATTCCTCGTAAAATACAATATTCACGTAATGGGCGTCCACAGGAGGAGTTAGAGTTGTTGATAAATACTTTAATGCATTTGCTTAAATCTCCACCAGAGTGTGTTAAAATTAAGTAGCCTACTGAGTGTTGGTGTACTTCTTACACGGGGTTGTAAGTTTCGACTTGGTGAGCAGAGATTGTGTTTCCCCGGGACTCTGCTGTCGCAATCGCTTTTCAGTCGTCACTGGTAAATTCATATGAAGATTTCAGTATGTAGATGATGAAAGAAAAGAAGCAAAGAATGGCACTGCTAAGTGCAACCACAAAAAGCCAAACCAGATCTCATAAATACTCTTATAATTCCTTCAGAAGAGATAGTTTTTCCACGGATAAAGCAATCCATATTTAATATAAGACACATTCAAGTACTTCCATTTCATTTGAGGAACCACAATTTAATAACGTAAAGAACAATGAGAGCCACAGTTACACTGAGCCCTGGGAGTGGTGCCCCTTGTCTGAAATGTGTGTGCGTTTCTGTGCGTGTGTGTGTGTGTTTGTGTGTGTGTGTGTGTGTGAGGCCCAGACATGCTGGGCGTGTCTGTGTCAGCAAAGTCCAGTCCTTGGTGTTTCCCTCCCCGTCTCCCGCCTACATTTGGTTCAGGAAATGAGCGCGGCCGTTCTCCTCCAGGCGACGGGTGAGGATTTCGCAGCCGGTCTCCGTCACCAACAGGGTGTGTTCGAACTGAGCCGAGCGCTTCCCGTCTCTGGTCACCGCCGTCCAGCCGTCGGGCCACGTCTCGTCCTGCCAGCCACCTGAAATAATCACACACACACACATACAGACACCGTTAATTACCCGGACACACACTCCCAAGACTGGCAACAGCTCGTATGGTATGAATTGTGCATTCAAAGGTGTTGGAATAATAACAATAAATGTTCATGGTTTCATATTAACCACGTAAACCAATCGAGAAAATAATCTTTAGTTGCAGCCTGAGAACACACTGACCTTTGATGACCTGTGACTGTTGCATGTTACAATATTTAACTCCCGATGAGCCAATCAACAGCCAAATCATTCATTCTGAAGCCTGCGCTTTTCTTTTTTTGTAATTTCAGTAAAAATTAGGAATAAAACGATCCTATTTAGTTTGAGAAATCTCTCCCATTAATTCAGCTTAATGAACTATTTAAAAACACTTTAATTATCTACAAATCCATGTGAATAAGAGGCCTATTCTCTCAGCTCGTCATGTATCACTTTGCTCTACTCTCAATTCTTCCATATTATATTGCCTCGTGAATACATTAACTGAGCAATTCACTTATATTTATTGGTTCAAAACATAATTAGAGCTAAACTTAGCATCATTGTGCTTCACATTATTCAGACAGAGGCAGTTTCACTCACCTTCACATATCATGGGCTCAATGGTGAACACATGGCCAGGCTTCATTACTCCAACAGCTTTGTTTTCTGGTGAATTAATACAAAAAAGAAACCCCGCCATGTTAAAAGGGCACATTGTGAAAGTTTGACAGCGACGTTCAGAAACTTCAAGGCGACTACCCACTGGCATAGTGTGGCACGTTGGGGGCAGTGTGGAAAAGTCTGTGGATGCCGTGGCCACAGTAGCTCCGCACCACGGAGAAGCCGCTGGCCTGAGCGTGCTTCTGGATGATGTTACCTAACTCTCTGTAACGGACACCAGGCTTCACTGTGGGAATGTCAGCATATAAGAAAGCATGACTTTTACAAGCATTAAAACATATGCGTTACCAATAATAGACTTGTAAGGCAAATTACTAATGTTTAACAACACTTGTTTAACATAAACAACATAAAACTAAAGAAATGGCAGTGTAAATAATCATATGTACAAAGATTGGACAATGAAATAGGAAAGAAATAAAATAAATATAATAATTAAATCTCCAAATTGGTTTAAAAGCAACCACCTCAAGGACCTTTCCAGGACCAATTACCCCCAATTTCAAGGACCTAATGTACAGATCCAGCTTAAGATGAGATTTCTTAAGCATGAAACGATAAGCGGTGTTGTAACAAACGGGGGAGACATTTACCTAAATATCAACAAAACTTCTTTCTTACTCAAAATTCAAGCACTTTTAATGACCCATGTCTATTTAAGGCAATTTCGGTGCTCGAACTTTCTTTTTTTCACCTCACTCAAGCTTTCAAGGAAAAGTTAAAATTGAAAAGTCACTGTTGACCTTGTAAAGAGATGAGAAAAAAAAAAGAAAAAAAATTCCAGTGTCATAATTACTGAACTTTCTCTGAACTTTTACTGACACTTCTCTCTGGATGGCAAACTGTAACGGCAACACTGAGGCAAATGTTAAGAGGAATATCAGCAACACAGACACTTGAATATATGCTGCTATTTAATGTAGATTTCTCTAATTTATTCCAATGCAAAATGCATTTATTGCCGAAGTCTCATTACAAGGTCTCCATGGTCAAATATAGTAAAACATATGTTATTTAGATTGTGGCAGTGAATTTGAGGTTACTACACTTTTGACAATAAAAATAAAAGGATAAAAAAATTCCTACCAGAGTCAATGGCTTGCATAAGGCATTCATATGTCGTCTGGACCAGCTTCTTCGCTGCTTCTTCCACCTCCCCGATGAAGAATGTTTCATTGAGGTCACCATGGAAACCATTGTGGTAGACAGTGATGTCCACTGTGGTGAATATATCAGAGTTACAGCGTTACACAAACAACACATGGCAATTTTTTGGGCATATCAGACAACCAGAAAAGCCCCACTGGTGAAGGTTAGTGGAAACTATTCATCTTTTCCGATCCACGCAGCGAGAGATGATTTGTCGGTACATGCTCAATCAGACGCGCCGAGGGGAGTGGCGGACGAAGGACGTCTCCTTCGCAGGAAATATTCAAAAAGAGGCTAAAAATGGCCAAACTCCTGCTGACACCATTTTCAGGATGCTGGTACAACCATTTGTCATGGAGAAACAACCCCCCCCCCACCCAATTCATCACCTCTCTTGAATAAAACATGTCCCTACATCCAAACTTAGCTTCGAGCTGCTGTCAGTGAAATGGTTTGCTCTCTATTGTGACTCGAGAACACTGATGAAGAGTGTTTGGTCGGTGAAATGGGTCTTTCAGTTTCAGGGTCTACAAGTAAATCTAGAAGAATACAACACTTCATCCTCTTTGTGACGCCAGACATCCAGGCTGCTAAAGCCATTCGAAAGAAATGTCTCACGGCAAAGCTCGAGCCAAAACTCATGCAATATCCAGCAAAAAACGAAAACATACCGTTGAGGATATCTCCTTCCTGTAGCAGCCTTCTGTCCGGGATGCCGTGACAGATGACTTCATTGACAGACGTACAACAGGATTTGGGGAAGTTGTAGTAGTTGAGAGGGGAGGGGTAGCAGTTCCTTTCTGTACAGGCCTTGAGCAGACAAAAACATGGCGGTTGTAGGGAGAACAGAAGTTAGAAAAATCACGAATGGGATGACATGAAGAAGATCTGTGACACCTCCTGCCTCATGTAGCTGTGCTCATCACAGATCTAAGTGGGTGGGCCGTGGATTTTATACATATTAGATCAGACATGACAGCGTGACTGTATTCAACTTGGCATCGTGTAAAGACTTAAACAAAGCTGAATCGCTGTTACACGGCGGGGGGTCTTGTTTGCATGCAGCAACTCCCTGTTCAATTATTTATCAGCACTGTCTGTTCTACAAGAATTATTTAACTATTTAAACAAGTCAGTCTACAGTCATGCTCGCAGATCTACGAGGCTGCAGCACTTTGAGCGAAATGTGAACACCATTCTGGACTCACAGAGACAATGCTAATGAATGCTGAGGTTTAGCAGATAATGGCTGTAATCCTAATTAGTCTGGTGGCTTAATAGTTCAGCAGATGGGAAATGTCATGCCCTACTTTCGGAGATATTTGGTCATAAACCATAAAATAGTGCTGAACTGTTTTAAACTATGTTAAATACTAATTTGGGGTTTAAATTCAACAGTGGGTCAGCTCTTACGCATAAACCTTTAAATTGCAACCTCTTAACGACGATGATACCTGGAGCAAATTTCATGACTAGAAAGTCAGTCAGTCTCAGACTAGAAGGTCAGGAGGACACAAAAGCTAATATAACCACACGGTTTTCTAGCAATCATTCCCACTATCACAAAACCTTGATGTGTGTGTATGTTTGTGTATACCAAATGCACAGCGTGGTCGATTTCTTCTGTTGTGACACCTGGCTTCACCATCAATGCCGCAATGTCCAGGACTTCTCTTGCCAGCTGCAAACAATTGATATGTCAAAAAAAAAACAATAAATAAATAAACAAATGTAAAAATGCAATCCATAGTAACATAAATGAGAGTCGGTGTTGTTACCTTGCTCACGACTCGCATGCCTTCAATGTCCTCAGGACAAAGGATCTTGATCTGTGACGTCCCCTTCAGAAATTGCTCCGACTCAGACATTCCTGCGGGATGGCAGCAAGGACAAAGGACTGGCATCATTCACACGTCAATACTCGGATACACAACACAGAGAGGAGCCCTCGCACGAAGCAGCAGTCGTGGGCCAATCCATTTGCACAAGCAGCATTGATTGGACCCACACATATTGACGTATGTTTTTTAAGATTTTGTTTCTGTAAACACTGAATGAGCCATGAGTGTGCGAAGGCTCAAACACCCTTAGTTTAAAGAAATTGTGGTTATAACTGGAACACATAAATGCTTTATATCTATCAAGATAATTAAGTTTGAGATGAGGCAAACATTGCATCTGCCCTTTCTGTTAAGAATTACCGTCTGTGATGTCTCACTCCTAGCAGCGTCTACAGGTCAAATAATACATTTTTAATTCCACTTGAAAGACAGTACAGAGTAAGCCTGAAAAGTGAGCTGGCTGCAACCTTATGGTAACTGCTCTGAAAACGCCGTGTTTTCATCACGGTATGGCTCGGTTTGGTACAGTACGGTATGGAATGGTCAAGCCCTGGGCCTTTAATTTGTCGGCCAACGAAGAGACAACAATGGAGGACATCCAGCAGCTCTTTTATTCATGATCGGTTTGTGGCCGTTTGGCTGAAAAAGACGTCAAACTTTTTTTTAGAATAGACTGCGGACATTTGCCTTGATTTCCATGAGATATATAAGGAGTGACATTTTCCTGTTGCCCCCATCAGCTGTCATGGGTGGAGCTTCCCTGACCCCACTGTTTAATTTAAGTCTGGTGCACCAAAGGAAGGGTAGCAAGAATGGTTATTTTGGTATTATTCCTAATGGAAACACAAAAACATCCATACCGTATTGTACTAAACCGAACCAATCCACTGGATGGAAACACGGCTTATGTGACCTACCCTGTACCCCGAGACTTTGTCGATGAATGAACAGAAAACTCTAGTGACAGACAGATTTGCACATTTGCAGGGAAAGAAATGCTACTTGCTAGAGGAAAAGCTGGGTTTACTCTCAGAAAGCCACGGCTAGAGTCTAAAACTATACTAGTGAGCTGGGGAAGCAACAACGTTCAAAAGTTCATACTTGATCAGTGCTCGGTTCTCTTGATTTTGCATTATCTTAACTGTGTTCAATTCTAACACTGCAAGCAGAAGCATGAATGGTTCATTTCCAACCAGAGCATCCAATTGACCTGACTCGCTCATAAGCATCCTGGAAAACAGAGAGGTTTGGAAAAAACGTTTTTGTCAGGACTTGGTAAAAGTGCTGGTCGTGAGAAACAAGTGAAAGAAATAAAAGTTAAACTAGAGTCAAGTCTGACGTTGCTCTCCAGGACTCTGTTCTTGGGGAACAAAGTTTGATGCTGAACTTGCAACATTTCTGCTGGCTTGCTAAATAAAAACGCTGTTAATGCTAATGCCATGTGGCAATTTCATCAATTTCAATACAGCTCCTTTAAATCTGCATAAACCTCATGTAATTCAAAGGTGAGGGACTGACTTCTTCTCCCACTCTATATGAGAACTGTGATTCAAAGTCGATGTGTTAGGATGCTCCTGCTTTACAGTTGCTCTTGGTATGCAATGCCAGCATTGTCTTTTTAAATCATTATCCTTAAACAGGCTTGAATTCATCTTTTATTTAAGCGTGCCTCTACAATTCTTGCTTTTAATATTTACCTTTTAACCCTTTTCCCTCCCTCCTCTTAATCCCAGTGTTTTAGTTTTTAATGTATCGCTGGATTTGTTTTATATATATATATATATATATATATATATATATTATGTACATACAAGGCATACATTATTTTTTCATGACACTCTTTGCACTTCAATCCCCAAGTCCCAGAAAACATTACATCTTCTTGCAGATCTATGGAACTATGGATAACTAGCTGCTCCTGCAGAGACTACTCTACAGTGTCAGCACCTGAGCAGACTCTAATGACATTCACACTGTGGACTCAGAGGAGCAGAGCAGGACTGTTACAGAAAACAACAGAGGCTCACATGTCTGTGCGTTCAGCTCGACAATTAATTAGACACCCATTCAGCTACAGAACGAACACGGATCCTAACCGATTCTTTTCTTTGTATTCTTGACTGAAAAGCATAATGACATAGTATTTAAAAACGTGTGTTGGCCAAAGGACCCGTGTCATCAGCAATTCCGTAATCTATAATTTATTAACTTGACAAGATGATTGCTGGATGAGCATGAACTGTTGCTTAGCAACAGACTTTAGACAGGTTTGTGTACAATTCGAACACAGCCCTTCTTTCGAACCCATGAGCCGACAGTGTGAGTGCAACCATCATTTAGAATTACTCACGCTCCCATACAGCTGCACAAAAGACACAGAATATGAGAAAAATCAGTCCGTGTGCATGTTACATCTTCTGGGTCACTTGCTTGCAACTACGGAGACCTTAAACATGTAAAATAAAACACAGATTTGACTCGTGTTGAATAAAAACCCTAGCCCCTTAACAATTGTGCCTCAGTCCCTGAAAAGGCATCACAAGAGAATGAAAAGAGACTGTAGCCATGACTACCCGGGTATGGATCTATGCAGTCAGATGACAGGGATGTAGCGGTTGCCATGGTTGCACAATGAATGGCTTGCCCAGAGAATTAGACGTAATTTCATGTTTTAATTATGCCCGTCAGACAATTAGCACAAAAGAATGTGGTCACAATAAAACTGCAGTGTCTGCAGGCGTGTCTATTTATTTCTCCCTCCAGCAAAGATTTTTGGTGACAAAGCCAATGTCTGCATCATATTGTGAGGATTACGGTTTAAGATTTGGAAGAAATGTCACATCAGGAAACACTGACCTACGTAAAAAGAAACGATTCCAAACCAGATGTTAGCCCAATATTGGATTAAATATTTCTTATGAAATCCATCATACTGGGAATCACATTCAATTGGTTCAAATACTGATGGTTTGCTCATCTGTATGTTGGCTGTAAATTATAAGACCATATGCTGTAATGTTTGTGGTTTTAACTTGTAACTTGTTGTTGTCTGGAAGAAAACAAGTTTGTGTCCAAATGTATTTGCTTTGCACGAGATCTTAGACAAACTATTCTGCTTGTGTGGCGTACAAGACGTACTGGCTCATATTCAAGCAAAATTGTGTATCTATTCATTACATGCATGACTGACCACATTGTCCAGGACGACTGGACACGTTGACTCTCTGAATGTGAATGTTTGTTGTCATAATGCATATATCATATGCTTAAGTGGTCCAATACTCACACTTATCTACACTTGATCAGTAAACAAGCAATTCTGATTGTTTCTGAGGTTACTGGTGCTACCACGTTATACACAATATAAATGTGGCACCCTGTATGTAGGTGGTACAATTCGATTGTCTCTCAGTTTACATCACTTTTAACTGATGCCCCCTGAGCTGGCAGTGATTTGGTTCTTCTTATCCACCATTACCACACGTCACAGTTTGTATGTAAATGACAGTTCAAAGCCCCACTGACAACAGAACATTAACATAATAAAGAACTGATGATTATCTTCACCAAGGAGGTAATGATTTTGTTAAGGGGGACTAAGGCCCAATCCACATGGAAACGGAACGAAACGGAAACAATCTTTTTCTTTGTTGATCAGAAAAAGGCTTTCTGAAAACACGGCATTATTTCAAGAAATGTCTCCATCCACTGGAAATCCCCTGAAACTAATCAAAGTGTTGTTGTAGGTATGCCAGGACAGTAAGTGGGGCTGTAGCACTGCTACAGAAATACACCAAAGCCAGAGAAAGAAGACGTTGAGCACTAATAAAGCTTTTAAATAAAGCTCTATTATACATGTTAAATAAGTTTACACTACAATGTATACAATGACAGATAAAGAGAGAGAACGACAAAAGTCAGGGCAACACACAAAATAAAATATATAAAGTGAACAGACCAAACAATCTCCAAACACAAGAGGAAGACGACGACAAAGATAGCAACAGCAAAACAATGCAAGCACAAGCGAGAGGATTAAGGGGATGGATACAGGAATGTCTTTCACTTTCTTTAACAATGTGGGACAGGGACTGGCTGTGTCCATTATTTTGCTAGTATGGCGATCTGTGTCGGCATTTTCATACATTATACATGTTCATTCAACCATTCGGGCAGTCCCTCCTGGCTCCACTGGATCTATTTCTCCCTCACATACGTCAACACACCGTGACATAGGACACTTGTTAACGCAGACTAAGTAAAAACAACATCATTGACTATTAACGACAAAGGCCTCTGAAACAAAATAGAGTCTAGTTATACAAATGCCTTCAAGATCACACTCGAAATTACTTTTTAAATGTATATTCCTGGGATAAAAACACTATACACACTTAAGATATCAAGCTCATGTTAAAATATCATAGTTTCATGATATTGCATTATATGATGCATCACAATTATCACCATCACTAACAATGAAACGTTGTTTGATGAAAATAATCCTGCATTGAAAATGTTAAATGCAGTATGCTAATTTCATGAAAACTTAAAATGTTTAAGAAATACTACGATATTGTACAATATTATCACTCATGTGAGAATGCAAAAGCAGGACTTTTGAAACACCATTGTATAAAGATAACATTTAAAATTGATTCACTACAGTAGCCAGACAAATCCTGTCTCAGGTCACCAAGCTTACACAAGTGGACGATGAGTCAACATTATCTTTGACAATGTATTATAAGAAAGCAGCAAAGTATATTTACCTCTGGGATGATCAGCATAGTCAGGTCTTTGGATGTCACTAGGTACGAGCCTCATGGGAGTCTACACCAGGGATCAAAAAGATAAGAAACGTTACATGGAGAATTCACAAAGATAAGCTACTACACTAACAAAACGTAAAGCAAGACTCAATTAAAACATTTCCTGTTCCTTTGTTTGCCTTGGTTTTCCTATTGCTGTGCCTTATGCTTTGTGGGAGGTTTGTAATTGTGTAGACATTAAAACATATATGCAGTTACCAATATAAGACTTAGTGCATGTCACATACTAAAAAATGAGTCAGTCTGAGTGTAAACTGACAGAAAAGTGCAGAACTAGTGTGTCTCAAAAGAGGAACTGACATTGAACAAAAAAAAAGTTAAACTGGTAAGAAAAATGTGACAATCAATTATGCATCACTGATTATAACAAATGGAGAGAAAAAAACACCATACCAGGGGGTAGTGAGGGCGTAGTATTCCTGTGTAGCGGTAGCCAGGCCATGGGTCTGTGTTAATGTCATTCTCCACACAGTTCTTAAGTTCATTCTGGTTCTTGTCCTCTTCTGACAAAACATAACAAGTATTTCATTATAAGTTTTCTGAACCACTCGGCATCACTGTATCAGCTCACTATCAGGGGAGAGCTGTTTGCTGCTAAAACCATAACATGCAACACATTTATTTTGCGCGAATCCAATACAAGCTTGCCAAACAAAGTAAGCAACCGACAGCGGTTGGTGATACCTACTTGCTTTTTTGTGCAGCAACTTATGAGATGCCCAGCTCCCTTTGAAACATTCCTGCAAATGAGAAATGAGAACATACATCCAAATCTCAAAACAAGGTAGTGCAGCGACAGAGACATACATCCTAACAATGCAACTTCAAAATCCCCCAAGATTTGCTCAACTAACCTATAATAACCAAGTGCATAATAATATGAAAATCTCTTGAAAAACAATATATATTATTATTTGCTTGACAGAGGTGGGGAAGGCTGGCATATTGCTTAAAGGCTAAAGTGAATAAGTGCAATGGAAACAGATGAATAACAGATAACATTTAGATGTCATTTGACAGGAATGTCATGGAAAAATGGCAGAAATGGTGGATGAGAAAATCACATTCCTTGAATGAGTGCAAAAAGCAAATATTACTACAACATTTGATGGAAGTAGATGGTCACCTCACGTGACCTTATGTCAACAAGTTGTGCTTTTTTTTTTTAGTCCTCTGCTGTTGTGACCTGGATTTTTTTAAAATGTGCACAACTTACTGTTTATCTCATTGAACTATTCAATCAAGGGAAACCCTGCTTTGTTGTTAACTTCAACGTATATATGTAAGATTCCTTAAATGGACAATTAACAGCACACAGTAAGTAGAGACAGGTCAGGTTACTCATGCAGAAGTGCATTCACAGCGAATACCATGGCACTGGAAGAGCATTTGAAATATTCCCCCAGCACGACCTAACGATTTATAAAAGCTATGGTCAAACTTAATTGAATTAAATCTACAGAAGCAGCTGAGAGTGCAATGTACTTTATTAATATATCTACATACGTAATAATGTCAGTAGTACAGTGTAGTTTTAATAACATCTGCTGATATGTATTGAGGAGAGCAGGTTGTTCTTGCTGTTCAAATAACAAATACTGCTCAACCGATCATCTCCACACTGAACGGGAAAGACTTAATGAAACCCGGTGCACTGTCGATTCTGACAGATGTGTCAGTGTGAAAGTAGGACGCGTCAGTCTCACTTTTCAGCTTTAGTACCACTACTCAGTATAATTGTATCAGTAGAATAGAGTATTCGTAGCCATAATACATTGTTTCATTCATTGTTTATGTCCTGTAAGCATAACTTCGCTCTTTATTGTTGTCCTGAGACGCTGAGTCGTTCACTTTTTGCTAACGAGCACACAGTTAGCTAGTTTAACGGTTTCCCTCGGCCTGGTTACACAGACACAGCGTCACTAACAGTCACCTACAGCATTATTCACAACCAGTCACTGGTGTGGTGTTCCACAGTCAGAAAGCAGCCGTTTAAATTCGGCTAATACATTATTAATATTACCGGGGCACTCTCACATGCCTACCTAGCTTGACACTTAGCGTTAGCAGCCTCGTGAAAAGAGAGAGGGGGGCCTTTTTGTTTGGGGTTCGAGGCGACATTTAACGCGGGCGAGCAAAAAAGCAAAAGAGCAATACCTGAGAGCAGAAGTAGGAGCCTTGAATGCCGAGCTTGATACATGTCGGGCACTGAAGTTTAGCGTCCTTGCTGCAGTCTTCTGTCTCACACTCCCTCCTGATCTCGGTGCTCGCCATGCCTTCGTCTGCAGGGGAGGGAGGGGTGGAGTCGCCGACAATCAGCCAGCCAGCTAGTGGCGCCACACGGCGCATGCGCGCAGCGGGGGCGTCACGTTGTGCTTTCTCGGTCCAATCAACAGAAACTTTCCTAACAGAGATTTGTAAGATGGCGACCGCCGAACCGGTGAGCACTTTCCCCTTAAGAACTACATATTTGAAGGGGCTTCTTGTTTTAAAAACGGGTTTAAATGTGGTTTAAAGTTTGTGTACAATCTTTAACCTTTGTCCTATAATAGAAAGTTGGCCGTCGTTGTCTTTATACGTTATGTTTTGGCCAGTTTCAAGTTTCAAGTGTGCCACGAACGAAGCGTAAAAGAGGAGTGCTTGTGTCTGTGTATGCGCGTGTGAACGTCCCAACTTTAAGGCTGACGTTATATCTAATCGACGTGCCGTTAACTTCTGCGAAGAGAACCGCGCTGTCTTTCATTAGAAAACAAGCCACGTTGTTATCAAACTACATAACGGATACGCTTTTTTCCCTTAAAGCTCGATTATTATATTTTATTAAATTATATAACATAAGACATCCAACTAGGAGTCTTGTCGTGGTTGAAATCAACTGTCAAACCTGGTTGACGCTAACTCAGTCCCCGCTGACTTCATCAGCTATTTTAGTAGCTGAGGTTAATGTTACTGTGCTTGAAGGAAAAGTTGGAGAGGAACTTTGTGCGTTATTCCCTTCATTGAAAAATAACGCTTATGTATAACATTAATGCCGAATTATAAGAATGACCCAAATTATGTTGTTGAACGTGTTAAAGTCGTGTCATAGCGGGTGGATAACGTTGTATCAAGCACGTAATAAAAAAAAAGTGGAAGAAAAATGAATGGTGTCTGTTTGCGTGGTTGTTCATCAACAAGCATCTCCGAGAAGGCTCGGAGCTATCGGTGGCTAGAGTCAAATGTGAACCAGATGTCCATATCAGGTTTTATAAGAGAAACGCCCCTTTTTATTTTATCATACAAGTTTAGAAACAACAATATTGTTTTGTTAGCTGGACACTTGTGTCACATTGGCCATGGCTAAATGGTTTATTTATGTAATCCAGAAGTGGAAAGTTATTAATTATGATAGTGACACTATGGATGGAATAGTGCTGGATTACATGGCCAACATTTTTTTTGCCACCATCGCGAAGTTCCAAATCAATTGTTATCAGTATTTATCACTAGGGCTGCAAAAATTATCCCATTAATCTATTATTAGCCGATTACAAACTTCATTGTAAACAGTGTCAACTGAGTCTTTTTGTTGTTGTTTGTATTTTTAAAAATATTTCTCTGATTTTTCAGATTCTTAAATGTGAATATCTTATGGTTTCATTATGAATTGTGTTTATAACAAATACATATTTAATTGAATGATATAAATAATATAAAATAGATTAATTGATTATGAAAACAATTAATTAATTGCGGCCCCAATTATCCAAATAACAGTCAGATATCAATGACTGAGTTTTGCTCCTGATTGAAAGTTGAAGATTCCAAGTTAATAATGGTTTTTAGTAGCTTTCAGAGATTATTTTCGTTGTCGATTATTTTCTCGATGATAAAATGTCACAAAATGTTTAAAAAAAAACTTGATCAGTGTTTGTCAAACCTAGAAATGACGATGTTCTGAATGTTTTGTTTTGTCCACAAACCAAAATGATTCAGTTTTAATGATGTCTTTGTTATGTGGAGCTAAGAAACAAAGAAACCTTGTTTTAATCATGGGAAAAGCTTCAAACTGATTATCGATTATCGAAATAGTTGGCGATTCATTTAGTAATCGATTAATCGTTTCAGCTCTCGTATCTTTATTGACAGAAAATGACATTTCCCAAACTAAAGCAAAACATTCACAGCAGTTATTGTGTCGCGTTTCAGAGTATGTTTGCACAGTGCACAAATAGTGATACCGCACGTGTGTTACATTGACACAGAAGGCAATTATATCGTAATATATGTTGTTACTGAATTATTGCCCAGCCAAACTGGATTTTTGTACCTCACTTCTACCAAATTGTTGTTTTGTTTTTTGTTTTTTAAGGAAACTAACCCGAGTCCACCCCAGCCTGATGAGGACGGAGCTGAGGAGACTGGACAGGAGATAGTGAGCCCAGAGGCCTACATCAAACACCCCCTCCAGAACAGGTCAGGCTTTGAGACTTTATGTTTTTCAAAAATGGTTACGTAACCTTTATGACAGCGTTCAGCGACATTCCATTAATAATCTCCTAGAGTAACGATAACCCAGTTTTCACTGCTTTAAGTAGTTTGACGATCCATTGTGTTTCGTAAACTTATTTCACAGTTAGAATGAAAATATTTATTAGATTTATTTTCTTTGCCCATTTAATTTCCATTAGGTGCAGTCAAGTAAAATTAAGTTAAGTTGCAACTAGGTTACTACTAGTTTGTTTCTTTGATTGTTTCCCCTTGCATTTGTCACAGAAAATAATGGTGAATTATATTATAATAATAACAACATCCAGTTTCTCAAAGCCCATGCTGAAATATTCGTTTTTGTTTTTCTCAAAACCGGAATGTTGGGTGTCATATCTCAGAAGACAAATTATTTTAGTGTAGAAATGACTTGAATGATGAATTGATTGTCAAATCCATTCAAAAAATGTGTCCGTTCATCAGCTAATAATTGCAGCTGACTGTTAGTAGACAAGTAATACACGAATGAAATGTTGTTTACATACACGGGGTGGTTGGGAAAAGTAATTGACATGAACATTTGGCGTTTGCTCAAAGATTTTATTCCATGAAGGCGAACCGCACACATGGTCATTGTTTACATGAGGCATTCGGATAGTCCAGTGCATCAGCAGCTTCAAAGAAAAGACTGGTGACTTCTCTGTCGTCCAATTGTTTGATCTTTGGGTATAGTTCAAGAACTGAATGACCCTCCCTCTACACGACTGAATGGGCCCTCTTATGCAGAAGTGAAAGTAAGACAGAAACTCACCATTTCCAAAAAGAAAACAGTGACTGCTTTGTTCAGTGACAGTGAAGTTTTGCTTTCCAAATACAGGGAAAAGTATGGAATTTAATTTGAGTAATTTCCAGGTCTGATAAGTATGGAAAAAGGGGAAAAAAAGTTTGGAAACATGTTAGTGTTGTTTCCAGACTATTATCTCACTTTCTAAAATTAAATATATTAATATATACAAATTAAAACAAGTTGCTAACGCAACATAGCCTACCTGTAGATAATATGAATCTAATCAAGCTGGCTGTAGAATGGTGTCGCGTTACCATGGTAACCATTTTCCATATGTGTCATCGAGCCAGCTACCTATTGTCGTCAGTGTGATGGGTCGATGCTCGTTTTCCGGGGGCTGGCTTCATGAAAAATGAGTGAAGGATTTTTAACACCATTTATTTACATAATAAGCATCTAAAAAATGGTATTCAGATGTTTAATATTGACAGAAAAATCATTTCTCAGAGAATTCTGGGAATTTGAGTCTGGAAAAAGTATGGAATTTTGAAATGGAAAATGTGTAGTAACTCTGTAAATCTCTGTTTTTAACCTGATCTATTGATATGAGTGCAATAGATTATAACACAATAAAAATAAAATAGAATTGCATTTTGTTTGTAACATAGCATCTCCGTTTTTTATATTTTTAAATGGCTCTAGCTAATGATAATTGATATTATCAATTAATCTGGCACTTGTAGATCATAATATGATCAAACGACAAATACACCACCTGTTGCTTCAAGTCTGATCGCCAAATTTACCCAAATATCGTTGATAAAAATGGTTTCGAAACACAAATAAACAACAACAGAAGCAACATACTTGTAAGATCCATACCTTTTGTTACCACACCTGCATGAATTTGAAGCCAAAGAAATTGTCAAGGTCCATAAAAGGAACTGTATAACACACGATGTACAGTACCTATGAATATCGTCAACAACCGCGTTTCTGTTTAGTCTTCAGCTAAAAGAGTTTAATGCAGTTGCTGATCTCGAGTGAGATTTCGCTTTGCACATCTACACCGGTGTCACGCAAATTAATTTGACCAATTTGCTCAACAGTGTGTGTCTGTGTCAGTGTCACCCAGGTGCATCTATATATCACTCACTCGCTCCTGGTTCGTTGTGTTTACCTCGTGTTTAATTAGGAGCTCATTACATTTATGCAAATCCCCCCCTCCCTTTCCTTTTTTGTTTTTTACCCAACAGCTGGTCTCTATGGTTCTTCAAGAATGACAAGAGCAAGACGTGGCAGGCCAACCTGCGACTCATCTCTAAATTTGACACTGTTGAAGATTTCTGGGCGTAAGGAGCATTAACCCCCGTACAGTGTTTTTTTTGAAAATTGCATTGAAATCTGCACGCGGTGAATGAGCATTGTGTCGTTAAAGCTGTGCACTCGTCATTTCTAGTCTCTACAATCACATCCAGCTGTCAAGCAACCTCATGTCAGGCTGCGACTACTCTCTATTTAAGGTAAGTGTCCATTTGTCCAAATGATGTGTTATTTGAAGTGGAGTATCACATTTGCTTGGACACGTTTAACATTTTCATGAGGGTCCTTGCACCATTTGGTTTCTTGGGCCCCGAGTATCAAGCTTTACATTACTAATTGATGTATTATTCATTGCAATTTTACTGATTGGTGGTTGTTTAAAATCTTAGTGGTGGTGGTGCCACACTCGTGTTTCCGAGGGATCTATTTAATAATTGAAACCTATTAAAACGTTTTTTTTAATCGCCGGCTTTCTAATAAAATCAAATTGCTCCATTCTTTTAAGACATCAGATTCAAATAAAGCTCTTGCGAATAGAACAAAAACCTATTAGCAACGTTGACACAAACAGAACAGCAGCATCGTTACTGGAGAGCAGGCGATCAAAGGGAGAGAGGGCAGCTTTTCTTTTTTCCTGACTGAATTTGTCTCTACCAGCTCAGAGCTAATCAGATTAAAAGAGATCATTTACGCGTGTGTGATGATTGAAAAGGGTGCAAGTTTCTGCCAAGTTGAAAAGCATTAGCAAACGACTAATTATACGTTTTGTGAAATGAGTAATAATAATAATAATGATGAATGGATACGGCAGTCATCAAATATAACCACAGGCTTTGATCAGTGCGCTTTATATGCTAATCCCGAGCGGTGTCACCTGTGGCGAAGATTAATGAGCGAATTGTATTCACAGCAGGGGATTTGGATTATCAGCACCTTTGCAATTAAAGTTTGACACATTTTGCATTTGAAATAATGGAGAATGTATCACATATTACAATATGATTCAGAAAGTTGAGGCCCAGCTCCTGACGGTTAGAAAGGCAACTGTAGAAAGAGTTGTAAAGGTCCAGTGCGTAACATTTAGGAGGTTTTATTGGCTGGCAGAAAATGTTATGGATAAGTGAAAACTGATATGGCAGTACAGTGAGGATTTTTATGTTGTCACAGCGTTCGAGGCGGAGGTATGCTAGCTATGGCTCCAGTACGTCACCGAGTCATATTTTTAGACACACTGGAGAGAAAATGTCTGTCTTCACTCCATAATTCTTTCCTCCACAGTTGTAATCAATTACCTCAGCCACTTTTTTATGCGAAATGCAGATTTAGCGTTATATGCCGTTCATTACGCTACTTTACACTGCATGCAGTCTCGATTAAAGGTCCCGTATTATATCCTAATCCTCCAAGTTAGCCTAGTTCCCTGGTGTCCTAATGAACAACAACGAAACTTAAGGGACAGGAAAATGACATCAGCCACAGAGGCTACTGGGAGCTAACAGCAGTTAGCATTTGGAAAAGCAATCATTTGCAGGCTTTAGCAGGCACATTGCCGTCATATATAACATGTATCCACTGGACAGATAAATCCTCTGAGGCTGGAAGTTTGTGTAGAACTCTGTGCTGCACTGTGGAGCCTAGAATAGAACTTTTCACGGACTTCCGATTTTCGGATACCGTTGTTTTACGCACAAAGCGTAGCTCCGCGAGAGAACAATTCCAGGAATTTAGCGCGTTGTGAGGTCCCACTGAGTGTGGAAGTCAACATCGCGTGTTTTATCTCCTGTACTTAGACTGAGGAGGACTACAAAAACATGAGTGACTTTGGCCACTGGTAGGTCCTCCAGAGTCCCAAATATAAGGATTTAAATGATTAAAAAGTTGATTTTGCATAATATGGGACCTTTAAAACAATTGATTTCCCTTAAAAATACAAAATTTATGCCAGTAAAAAGTAATCCCTTTGCTAGAAAGCGCAATAACTTATAAATAATAAAATAAATAGACAGTCAGACAGCTTTAAATTCAAGTAAACTCCACCGTCATATACAAAATACTAATACAAGAAAAATGGCCATTTAGAATACGTGCAAAAACCTGATATATAATGTTAAAAGGAAAAACTGCATTTACTTTACATGGTCTGTAAACAAATATTGAACCTTAAACTCGACTTATTTATTAGAAATGTCACTTTTAAGGCTGTTTTGAAGTTTGGGCGCAAGGTTTTTTGGGGGTGCGTGTATTGACAGTTTGAACCATCTCTGCAGGATGGTATTGAACCCATGTGGGAGGACGAGAGGAACAAGCGCGGTGGCCGCTGGCTGCTCACGCTCACCAAGCAGCAGAGGAGATCAGACCTGGACCGCTTCTGGCTTGAAACGGTAGGTTTGGTCTGTGCTTTGTGTCACTTTCAGTGCTGTTACTCAAACAAGCCATTCTATTAATAATTCCTCGTGCCTCCTCTCGAGGTGACGCGTATTATCTGCTGGCAGCTGTAACATGCTGTGCCCCTCTATCATTCCACGTGTCACAATGCTGATATCACGTCCTACGTGTACCCTTTTTTTTTCTTTTCTTTTTTTTAAAGCCACACATGAAATGTTCTCATCAACTTTCCGAACACAGTCTTCAAGAAAATATGTTGTCGGGCTGAGCTGCTGATGGGGGTCACAGCACAGTTAGATGAGAGCAGCTCAAAATGGGGCTTCTTTGCTCCTAAATCTGCAGTCCACACACACACACATCCAGTGCTAAAGATCACTGACCATGATACAGATATCTCTCAGGCTGTGACTTCACCGGTGAACAAACAGCTCCTACTGTACCATCAATACTGTGGCTCCTGGCCTCTCGAGGGCCGAAAGATGTCACTAATTGCACTGACTACATATTAATATGGAAGTGTTCGATTATTATTATTAGGATTATTAGGATTGTAGAGGTTTGAAATGCCCCTCCACTCCCAAGTGAACATCTAGTGCCTCAAATACTTGAGAACTGTCACTTAAATTCAAATTCAAACACTTTCTCTGTTTTGCAGAAAGTAAAATTACAAAAAAGTAACCCCACACACACACACACACACCAAAAGAACAATGAGTTGTGCAAATGAGCCATTTTGTGCAAAGTTCCTGAATGAATATGATATTTTATTAGAATTAATTATGCATTCAGCATTTTTCAACATTTTCTGACATATAATGGACCAAACACTAGATTAATCGATTAATTGAGAAAATACAGTTGATATGAACTAGAGCGGCGACGAGCGATTACTTTCATAATCGATTAATTTGTCGATTATTTTGGTTTTGACCATAAACCAAAATGATTGAGTTTTAATGATTTCTTTGCTATATGGAGCAAAGAAACAAATAAAATATTCACATTTAAGAAGCTAAAACAATCAGAAATCTTGTTTTAATAATGAAAAAGCTTCAAATCGATTAATCGATTATCAAAATAGTTGACGATTAATTTATCGAGTAACTGTTTCAGCTCTAATATAAACCATATTCATATTTACAAGGACAAAACAAAAGTAGTACTCAAAGCTGAAGATGAGATAACATTATATTAAAAAAGTCACAATGAAATGCTGCAACAAGATGTTCAAACTTGAATTGTAAGAAAATAGCATTTGACCCTGAACACGGAGGACTGATGCAGCCGTACTCGCTCATTCAGCAGCGATTGTGTTGACAACACTAACGACGTGCATGGCCTTCCCTTCTTTATGAGACTGTGGAGGATTTGCAGTTATATTTAAAAGCAAAGTACGTGACTCATCGAGGTTATTGTTCCCGCTCTCTATCCCCTGCATCAGCTCCTGTGTTTAGTGGGCGAGGCGTTTGACGACCACAGCGACGACGTGTGCGGAGCCGTCGTCAACATCCGCACAAAAGGGGATAAAATAGCCGTGTGGACGTCAGACTTCGAGAACCGAGATGCCGTAACACACATAGGGTGAGTCGCACCTTCAGTGTCGTATGATGATGATGATCTTTGCTCTTACGCAGGTGCTTTTTTTTCTCCCCAGGAGAGTTTACAAGGAGCGTTTGGGGCTCCCCCTGAAGATGACCATCGGCTATCAGTCCCACACAGACACGGCTACCAAAAGTGGTTCAACCACCAAGAACAAATTTGTTGTTTGAGAAAAAAGCCCTCTGTGCCTTTTTTTTTTTTTCTTTTAATTTCTTTGTCTTATTCGTTGTCGGTGCCTATGTTTACTTCATGCAAAGACTCTGCGGAATGCAATCTTGAGGAAAGAAAAAAGGAAACTCAATTCATAACTTTTTAAGCCAAATGTTTCCATAAACTGTCCAGTACTTGAACCAACGGGAAAGAATATCTTGGAAAAGAGATAAACATGAAACTTCCACAACACTAATAATGATTAACAACGGACGACATTTAGAGTGCTGCAAACTCAGCTAAAGAAATCTTGGTTGATTTTTTTGTTTGTTTTGTTTTTAATGGCAGGGAATCCTGAAATGCAAACACTATGTATATTTCTCTCCCATTTTCTACAGCATTGTTGATGTGCTGTAATCTTAATGACATTAAAACCCTTTTAATTTATTACATTAATTTGCCTGCATATTATTAGATTGTTAGACCTTTGTTTTATGCCCTTTTTTTCGCCTTGTAATGTTGCACATAATCGCCCTTTGAAAGTATTTCATGACTCATTCATTTGAGTGTTAATATAATTAAAACATTGGTTTTGCAGTTATTACCTGGTCAGTCGTGGACTCCTTTTTTTCTCCGGCTACCTGTAATTAGTGCACGCGTCACTGTACAAGGAGAAAAGATAAAGCGTAAAGGTTATTTGGACATCAACAGCGACGTGAATAAATGGCACAAAGTTTTAATTTGGAGGGGAATTTTGACACATCCTCGCTATCTCGCAGCCAACGCGACACAATTAAGCTAATAGACGATATACAGAAAAAAAAAAAAACTTGCTTTACAAGAAAATGAGGTGCCAGCGTCCAGCAATAATGAGCTGGTGCTCAAGAATACCTGGATACAGCTAAGGCTGAAGAAGAGAGGAGAGTTTGCAATTTCAGAAGAGACTAACGGATAGACAGATTTTATTTTTTTTAAGGAGCTACTGTTTTACTGTAAAGCAGGGGTCTCAAACTGGCGGCCCACCAATCGATTACATGCAGCCCCCCACTCAATATCATGTTATCATGAAAACATGGCTCACGACCTCACCGTCTTTTAAACACAGTGTGTAGATGAGCGAGGTGATAGGATATGTTTTTTATAACAGTAATAATAAGACATTTGGTAATAATTTTCCCATTATTAAATGTATCATATACAACATTCAATTACATATATAAATACACTTGTTTGGGCCCGAGCCACAAATGGCAGTGGCCTGAAACGGCTCCTGGTACGAATTTTAGTTATAGTGTCCACACTATTATTTATGGAATTTAAAATAAGTGTCTGTTTTTGATATTAATACATTCATATTGCATCATAAATAATATTATTAAGTATATGTGTGATATCATCATGCAATAATACGAACAGTTGTTTTTTTTCCCCCTTTTTGTCCACTAGGCCGGCCCCTTCTTGACCACAATAGATTGGCCCCCAGGTCATTTCAGTTTGAAACCCTTACTGTAAAGTGTGTGTGTTTGCTTGTTTAAATATTTATTAAGTATCAGCTCATCGGCTGTATGTATTCAGATTTGTTGGAAGGGAAACTGGAAAATAGTCGACCTCGATCTAAAAATATAAAACCTGCATTCATTCATGTCGTTGATGGATGCACGCAGGTTTGAAGAAAAAAAATACATATAATATAAAGTGCGAGTAAATTGTGCCAGAAACAGGATCTGATGTGCAAAGGCTCTCAGGCTGCATCCACACTGTTTGGTTTTTGATTAAAAATGGCCACATTACCCCAGGTGTTTTAGAGTCACAAAAATGTTGTTTTCTTTAAAACTGTGGGCAGCGTTTGAGTCTGTAGGGCTTCAAGAAAACAATGCTGTAACTGTAACTTTGAACGCACTTTGAGATTGGTCCTTCAGCTTCATTTCAATGTCACCTTGTCATCAGGCTCATAAGAGAAGTCCTTCTTCTTACATTTCACCATTGATTCTCTTCATTGGAAAGTTGTTTGCCCAGCTGGTGTTAAAGTGCCAAATTCAAACCCACGGCCCCACAACATCAACTCAAGATCCCTTAAAATGTCACTATGAGAAGAACTTTCAAAGAAAAGGTTACTGCGGGGCAACATGGCTTCCCATCTCACTTCACTGGCACCGGGGCGGGCTTGAAAAATGTCACATCAACAACATGACAAATGTCATCACATTTTCAAGCTTTGGTATTCTCGCAGCCAGCAGGCGAAGCGTCCGCGACTACATCCTCCTTGATCTGATGGAGCGTTAAGTGGGTGTGTAGAGGCTTCATTAGGTGCTCGCTGAAGTTCTGACACGCGTGTGGTCGTAACCTTTAAAGGACAGCTGATATATATCGCGTGAGACCCCTTCCAAACATGTGCTCGGACATAAAAACATATGTTTTTCATACGTTCTGTCATGTTTGCGATGTTTTTCTGACTGTGGAACTGTGAAATAGTAGAGCACAACAATGCCCCCACACCCCAACATATCCCCATGCACACATATACTGTATGTATAATAAATAAGTAAATTAGAGGAGACATATTATACCCTATTTCTCCAAGTTAACCTAGTTCCCTGGTGTCCTAATGAACATGTCTGTGACATGCTTTGGTCAAAATACCATAAGGATGAAGCACCACAGCAGTTCAATCACCCTGCCAAAACAGCCCTGTACAGAACGCTCTGTTTAGTAGTATCTCTTTAGGTCCACCTTAAAAGGTCCACCTTAAAAAAAAAAAGTAGAGGCGACTGGGAGCTAACAACATTTACCATTTGGAAAAGTGATCATTTGCAGGCTCTAGCAGGCACATTGCCGTCATATATAACATGTATCCACTGGACAGATAAATCCTCTGAGGCTGGAAGTTTGTGTAGAACTCTGTGCTGCACTGTGGAGCTCCGCGAGACAACAATTCCAGGACTTTAGCGCATTGTGGCGTCTCAATGAGCTTGGAAGTCAACATCTCATGTTTTATCTCCTGTACTTAGACTGAGGAGGACCACAAAAACATAAGTGAGTCATCTTTTTTCCCACTTTGCCGACTCATAGGGCCTCCAGAGTCCCAAATATAAGGATTTAAATGATTAAAAAGTTGATTTTGCATAATATGTCCGAAGTCATTGGTTGACGAGTGTGTACGGTTGGGTTAATGTCGGATCATTATACACCTCCTACCAAACATCTTGTCCAGATGAACTAGTGAGGTCATCTCGAGGTGCCTGGCTCCTTGGCTGAATCTTTTTTTTTTTTTTTTTTCGAAAAATGTATGACAGGGTCTCGAATGTCATAAAATACTGAATGTTTGCCTTTAATAATATGTGTAATCTTTTCCAAGGGCAAAGTTGCAGATAACTCTGAAATCCATTTACCCATCCTCGGCCTGTCTGCCTCCTTCCGTGTTAATGCAATGACACTTTTGGCCTACATCGAATAATTTTTTCAGATTATTTCCGATGATGATGGTAGCTGCGTGTATACCCGATAGGGGAAAAAAAAGAGGTCAGAAGAAATGTATTTGTACGGTTAATATATCCTCAACTCTTCCAAGAAGCAAGGAAAACTGTTGAATTTATTCAGCTTATGTGTAGTCAGATATGATCATGTGGTTGATGATGTGTACTTATTTGTCCTTAAAGGTCCAAGTGTGTAAGAAAGATTATTGGCAGACACTGAATATAGTATGTTTGGAAGTAGGTGTGCAAAAACACATTGTTTTAAATTGATAATTGTGCATCAATGAATGAGAGAAACGCAGTTAAAACGTGCAACCTTTGGAGCGTGTCTGTGTTGCGCCGAGATGAAAACGTGTGCTTCCAGCCTGTCTTTTGATACTCGGGTCAAAGAAGGATAAGTCAAAGTGGTCCAACTCTGAAATAAGCTTTGAACTTTCATCATTCAGACAAAGCTCTTGATTCAGTTGGTGAAGGAGGGGATAAACCCAGACACGCCGAGTTGTCTGGGTATCCACACACGTATCAAACAGAAAAGCAGTGCTTGCTGGCAATCCATTGTGCCTTTCTTTTGATTTCTGTCTAATGTGATTATTAATCTGTAATCCCAGGTTTTGCTTTATACAGTGTGCATTGCACGGAAGTGCCCCGCTTCATGGAGGCCGCCATCCTTCGCTGCCATGTTTCTCCAGCAGCATGACTGTTCCAACCAGCCAGAGCATGAGTTTAACATTGCAGGAGAAGGTTTTTCATGCAAATGAGTGGGGAAAAATACTCATAAACCTGACCCATAATGAAGGAGGAGGAAATGGCAAACGGCGCAGGAGAGTGGAGACAGTTGTGAAAAAGACTTTACATCCTTTCTGGGTAGTTTGTTCCACTTGTGTGCAGCATAACAACTAAATGCTGCTTCACCTTGTTTGGTTTGAACTCTGGGCTCGACTACCTGACGTGAGTCAGTCAATCTCTGAGCCCTACAAGGTGCATAATAGGTCATATTAGGTATTCTGGACCGAAACCATTTAGTGATTTGCAGAATAGCAGCAGAACTCTAAAAGTCTATTCTAACAGTGACTGGGAGTTGGTGTAAAGACTTTTAAAACTGGAGTCATGCACTGTTGTTTTTGTGAGTTTTGTGAGTGTTCCAAAAAGTCGAGGCTTACTGGAGATGAAAGCATGGATGAGCTTCTCCTGGGCTGTTTGAGACCTAAAACCTTTGACTGTGGAGATGTTTTTAAGCTGATAGAAGATTGTTTTGGTTATTGAGTTGATATGACTCCTGGAGGTCAGATCTCAAGACCCATTGAAATCGAGACCTCTTTCACAAGGGTGACCTGGCCAAGAAAGGCAGCAGCACACGTTATCTGTCTATAAAGCAAGTTGCGTTTTGTGTGTCTGTCTGTCTGTGACGGCCATATCTCGCTGACCATTAGTCAGATTGCCCTAAAATGTTGGATATGGGTTAACAAAGGCCTGATGGTGTGCATCCTTGATTTTCAAATTTTGAAATGCAAATTGTAAATTTTCACTGATTTATCACGCTACACCAGGCAGGCAGCGGCTCATCAGCAGTAGCTGCGCTGTCTGGAGCGGGGAGGCGTGGGTTTGGGTACATTTTCACACAGTTCACCGCAGAACATGGTGTTATACTGAAACGACGAGGTGTCCATAGTATAGTATGTCGTCCAGAAATGGTCAAGATTGGTCAAAAACGTGATACTATATTATGTCGTCCAAAAATGGTCAGAAACGTCATCGTATAGTATGTACACATACACACAACATAATCAAGTAAAGGTAAAGATAAAGCTGATATCAGAAGCTTCTGAGCTCTGAGGGAGAAACATGACTTATTTCTGTAAAAGAAACAGAGTTTCATCCTTAATTTTGAGACCGAATTTCTAACATGCGTTTTGAATGAAAGCTCCCCCCATCAATAATTAATCCCAGGGTGCCATGGATAGTTCTAATGTATAGTTTGACACATCCAACTAATAAAAAAAGACAGTGGACAAAACACCTGAAACTGTTTTGCGTAAAAGTTATAGCATGTAGTGAAATCTGTTTTGCAGCTGTCATAAAAAATAAAATAAATGCCGGTTTGTCTGTGCCTTCCCGTTATTGAAAACTGTCCGCCACCACAGTTGAATATGATATATTCTTTAATCTGTCTGTTGTGCATAGTAATAAAAGCAAATGTCCCAGTCTGCGCAGACAGGTAAACACAAGGCCACTGACACGGTCACTTTATTAAATGGGGTTACAGACTAACCTTGGCAGCAATGAATGCAATCAATGTGGCAAATTGAATTGAGCACAGTTTCTCAGTCTCCAGGTGGCTCCCTGTAGCTGCAGGCCCCCCCCCCCCCCCCTCGTCTCCCACTCATCAAAACCTCAAACCCTCCAGCATGACAGTGGGTCAAATCAATCGGCCAGAAGGACATAATGCAGCAGGGGAAATACAAAACAGAGGCCCACATTAGAATAGACTTTGAGAAAGAAAACATATTACTGAAGTTATTTGTTTCACAGCCAAAGCATAAAATGTTATTTTATGTATCCTGCTGACTTCATTTGGAGCTGCACTGGGTATTTCTGTTGATTTGGTGGCTCCAAGCAGATTGTAATAATCACTTCGCTGCAGTCCACCTCGTTGTGCCGGAGTGAGCTGCAACGCAATTATGCGGGTAACTCTCATTTTCTCTATATGCATTTGCAAAAAAGTATGAAAACCTTTGGAATCTGTCTGACTTTGTCAAAAACGTTGTCTGTTCACATAGCATGACAATGTACTGGCGCGACGACAACCAACAATGACGTCGAACACATCAGGCAACAAAGGAGGACATCCAACAGCTTTTTTTCCCCTGCTCAGTTTGTGGCCGTCTAACTTTGTATGAAAAGAGATAGATTATGCAGATATTTGCCTCGACTTCCATAGAGATATTTATACCGATTTCAAGGGAGTAATTTTTTTTCTGTTTCCCAATCAGTTGACTGTCATGGGAGGAGCCAAGTGTGCCAAAGAATGAAACACTTGGGACTGGTTGGTACTATTCCGAATGGAAATGCAAGTTTGGTACAACCGTTCATCGCACTCCCCAAACCCATTCCTTACTTCCCTGGATGTAAGTGGCCCAGTCCAATCACCGTTCTTTGTAGTGAATAAATAGTTGTTGCCAATCGGCTATAATTAGTGCTTTTACATTTTGTAATGCCCACACAATTCCAGCATCTAAGCTTCAGCCATTTGTGAAGCTGAGAGTTTTATCAGCTTATCACTCCGTAGAGGGTAGAACGGTAGATTTCCCCCGGGGCCCAACCAGGTTCTCATTGCTTTCCCTACCAGCTGAAGGATCAATGGCAGGATTTGTTAACCCAGATTGGATGAATGAAGGCAGTAATGAGAGAGGCAATTAGCTTACTTAATGGCTCTGAATCGTTGGATTACATTTAAATCACTCTACGTTTATATATATATATATACATATATACACACACACGCATACAGTATATACATATACACATAGAGAGACAGAGATCTCATGAGAGTATGTGCAAGTTAACACAGAAAACATTGATGCAGCATAAAACAGTCACTGCGAAACACTGCTGTGTTTTCATTATTGATCCTAAATCCCAGGGCAACTGGGTTACAAGGCAACTTTTGACTGTCAACCAAAAAAAAAAACACTAAACACAATATGAAAAAAAAATATGGTATATTATTTCCACTTGTTGGCTTCACATTGCTGGCTCCCACTTTAGAATTGATTTCACTGATCACAACTAATGGTACACAGAGGAGTATAAAGTAATATATTAAAGGTGCCATATGTAAGAATATCTCCAAAAACAGTTACTACATTCAAATTCAAAATACCAAGGTCTTTTAGGTTTCGTTTTCTGACGTAACTGGCAACCCGTGGTTGCTCGGCGGCTGAGACTCTACTGACTGCAGTGATTGGTAGATGGTGGTAGGTGGCGCCACATGCCAAAACATGATTTCAAAACATAAACATGATTTGCAGTCTGCAAAAAAAAATTTTTAATGCGAATATTTTGTCTGTACTGTTGTTGTTGGTGAGTTCAGTTTGTTATATGAATATTATTCCTGAGTCTCTGTGACATATTTGGAGGATTTTATGACCAGTTGCTTTAGATTTATTACATAATGCACCTTTAAACATGTCATGATATTTACAACTTCAACAGCGATTGGAATGAGCAAGTTGACTGGGAAACAGACGTTTGTTTAGAAGTGAAACTTTGCTGCCAACAGTGCAACGGTGATCAATGTGAAAACCATTTCCCAGAGACATGACAAACTTGTAGATTTACGGCAACAATATGATGTGTTGGAGAATTAGCTGAGGACGACAACAGTCCACCTCCATGTCTGGGAGTCACGTTTAAATCATGCAAGTTTGTCCCAAATCCCTGGAATCCTTTGATTAAGTGTGTGGTCCTGCGTCGAGTCTAGTTTGTGCATTATCAGGAGCATGGACAGATACAGTTTTATATGTAAAAGATGACCAAAGTCAATCTCTGAAACACCCTTTTGATACTGACATGTTTTATTGTTGCATATTTTTTTGTTGTCTGACTCTCTTATCTATCGTATCTTTCCATTCAAGGGAATAACATTGGTCAAGGTCTTCCATGCCAGGTGCCGGATTTACACAAACTGGGATTAGGTAAATTGGACACTCTAAATTGACCGTAGGTGTGAGTGTGAGAGTGGCTGGTTGTTTGTCTCTGTGTGGCCCGGAGATGGACTGGCGATCTGCCCAGGGTGTGCTCCACCTATCGCCCTATTGTCAGCTGAAGATTGGCACAGCACCTTCCGTGACCCTCATGTGGAGGATAAAGCGGTAGAAAATGGATGGCGGTAGACAAACTCAGAGGAGTTGTAGAAACTGTCCTATCCCTGGGACTCGCAGTGATGCTCGTCATCTATCTGACCACCGAGTCATTACGGCTGATCATATTCACCTTCCGCTGCATGTGTCAGTTAACTCCCCTCATTAAAACCAACAGGTGAGCACTGCTTTGAAAGCACAGCGACGGAAACTCATTCCTCAAAGGTTGTCTGTGTGCCCCCCCAAAAAACGAGTGGATCAATCAGTGTATTATTCAAAAAACCTTGATGATATCCAGTCAGTAGAATTCCTCATTTATTCGAGCTGTGCCCATATCTTACTTTCAAAAGCTGGTGAGGTCAAGTAGCAACATGGCTTTGCACAAACTGGAGATTAAATTGGCTGGTAATACCAATCCCCCCGTGTCACTCAGCTGTGATTGATGCAGCAGTCGTCTTCAATTTGTCGTCTCATATCACTGTGGCGACTGTTTTTGTCATTCTGTTTATATGTCGTTTATATGTCATTTTGACAGGTCACAGTGGGGAAAGCACATGTGTCTACAAACAAATTAATGATGGCTAAGTTCACTTCAGTTTCAAGGCCAGAGACATAGTTGTGTCTCTACAGTGTATCACATATTATATGGTTAATGGTGGTTTTGTGTGCACATGAAGAGAAATCAACCCTTTTCCGGACCAGTTTGCTGCAAAGCTTCAATGCTCCGTGAAACTTTATCTCAACAAAAACCCAAAAAACTAGTGCGCAAATAAAATAAAAATGTGTCAAAAAACAAGCAAACCACAAGAGCACAACGCACACTGGGAGTAACAAAGACAATCTGGGAGGAAGAGGGTGTGGCAGAGGAGCTTAAATACAGATAGGTAAATTGGCAACAGGTGTGGTTGAATTTTGGCGGGAAAAAAGCTTGACAGGAAATGCTGACAGGAATGAGTACTGGTTTCAAAATAAAAGTCAGCAAATAACAGAAAACAGAGTTCTGACGCATTGGCTCTGTTCAGATTATTAATTCCAAATTTTCTAATTAGATTTGTGTCATTCTTATATGTGGTCCTAGATTAGATCGAAATAGGGTATAATGTCAAAAGTATATGTCTATTTTACCATTCTGTCATGAGTAACACAAAGAAAAATGACAAAATGCCACAGTTTCCAAAATGACCTCAAATCGAGCCTGTTATACTGAAGAGCATCTGCAGCTTTTCATTCAAATTCAAAGTCGTTTTTTTTTCCATTCTTTTTTTTTGGGCCACTTCGCGGCAGTAAATCCAGCTGAACACTGGCATATTATGACCTTGTGAAGCTCCTGTTTACAGCGCCTCGTGCTGTGCGTTTCCACCGTTTTTTTCAGGTGAGTCGAGCACCTGCCTGTACTTGCGATCGGCGCCTGGATAAAGAGAAGAGAGTAGCCTGCATCGGGCCTATCTTGTCAACATTTTTGTTTTGGTAGTCCCATAAGGAGACGTCAGAGAGGCAGAGGTACTGTCGCCAAAACTCAAAGAAACGTTCTTCTGTGTCACTATTCTACCCAACAGCAGCAGCAGCTTCCTCTTCTTCTTCTTCACCAATTTTATGTCTGTATGTTACGTCACATTAGAGCTCTTCTATTTCTGGTTTTCTTACTCGTCTCAACCGTTTGTATGTTATAAGTAGTTTTTAAATAGGTTGTCGAAACGTCTCAACCGTTTGGTAGAGGCCTGTATCTGACATATTGTAGGGTCTAATTTCACGTTATTGTTATCATAAGTAAATAAAATGAAATAATAAAACATGCTTTTGCTTTTTTCTTGGTGCGCACCTTAAAGGCTTAAGTGGCCGGCCGCATGAAATTGAATAGTTTGAGACCTCTGAACTACATTTCACTTCTACTAATGGATCGCTCCATTGGAAAATTTAAAAAAAAACGACATAAGAGACCATGTGAGAAACATCTCAATGAATGCTCCTCTCCTTGTACATAAAGTTGTAAAGGTAGAGGCCAAAGAAAATGCATCACACACAATATAAAGGCATCACGACGAGAGCCATTAAAGATTATCTAACCACGAGGCCTTTATGAGGACTTGAGTCACGTTATTGCTGCTCTTGTGGAAAAAGCATGGGTAACCTTTCGTAAACATGGCGTGTCTTTGTGTCGAGATGTTCCAGCGCTGTTTCGTCAGCTAGGGCTTTTTTTTTTTTACCAGCGCATGAGTGCACAGCACACGCTACATATTTATAATGGGTGTTCCCAGAGGGAAGCCCTATACCCTTAACACGAGTGTATAAGCTTCAGCTGTTTTTTTTTTTGATTTAAATAAATCACATCAATTATTTATTTATGTCGGTATTTTATTTGTAAATGCATGATAATCATATTGTTTCCACCTTGTTTGTAATCCCCCCTCCCAGGTTACTTAGCCCTGCACTGTGGACCTTACGTCGAATATTGATTCTCAATAATAATTATTTTGTGAAAAACGGACACCAGGATAATTAAGAACTGTGCTTTCACTCTACATATAGTGATACATTCCTTGACTCTTAAATCCCCTCTGCCGTGTGTTTCTGCCCTCGTGCACTTGGCTTGCGTTCGCTGACTAATGCAGCCTCCAACCATTTCCCCAAACCACCTTGCAGCCACTTGTCATGTTTTCACGGGCTGTTAGCTCCCAGAAATTCCCCAACCAGGGCTATTGTGCAAGACTGGATAGAGAGAGCCGGCTGGTTTGAATTTAACGCACACAATAAATTGGCTTTGTCTTTTTGTTTAATTGCTCCTCGAAGGCGTTTTACGGTTCAGAAAATTTACTCCAAGTAACACGGCTACAGCCGATGTTATACTCTTCTATTCGAGCATAAGTCAGGATAATGAACCACTGATGCAACGGTGAACACTGTCACACAGTGCTTGCCATAGGAAATAAATATGAGTTATTGTTATAATGTTCTAATTATCAAGACATCATCATGACATGTTATGAAGAAGAGACTTGCTGGTGTTGCTTGTCCCCTGACATTGAAGGGATAGTTCCGGTTTTTGGAACTGCTAAGTCCAAGTCCTTGTGTTGTTTAGTAAGGAAGTTGTTTAAAATCTTTATTTACCAAGGTGACCACAAGGCTTCTCAATCCTGGTCTTGGATGACCAACTGTCCTGCATGTAGATCAGCGATTCACTAAGGTGGTTTGTGAAAGGTCCATCCGTCTTCTTCCACTTCCGGGGGCACTGTTGCCAATTGCCGTGAAAGGTCATTAAAGGTTGACGTATTATGCAAAATCAACTTTTCAATCATTTAAATCCTTATATTTGGGACTCTGGAGGCCCTATCAGTCGGCAAAGTGTGAAAAAAGATGACTCACTCATGTTTTTGTGGTCCGCCTCAGTCTAAGTACAGGAGATAAAACACGCAATGTTGACTCCCGCACTCATTGGGCTAAATTCCTGGAATTGTTGTCTCACGGAGCTCCACTTTGTCCGTAAAACGCGCGAGAGTGCTGGAAGTCCGCAAATAGTTCTATTCTTGGCTCCACAGTGCAGCACAGAGTCCTTCACAAACTTCCAGCCTCAGAGGATTTATCTGTCCAGTGGATACATGTTATATATGACGGCAATGTGCCTGCTAGAGCCTGCAAATGATCACTTTTCCAAATGCTAACTGCTGTTAGCTCCCAGTAGCCTCTGTGGCTGATGTCATTTCCTGTCCCTTAAGTTTCGTTATACTTTTTTTTTTTTAAGGTGGACCTAAAGAGATACTACTAAACAGAGCGTTCTGAACAGGGCTGTTTTGGCAGGGTGATTTAACTGCTGTGGTGCTTCATCATTATGGTATTTTGACCAAAGCATGTCACAGACATGTTCATTAGGACACCAGGGAACTAGGTTAACTTGTAGAAATAGGATATAATATAACCCCTTTAAATAAAAATAAAACTGATAAGGAATAAAACAAATTCAAGGCGTTTAAATGACGTGTCATTTGTCACATTCGTCTTATTATAGCAGGTAATATACTGTATATACTGCTGTTGCTTCAGGATGAGTAAGTATGAGTGAGTCAGCCCAGTAATGAAGAGATCATTAACATCCTAGCAAGCGCGTGCTTGTATGCGAGTAGGGTGCATATAAATGTAGTGATATCGCAGCGCAGTCTCTGCCAGGCGTATGCAAACATGGAGAGAGGAACAGTTCTGAGACACCAGTGAAGTAAATGTCTGCTCCACGCTGCTGTGCAGCCTCTCAGCTGTGTCTCACGGGCCAACAGCAGGCGAAGAACATCAAACATTCCGTTCCATATATTCAAACTTTCATTCCACATACTCTAGTTTCAGTCCATATATTCAAACTTTCATTCCATATACTTGATAAATGTGATTTTCGTAGAGAGATAATTGCGCAACTTTTGAATATTACATGAAGCCCAGCTGTAATGCATGTTTTAAAAATATGTTAAATTCAGTGGACTAGTTATTTATCTGCACTTCATTTTTGTATCCACATGTTCACATGAAAACATTCATATATATGAGAATTATTGGCCGTGGATCCCGACACTCTTAAGTTTGGAAACGGCTGTTTTCGATGTTTCCCTGCTCCAACACCTGGATCAAATGACTGGATCGTTGTCAGGCTTTTGCAGAGCTGACGATGAGCATTTGAATCAGGTGAGTTGGAGCAGGGAAACGTCGAAAACATGGAGGACTGTGAGTCCCCAGGAAAAACCCTGATTTACCTCAAGGAGATGATCCCACAAACCAAAAATGTTGTTTTTGAATGTTGAGTATTAGGGCCACAAAAAAATGAAAGAAAGAAACATGAAACAGCATGACCTCTGAGAGTTAGAATTCTGAGAAAAAAATCTAAATAAAAAAAAAGCCATTCGAAGATTAAAGTCAGAATTTTGAGATTAAAGTCTGTAAATTCTGACTTTTTCTTTAATCTCAGAATTCTGCTTTTTTTCCTCCCTCAGTGTTCTGACTTTAATCTAAGAATTCTGACTTTTTTTTTGATCTCAGAATTCTGCTTTTTTCCCCTGCAGTATTTTGACTTTAATCTCAGAATTCTGACTTTTTCTTGAATCTCAGAATCCTGCTTTTTTTCCTCAGTATTTTGACTTTAATCAAAGAATTTTGACTTTTTTCTCAGAATTCTGACTTCAATCTGAAATTACAGAGTTTAATCTCCGAATTCTGACTTTAATCTCCGAACCCCCCCCCCCCCCAAATTCTGACTTGAATCTCAGTTAATCTCAGAATTCTGACTTTAATCTCAAAATGTTGCCTTTTTTTCTCAGAATTCTGACTTTATTCTCAGAATTCATTCTGTTTTATTATATATAGTACATATTAAGATGTGGCCCTAATACTTCGGTGTCGGAGAGTGATCAACTTTAAGTTTCCATTCGTAAAATGTGAAAAAAAAAAGTGGCAAGCATGTCGTTGAAATATCACCGACAGAACAAGTGGCTGTGTTTCCTCGTGTGCAGTCAGGTTTCTCAGCGAGAACGCAGCGTGTCGCCCCCACACTTTAGCTCTGCGATCCCAGTCCTCAGATTAATCATCACTCTGGGGGTAAAATAAATTCATTAGACTCGTCGAACAAGCAGCTTATTACACGAGGTTCGCTCACTGCTGTGCCCTGACCAATATCCCTCCCACAGTACACACACACGTATATATATATATATATATATAATGATATGTGATAAGTCACATAAAATATACCGAAAAATAAGGTTAATTAAAGTGTAGATTTGAAGAAGGTATTAAATGATAAAGGTAAGGATATAGGCAAAAACAGGCATGAGATACAGTATCAGATGCTGTTGGAACCTTTAGTTTTCTGAACAGTGGAGCCGAGGGCTCATTATTATAACTCCAAGAAGTTGCCAATCTTACAAATCGAAAAAGATCGGAGGGATAAGTATGAGCCCAAGCAACTCGGATAAAAATAAATCACTGAATACTATAAGATTTTGGGGGGTTTTGTGTCGTTATTATTTCACCTGTGCAAAACTATCAGACCTGACTGAGGGAAGTGTTTTTTTCCATCAGAAATAGAATTCACTTCTGTAACTTTTTATGGCCACTTCTTTATGTTTTGAGTCAAACTCCATCCTCCTTGTAGTCGTCTCACTTTATCCCCCAAGTGCTCATCTGTGCCACAGGTGCACCCTCGGTTAATTGCTGTGGGAATAACACACAACGCCTTATATGGACATCCTGGGGGGTTGTGTTGTTGAGTCAAAGTTCACATTATTTTTGGTAGTGAAATAAAGGAGCAATAATTGTACAGAAGTCACAAAAAAGACTGTGAACTGTGACGTATTTCCAAATGTCACAAATTTAATCCGATTTCATAAAGTTTGTTTATATAGTTGGCGAACAATAATATAGTTATGGAAAAGAGCTGCCAAAATGCTTTGTGTTGAAACAGAGAGAGAGTCGTGTGAAGCTGATAGACTTAAATCCGCAGAGTGTGAATTAACAATGGTTTGAATGTAACAGGCGTTTGTTTATATTTGATAGTTATGCACTATGCTTTCAATTTATTTTCAAAAAAATTAAAAAAAAAAGAATAAAGAGAGCAGAGAAGCTGTGGTGAACCTTTATCTTTCAACACACTGCACCTCATACTCATACTGTGTGGGGACCACACACACACACACACACAGAGATACTGTATTCATTGCAAATTCTGTCATTAATATAACATAGAGCAGCTCTTTAATATTTCATTTTACTTGTGTTGTAGAGTGAGAGAAAATATTCCAAAAAAGCGAGGCCCTTCTTTATTTTTTCTCAGTGTTCTGAAAAACACTAAAGCGACCCTTGGATTATCCAAGGAGCCTTTTGGTGGACAATTTGGACTATTTGTTGATTGCATTCTGTGTGTGTGTGTGTGTGTACCTTGTTGTTTTTTGACTTCATGGTGATTGTCTGCCCCGCCCTAATACGATTCACCTGTGTGTCCAATCTGTTTCGCCTGTGCCTGATTAGCCCTGCCTCCATAATGTATTTCCCAGTGTTGGTTCATTCAAAATGGAAAAAACCAGGAACACGTGAAAACCAGACGGGCCTGAAACAAACAAACAAAATGAACCAACACAGGCAAGACAACGCAAAAAGTCCATACTGAATTCAATGGGAAAGGGGTGTTAAATTTGAAATTTAACACACACAATCTGATGTTCATGTACAGAGTTCTTATTAAGTAATACTAGTTTTCCCTTGATGTTAAATTGTTAATACACTATTTAAACATATATCTGCCAGATATTTAAAGTTATTCTGGAAAAATGGGCAAAAGCACTTAGAAACAGGACATTTTCTGGCCCTTAAAATAAAAAATAAAGCACAGGCAGATATTTTGAGGCTTAGGTGTCAAAGGGTTAACTAACTTTATAATATCAGGTATACAACAAGACTCTCATACCTTAGGTCACACAATGTATGGGTATAATTTGGACCTAACAAGAGTTTGGGACCAGATCTATTCCAGTAGATCGCGAAAATGAACGATTTTACCTAAGTGACACAGAGTGACCAACTGAGCAGATGACCACCAGCTCCTGTTTCCCCATGAGCTCAAAAAGCAGATTTTTCTTTGGTACAGGAGAGTGAGCGGTTTACACAATTTAGTTTCCACTCGGAAAAGGCTGTAACAGAATGGCACATTGATTTTTTTTTTTTCTAAATCTATTTTCCCTGTGTGTCCTGTTGTGTCCCTGCTGACAGCCCTGTTTTCACTGAGAGCGAGCGCCTGCAGAGCCGTCACTGCTGACTACGTGCTTCAACACAACTCATACCTCAAAAAAAAAGCCTTGATACCTTTTTTTTTTTGGTTGCCTGACTATGTCCCAGACATTGTGCATCCAGAGCTCGCTCAGTCACAGCACACACCGTTGGCATTATGAAGTCACGATGCCATTGTTGTCTTCAGGACCTCAGAGGTGAGACCGAGTGGTGTGCCTTCTGTCCCTGTGGTTTCTGCCTTTCTGCACAACCTCCGCATGACTTCGGATGACATTTATGATGTAAGCCAGATGTTTGTGACCCTCGGGCTCTTTACAGCTCTGGCACGGTGGGAGACCAACTGTCTGTCACTAGTGTTTTTACATCTTTGAGATTAGTTTTCTTACTTGAACTGAATTAAGTTTAAAAAAATTTATGTTTCTGATTTCATAAAAGTACTTTAAAAGTACTTTTTTTTGGACCGTTGGTGCCTGGACTTCAGCCAGAGGTCTTTCTGTGGGGAGCGTGCTCATGTCTTCTTCTCACTGTCCAAACAGCTGCTCATTTGAATTTAGTTAATTGGAGAATCTAAGGCTACATCAACATAAGTATGTTCTCATTTAAAAACTGTGTCCAGATGAGTATTTTAATTTGAGTATGCATTAGGTAAGATTCAGGTAGACACTAATATGTTTGTGTAAGCAGTAAATTAATTCTCTCGCAGTTATTTGCTTAATTTCAGAGAGAATACATACATACATGTCATAGCAACAAAGTTTCAATTATTTCTTGCAGTTTTTGCGAGTCCAAACTAAAGTGCAGCACCAAAAGTTTAAAAAGAAACGGAGGCAGCAGCATTGTTTAACTTTTTGGGGCTCTAATACACTGGGGTAATGTGGATGACAGGCATATCCAGAGCAGAATTTATATATTTTGAAATTAAAAGGGACTTTTTTATATACACAGTCTCAGTTTACTGCTGTGAACCAAGGAACCAGACTGCCTGGTCTGCCTGAAAGTGGAGGTCGCAGACTGCTTACAAGTGACCTTTGAGGAGAAGGTGGAACTTGAAGGATAAAAGCTGGTAAGAGAGCATGACGCCGGGAGTCGAGTTGACCAACTGTGCGGTCAGGACCCTGCCGTCTGCAGCGGAGAAACAGTAGTATTCTCTGGGGGTGATGATGCTAGCTGGGCTAAAGGTGCTAGCTTACCTGCACGGTTAGAAGAGTTGGGGTGTCCCAGACCCAGAAGATAATATGACTTTACAATTTATACACTTTTTATGGTTGTTTGTGGTTATGGTTGTTTGTCTAACAGCACATGCTTGAGTTATGTTATGTTTCTGTGCATTTTCAGCTATTTCCAGTTTTATTTTGGTACTCGAAATGACCTCACTTTTCAGGTCACTTCACTTCCTTCCGTCCCGTGCCTTCATACATGTCCTGACATGTCTGTCCCGCCCTGATTGCCTACACCTGTGTCTCGTTAACCCTCGTTAACATTGTCAGCACAATGTCTTCTACAAGTGTCTCGGTTTAAGTTCAGAAGTACAATAGTATTCATTATAAGCATAGTAATTTGATCTTTTCAATAGTATAAATTATAATTGAATAAAATCTACATTTTCCTAAATTTTGTTTATTGCTTGTTTGTATGCGGCCCAATTTACACCAAAACAATACAGTTTACTGCTTTTTTTAATGGTTAAAATGAATATTGAGCAGAATTAATTCAGCCCAGTGGTTCGGCCCTCAACAATATTTCATGTTTCTCATGTGGCTCCATGGGGAAAATAATTGCCTACCTACTGTGTAACAGAATAACAAGAAGTAAAAAAAATTATGAGAAATTTAACTTAAAGAGCAAGAGACTTAGACATAGATTCACATAATTCATTTAGGACCTGATTTACTTCAAATAGCACCTTTTAGGATGTTAAATAGCTTTTAATTTCATTTTCAAAACAAGCTGAAGAGGGTTTACTGTTCCATTTATATTTAAGTATGTGATATTTACCCATTTTGAGGAATATGTTTAATATTTTTGGCACCTTCTTTGGCAGAAACCATTCATGTACTTTGAATTTGAACCATTTCATTTGAGTTTCCAGTGTGTTTTGTTAGTCGTGTTTGAAGTGTCTTGTCTGTTTTTCCAGTCAAAGATCCAGCAGTGTTTTGTTGATGAGGATTTAGCCCCTTTTGCCTCGGAGATTTATTGGATACCTTTGCTCAGTGGACTGTCGTTTCTGTGTGCTCTCCTAATTAAACAGACTTGTGTGGAGTCCCCGCTCTGGAGTCCTTATCTGAGCCTTTGTAATAGTTTGTCTCATGTCTACGTTCTGGTTCTGTGAGGCTGATGATCCGTCCAGGGTGCAACCTGCCTCTCAGCTCAGGATTGCTGGGATAAATCATATAAACGGATGGATCGACGGTGCTGGGACATAATGGAAACAACCAATTTGGCCACGTTCAATCAATCAAAACTTTATTGATGTAGCACTTTTCGTAGTGACAAATAAAATGTAATGAAATATATAAGTACATTTATTAAATAAATGAGGTACTATGAGCGACAAAAGAAGAAATAAACTGAAGCATGATTAAATAAAAGGTAGTAAAATGTAAAATGCAGTCAAGTGTGTGTCAGAAATAGCAGAATACAAATTAATAATAATAACAACAATCAATGTGAATTAGAATCATTTTATAATGAATGTGTGTCTCAACAACAAGAGTCAACATGTCATATTATAGATTAGATCAGTTTATTATTAGATTACTAAATTTACATATTAACACTCTCTAAATTTGACATTTTTTGGCTTCACAGGGTTTTTCCCTCCCTGAGGCGCATCTCCTCACTAATGAGTCTGCTGGGAAAAGCAAGTGAAGCAAACAGTTTGGTATTAATTCAGGACAAATTAGATGATTGTAAAAAAAAATATATAATAACTTCTACATCATAAGGCATAATTACTGTTGTCCTGATCTGGCAGCGTGTGCTCGTTTATGAAATGACTGTCAGTCTCTCATTAACTTTCTCCTCATCTGACCTTTTAAGTGAGATTAGAAAAAAAAAGAACATTTGAAATGTCATGTACCTTAGGTTTTAATCATCACCATTTATCAGTTCAAAATGTTAAAAAGGAAGTCGCCTATATTTATGTCTGAGTCTGTGTTGGTACAGACATGAATATAATTAAACTGTTGACTGATCAATCAAAATACCATATGAGTACAACAAGTAATGCAAATATGCGTAAAATGTACATTTATTCAAGTTCTGTGCAGAGAATGTGTTCAGCAGAGGTGGAAAAAAGTACTGAAATATTCTACTCAAGTAAAAGTACCACTATTTTGATCACAATTTACTTAACCCTTTAAGGTACGCACCAAGAAAAAAGCAAAGTGATTTCTTTGCATTTTTTTTTTTTTTTTAAATGTACTTATGATAACAATAACAACACTAAATATTTATCTTATTTTTTTTAAATTAGACCCTACAGTATTTAAGCTATAGGCCTCCAAACGGTTGAGATGTCTGTTCATAATAAACCTGGTTTGCATAATTCATAAAGTTACCAAAGACTTTAGTTAATGTATGTTAGTTACCTGACATGTATGGGAATATATATATAGTAATATAATATATATACATATATATATATTCCTACATATATATATAGGAATGCTACCAAAATAACCAGTTAGGATTATAAATAACTCTTTCTTTGGGAACCACAAGCCTGATCTGTGTTTTTTACCATTCCAAACTGAACTGTACCATGATGGAAACACAGCGTAAATGACACATCAGGACTGTAAATCAAAGCAACTGTCATTTAAAGCATTCACATTTTTCCTTTGAAATGACTAATTAGCTTATTTATAGCCTTCTTAACATAAGCCTCATTTGCAAATCACCGACTTGTTTCTTAAGTATTCGGCACCAGTGAAGCACTCGGTCGTGCGATTGAAATTCCTGGACCTTCACATAAGCAGTGCATGTCAAATTAAAGAGTTGTCTTTGAGGAAAAGCTAATGAGCGGATTAATTAATCTCATTTGGTTTGGTTTGTTTGGTCCCAATGTTTTTTTTGGTGAGGCATTTCAATAATGTTTAGTGAATTAAATTAAATGCTTTTTACAGAGATTAGTAAATTGAATACAAATTATTGTTATTAACATCGCTTCACAGCAAAAGACGAGATCCAAATATTATATTTATTTTATTTTTTGGGGGGGGGAGGGGTGCGGGGTTCTTTTGATGTGAAGATTACAAGTAATATTCCACTTCCTCCTCAGCATGGTTGCCATAGATGCCAGAACTGTGTGTTCCTCTTTGGTATTCTCCGGTCTTTACTGCTTCTATTTTGGTCCCCATCTCGTAGTCCAGAGTGTCAGGCGGCGCTGGGAGGGAGTGGCAAGCCAGTCATTCACCACAGGGAGAGAGACGGGTTGTCTAGTCAGAGCCCCCATATAGATATTAGCCCCACAGGTACATACTAATGAGGACAGGGAAATCAATATCCCTGCCATCCAAAACACACACACACACACACACACACACACACAGAGAGAGAGAGTGTTGTTTCCATGACTTTAGAGGACATTACATTGACATATATATTAATTTCCTGTGGACTTACTCTAACCCTACACCATGGCGTAACCCTAACCTTAACCTCACAATAACCTTAACCTAACCATACAACACGTCTTTACCTTACAATGTAATAATTGATGTTATGGGCACTTGCTTTTTGTCCTTATAAGGCAGACAAGTCCCCATAATGTGCCTGTAAACTGATTTAGGTCCCAACAACATGATTAATATCTGGAACACACACACACACACACACTCATAGTCCTGAGGACCTCCCATTGACTACAACAGACTGCAGGGGTGATTTAAGGGTTTTTAACCCTTTAGTTTGTGCTATCGGAAAAATGTCAACGGTTTCTGAAAGCTAATAACTTGGTTATTACGGTAATTTCAAGCAGAGCAGCACATTTGCAGTCCTTTCGGGTGATTAAACCACTGCTGCGGTACATCGTTTCTATTTTGTTGGCCTGTTTTTGCACATTGGGAGACAAATATAAAAAAATAAAAAAAGTTTATCGGAAATATGTATTATACTGTTCAAAATGAAAATGAAAAAATCTCTTATTCATGTATAACTACAGTGTTTTTATTGAAATAAAAACTGTTTTTCTTGACATTATAGTGTCAATACACTCTTTTAACATGCAGTAAATTGTAAATAACTGCCAGATATTAAAAGGTCTAAGTGTTCTGGAAAAATGAGCAAAAGCACTTACTCACAGACATTTTCTGGCCCTTTTATGATTAAAATACGCAACAACAACAACAACAAAAAGTCCAGACAGACGCTTGGATGTTAAAGGGTTACAAGTAATCTGCAAATTTTGTTTCAGATATAAAAATCTGACCTGGAGATGTTGGATGCTGAAAGGCCCTTGTTCTGACCGGGTCGTGAACTCTTGCTGCAACGGCAAGAGTGCGAACCACTACACCAACCGTGTGGCCCTAGAATTAATCAATAAAACACTATAGAATATAAGGCTATAATAGGGGAAGGAATCAGAGGGGAAGCCACTGTTAGCAGTGACCAAGAGCTAAGTGCCCCTCTTGCAGAGGGAAACCCATGTTAAGGAGACCTGCAACACAGAAGGACAGGATGGCAGGGTGTGCATACGGCATCAGGGAAGAGCTCAGAGAAAACAACTTCTCTTTGTAAACAGCCTACCCACTGTGACCAGACATGTCGTCCATGGCATTTATTCTGCCGCACGCGTCTGCGGAGAGCCACTTGACATTTACGCTTGCGCATACACGCCCGCAGACCCAATCATACAAAAACAAGGGTCTGCGTCAGTCTACCGTTCCACATATGCATTCTCGATCTGACATTCCACTCGTAGTAGTGGAGATTTCTCACCAGGAGTTCACCCTCATTTGTATTTCCTCGTATTCTCTAGCGTTGAGTTGTACATGTGTTGTACAGTGGACTTTATTGCGTAACCTCAATTAAGATTCCATGCTGTCTTTATCTTCTCTTTTGACCACAACAAGAGTGCACCACCACCTGGACTGGGAAGTGTTGAGCTACAGGGAACATGTGCGGTCAGCATGTATGGTCCACATGGACCACAAGCCCTGGAGCCCAGGCTTGTGTTTTGACTGAGAACAGTGCCTTTAGTTGGGAGGCTGGGTATGCAATGTTGTACCAATGCGACAAAACAAACAACAATGGAGGAAATCCAGCAGCTCTTTTTTTTAACCTGCTCGGTTTGTCGTTGTTTGCTTCAACAAGACTTCAAGCTTTGTATGAGAATAGCCTTTGCCTCAACTTCCATGGGATATTTACACAAGATTGCGTCAGCAAAGGACAGTTCAAATAGCATGTCAACACTTGGTCTCACAAACACGGCGTCTCATAACAGCTAGCTACGCTAATGCTAATCAAAAATTTAAAAAATTAGCAGTGTGCCTAATGAGATCGCACAGTGTTTGTATTATGTTAGCCCTACATTAATGCTAATTGTAGCCTCGCTAGCTTACCTTTGTAAAAAGGTTAGCCAAGGTCGCTGCAAAGTAGTAGCATGCTAATGAAAAAAAAAAAGGTGCTCGCATATTGGTGAATGGACACCGACTTTGTCGTTTCAGTATAACACCGTGTTCTGCGGTGAACCGTGTGAAAATGTCTCACCCACCGTGAGGACAACCTCTTCACTCCCACTTTCCCGCTCCAGACAGTGCAGCTGCTGCTGATGAGCCGCTGCCAGAATGATAAATCAGCAAAAATTAAAATTCCTCCAAAATAATTGAAAATCAAGGATGCGCACCATCGGGCCATGCTCAACCCATATCCAAAGTCTTAGGGCGATCTGACTAACGGTCAGCAAGATATGCCCGTCAGAGACACACAGACAGACACACACTGACACAACTTGCTTTATGGATAGATTAAAAGACACATAATTTGGAAGTTCTCAGAAACACAGAAATTGGCAGGAAAAAAAAAATCAAAACACCAAGGTTGTTTGTTAAAATGCAGAAGAACAATGTGCACAGGAAAACAATAGCAGGCAGGCAAACATGGGGAGAATCCGAGAAAACATGCACATTATGAGCAACAGAGATAAATACCTGGCAGCGAGCGAAAAGGAAGAGGAGGAGTATATAAATAGGTTTGGGATGACAGGAAACACAGGGGCAGGTAAGCAGGTGGGGACGAGGTGATCAAAGAGACGACAGGAACACAAATCCAAGAACTGAAACAACAGGAGGACAAGAAAACCAGTTCTTTATGAGCGCCATAAAATCACAACTCGTAATTTTTCCAATTACACAAACGAGACACAACGTGTTAATTGGTTAGAGAG
This sequence comes from Microchirus variegatus, assembly GCF_963457635.1. NCBI lineage: Eukaryota > Metazoa > Chordata > Actinopteri > Pleuronectiformes > Soleidae > Microchirus > Microchirus variegatus. The sequence continues at coordinate 12,118,861 of NC_139822.1, read as the reverse complement.
GTGAGTATCTGCTGGCTGCAGCTTTATAGGCAAACGTCAAAGTATTTGAAGACGTCTACTTCAACACGATTGGACTATTCAGAATCATGTTAGGTACGTTTGTGTGTTTCTGCCACAGATATGGGTGAGCTCACATTTATGAACTAAAATGAGCTTATTGATTTACAGGTTTATTCGGGCTGGGACAATATTCCTGTCATGATTCTATTGTATCATGATATTTGGCCGCAGATTTGATTTGTACTGCGATTCTGATTTATTTCAATTGTACCTGTATTGAAACTCCATTGTGTCGATGATTGCAATTCCCCTTTTTCCTCCATAAACAAACATTTAATTAAACATTTCTTCAGACAACAACCACACGTCATATTTCCAAAATCAATGCATGTGAGTCAGTCTGACTTTATCTGAATTGGATGGGACAGAGGTAAATAACAGGTGATCACACTGTCTGTTTTTTAAAGGGGGAATATAATGTAAAAATCAACTTTTTAATAATTTAAATACTTATATTTGGGACTCTGGAAGCCCTATCAGTCAGCAAAGTGTGAAAAAAGATGACTCATGTCTTTGTGGTACTTCTCAATCTAATAACAGGACATGAAACACACACTCATTGGGACGTCACAATACGCTAATTCCTGGAATTGTTGTCTCACAGACTTTTGTCTTCGCTTTGTCCGTAAAACACGCAAGAGTGCTGGTGAGGGCAACAGTATCTGAAAACTGGAAGTCTGCAAAGTCCCCGAAAAGTTATATTCTTGGCTCCACAGTGCAGCACAGAGTTCTACACAAACTTCCAGCCTCAGAGGATTTATCTGTCCAGTGGATACATGTTATATATGACAGCAATGTGCCTGCTAGAGCCTGCAAATGATCACTTTTCCAAATGCTAACTGCTGTTAGCTCCCAGTAGCCTCTGTGGCTGATGTCATTTCCTGTCCCTTAAGTTTCGTTTTACTTTTTTTTAAGGTGGACCTAAAGAGATACTACTAAACAGAGTTTTCTGAACAGGGCTGTTTTGGCAGGGTGATTGAACTGCTGTGGTGTTTCATCCTTATGGTATTTTGACCAAAGCATTTCACAGACATGCTCATTAGGACACCAGGGAACTAGTTTAACTTGGAGAAATAGAGTATAATATGACCCCTTTAAGTAAATTGTATAAATGTTGTTGCTCCTGCTAATAATAAAGTGAATACAGTCAAGCCTAGTGTGTTTAGCTTTGTCTCGTCACCATTCTCTGTACTAGAGCTGTAAGAAAATACAATAAAATGTTTGGCCAAAATGAATAGAGCCTACACAAATCAAATCAAATTCAGCTTAGGTGCCCATAAAGGTTCTGGCCAGACAAAAACTCTAGAATTTTTGGTAAAGTGACCACTGTTACTTTTAGCTGTCTTTTACCATTCTGGGGTAGAAAAGAGTCTTAAATCATGTAGAAAAAAAATGATGATATATCACACTCATCCCACCCTTACAGACTGTGAGTCACCTGTTTTTAGGTTTAGAAACACACAAAAATCACCTTTCCTCAAATGATCATGCACAACGTTTGGTCTCTATCTGAGATTCACTGCTAAATGGACATCTGTCTCACTCCTGTGACTAGCTATGACGCTAGTTTGGAAAAATGTGAGAACAACAACAAAAGCAACAGAGTGTAAAGCTATTCGCTATTAAAAGGACCGTAGTCTTTCTGACATTTCCCTTGAAATTCGGCCTTCTTAGCGGTTCCAACACTTATCTCGTCACTGTTTAATGTAATGTTCTGCAAACGTGTCGTCTATAATTAACTCCTCATCCTCATCTTTAATCTCATCTTCACTCCAATTAGAAATCCGTGCAGCAAAATAAAGTTGCGACATGTGACGCCTGTTTTCATTTTGGATTTTCTTGTACCACGTTGCCTTTTTTTTTTTTGGTCCCCACAAGGATAGAAGTGGGAAAATGTGTCACACATACTTCACGTCTTCATTATGCCACATGTGAGTCGCGGGTCCCAGGGGAGTTAGTTAAAAGAGACACTATGTGACAGAAGATTAAAATAAGGGAAGGATGCCAGCATGTGTGTGTGTGTAAGTAAGGGACGAGGGCTGGAAAGGGAAAAGCTGAACTTGTACTAAAACTAAAAAGATAAAGAAAAGAAAAAAAGGAACTGAAGCTAGAAACTAAATACAGTATAGGTCCCACAGGTATTACTCTATCTTTCACCCCCATGCTGTGAGATGCTGTTCACTGGTAAAAAAAAAAAAGCAAAACTGATTAACTTGGAAGACAGGGTTACCATCATCTCTGTGGCAAAACAGAAAGAATATGAACAATGACTTCCTGCAAATCTTTCAAAATAAAACCCTGAATCATATTTTGAATAGAAAAGTAAAAAAAAAAATCTAGAATCAGAGTTTGACTGAGTCAGCAAAGTCTTTGTCTTGGTTTTGTCTGAGATAAAAAAAAAAAAGTTTGTTTTTGACAAAAGAGACAACAAAGAAGATAGCTGTCAATGGAAAATGACTTGAGGTTTTTATGAGGTGGTCTACTGGAGCCCACATACTATGTACAAGGACATACAAAGACATTCTACACGTGTGTTCTCGGTCTCACGTTCCATTCCAGGCATACAAAGACGGCGATTTCTCACCAGGAGAGAAAGCATCTAACGTTTACAATCTGATGCTTACAATTATATGTTCCAGTACATTAGTGCAGAGGTTGATCACACATTCCATTCCATTAGACCTGGACACAACCCCTGCACTTATGTACTGGCATGCAGAAATCCAAAAAGGCTCTATATCATGGGTCTCAAACTCATATGATCTAAGGGGCCATTGAGCATTGAGTCTGGTCAGGAGGGGCCCGCTCAAGTAAAAAAAGAAAGAAAATAGTCTATTTTGATTATATTTCATATAATTTCAAAATAAAAGTGTTGTATATGGAACAATATACAGTATAACTCACACTAAAGATGTATTTACGATGTTGAATTAATCTTTACATCAAAATAAAACAACAACACTGATGGGCTACATGTGGCCCGTGTGCCGCAAGTTTGAGACCTGTGGTCTATATATATACAGACACGGAACATAGAAAGCACGAGACATTTCTTTATCGTTGTCCGTCTGGAATTTATAATTTTAAACATCGAACGTTTGTCAGATTATAAACGTTCGATGCTTACTATCATTTTTGTCGGATGTTGACTGAGGAAAACTTGGGGAACGAGTTCCAGACGGACATGGACTCCACCTTCGACTATTTCCGGTGTCCCACGACTGACCGGAAAAAGATGCGCGTGATGTGACGTCATGTTTACGTGCTGCGACACGTGAGTCCAGGCTCGTTTACCAGTTAGCTGCGTTAGCTCCTTTTAGCGCCGGTTAGCGCGCCTACAGTCGAACTGCAGCGGTCTGTTTATTAAACTTAAAGAGCAGCGCTACAAATTACCAGTAAACTGCGTATGTGTACCTCTGTTTTTTAAAGTTTATTCGGGGTCACGTAAACATGACGTCACGCTCGACTTTTTCCGGTCAGTCGTCGTGGCAACGCGTCGCGCGTTAACGTTGACGCACGGGGTATAGAACGTTTAAATTAGAAAGCTTCCATTTAAAAGTTACAGTCTCCGGTTTTTAAATGGACTTCCAGACTTTTACTTTGAAGGCACGTAGACCGTCCGTCTCCTCGCTGTGCTCACAGCTGCGCGCTTGACGCATGTCTCTCTCTCGCCTCTGTCTCTCTACCTCTCTCTACCCGCCGTCATCGTAACGCGTTGCCGCCGCCGCTGCTTCGTCAAACCCGGAGCCGCCGCCAGGAAGGATTAGCTGCCTGGTGGTGACTGGAGAGAGAGAGAGAGAGAGACACCGAGACAGTGAGGGAGAGAGAGAGGCAGGTAACAATCAATATCTCATTAAAAAAAATAATCATAATAATATTAATAATAACAGATTTTTCATGAGGGATAGTTTGTTTTTTCCATGGAGGAGAGAAACCAACTCTGCGTTGCAAGTGTGTGAGAGCGTGCGCGCGCCGCGGACTCCCACTCAGTGATGGAAAGAACGTGAAGGTGGATTTTGGCATGTGGAGGAGCAGGTAGAAGGTAAGACCCACTCATTCATTCATCCATTCATTCAGCCAGTCATCATCACCTGAGCCTTGAATAACAGCTGTTTTATTGTGTGTGTGTGTGTGTCAGATTCTTGTGCACACTATTACAAATATTCGCTTTTGACTGAGCATTAATGAGGAAAGAAAAAAAAAAAAGGACACTGACAGTCATTGTTTCATCAGCTGAACACAGGCATTGACCTGAGGTGTGAGGATTCTATGTGTGTGTGTGTGTGTGTGTGTTCATATAATATACAATCAAATGAATGGATGAATAAGTGCTGCTGAGGTCGCCACAAGTGTCTGTGGTGATGATTTGTGGAGAGCGGTGTGGAATTATTATTTTTTTTTTGAAGATGTGCTGCATTCATTCACTGAGAGTGAGTTTTGGGTGGATGACGACACGAGCCATACCCCCCCACCCACACCCACCCATCTCATCCACTCCACCCCCCCACTCAGCACCCTGGCACTGCAGGATGAAAAGGGGAATCAGTTAAGTGATATTAAATGAGATTTTAGTGTTTTAATTTGAATTAAACGTATGGGTTTTTTATGGTATACGTGGTACTGGGCTCCCATAACGATCACAATAGGATTTTCTAGTATGTTGATGTAATGTGCAAAGGTTTATAAAGACACAATATACAACCGTGTTGAAGTTTAAAAATCACAATGAAATGATTTCTCCAACTTTTCACCTCACACCAAACAAAATATCGAACATGCACGGCCCTTCCTGTGGATGTGACCGCACGCTCCCAGTGTTGCATCTGCTGCACACACGGCAGCGTGGCAGGTGATACACCCGTGACACCACCTCACTTCAAAAAGGCGGATGACGCCTCCCTGAGCTGCTGCAACAGCAGCGGTGACACATGCACTGTATGAAGTTTGGGGCTGGTGTGAGTCAAAGTGGCCCTGCAGCAAACACATTTATTTATTTTTATTTATCCCCCCCCCCCCCCCCCCCACCACCACCGTCACCACCACCACTACCCCTAGGGTGGACCAGGAGTGAGCTGCTATATTGAGATGTAGATGCTTGTAAAGACAACCAACAAAAAAAAAAAGAAAAAGAAACCTCTTCTCTTCACACATCCTGACAACAAGTATGTGATACATAGAGCTGAATTATAAATGAGTTATGCTCCAGCCAAGGGACTCGGCTTCTGTCTCTTGTCTGACTTCCATGGGCAATAATTGAGGATGGCACTGGCCACAGTAATTGCAAATTTCATCTGCTGCTTTTTTTTTCCTTATCTTCATAGCAGAGAGCAAAAGTTCAAGGGGAGAAAATGGCCAGACCAGTCTAAAAATATAAGAGACAGATATGAGGACGCGCTCAGCTCTCACTCTGGCCAAATTGTGAACATCATACGGTGCAAATAAATCAGCGTAGAGTAGAGTAGAGTAAGGGTGAGGGTGAGGGGGGTGGGTGGGGAAGTAGGGTTTTCACAAGTTTCCTCCTGGTGACAAATGAATCCAGGTGCAGGTGCCTCGGGGCTCCGACAACTGCCGTCTCTAAGCAAGAGGGATGCTAATGGAGGAGAGAGAGGATACAGCCTTTGCCGCTGCAATACAGACAGACAGAGAGAGAGAGAGAGAGAGAGAGGGGTGAAAAAAAGAAGAGTGTGTGAGGCGTTTCCATGGCAACATGTGAGGGGTGTGTTTGGTCCCCCGAGACGGTGAGGAACGGAGAGTATAGGAAAGAGAGAGAGAGAGATGAGAGGCGAGGAGAAAACTATCCCTCGTTAAGGGTGAGAGGGGGATGGGGATGGAAGATAATGGAGGGAAGAAGTGGAAGGTGGTGCTGCTCCCTCCCCTCTCCTCCTCCTTTTTTTCCACCCCTCCACCTATTGTTTGTTTTTTGCCAACCCTCCTGCGTTGTGTTCTCTTCTCGCAGGCTTCCCTCTCCTGTTCCTTACGCCACCACCACCTCCTCCTCCGTTCGTTTGGATGTAACACACGACGTGTGTGTGTGTGTGTGTGTGTGTCATGTGGTTCGTACTCATTAACACGTGCTTCAAAGTGTCGGCGTGTTCGAATCCGCACACATTTTTTTTTAACACGTTTAGCAACCTCCGACTCACCAGTCGAGGCACGAGCCGCTCATCTGGATTGAATAAGCGATCTAACGAGTTAAAATCCCGCCCATGTTGCTACACACACACCTGGTTCCTTCTCGGCACTGTAATTTTCCTCACATGGTGCCAATTTTAAAGCACTGCCAAGTGTTTTTTATTTAACTGTTCACTCTTGACAATTTTTATTTACTGGTGCTCATAGGAGTCGACTTTGGGCCACATCCAGAGCCGGCCCAAGGATTATGCCAACTAAGCAGCTGCTTGGGGTCCCCCTGATCACCAGGGGGGCCACTCATAGTGTGTGAAAAAAAAACATATACAGTATTAAAGAAATCTTGAGATTTTTTTGATATTTAAGCCTTATTTGCTACATAGAGTAGGGATGTGAATCTTTGGGTGGCTCACGATTCGATTCCGATTCTTAGGGTCACGATTCGATTCAAAATCGATTCTCGATTCAACCAAATCGATTGATACGAAAAATTGATGCAATGCATAGTGTGTTAAGGAAAATTATGGCATCAAAACAATACATTTTGTATAAGATGATGTGATCACACAAAGGCAAACTTAAGACAAAAGTTAACATTTATTAATTCAAAACAAATAAAAACTTACTTACTGTTCAAAAAAACAACCTGCATAAATAAAAGCTTAGGCTAGCTGCCTTTTTCTCCTAGAAGTTACAAAAATAAACTGTACGCAAATAACACAAACTGGTGTTTTGTGTGTTTTTTCAAAATAGAAACTTAAAAAAATAATAAAATATATATATATATGTATATATTAAATCTATTTTTGAAGTTTATTGATTTTTCCCCCACCCCTAACATAGAATGTCTTATATCCTTTTTTTCAGCACTACAGAGGCAAACATGTTTAAAATCGGATTGAATTTGCGAAATTTGGAAAATACATCACAGTTTAAAGTTGGCTTTGACTCGTTTTTTTATGAACAAAATGAAAAGAAAAGCATTCTCATTATGTGACTTCTGCACAATTATCACTACTAAAAATGCCTGAATTTGTGACCTATAAACACACCCCAGGATGTCCATATAAGGACACGGGTTGAAGATTGAGCTGAAGATAAATTGGTTTTATAATTTACCCGTCTGTTCTAAGTTTTTAAAAAGCAAAGTTTGACTTGTTTAATTCAAGTTCAGTATCACCACACTTAGTCCTTCACTCTTAATGTGAAAGTGCAAATTAACGAATAATACAGAGTGACACTGGTTTGGTGTAAGAGTCTGCTAAGAATCATCAATAAGACTTACTTCTAAAATGTCCACATATTGTGTATCTGAGAATAAAAATTCAGGATTATCATTGGAATGAAGAGAGTTAAGTGTCGTTGTGTATTGTTGTTGTTTGGTGATATTGTTGCTGATAATCAATAGTTGCTGTTCCTTTATTGATTGTTGATAAACCAAAATAAAATCAATGAATTTATTAATGTATCGATTATTACTATAATTATAATAATACTGCTAGCAGGTGACCACAACTTGAAAATGAGTAGAGCTAGTGGCACAAGTAAAAATGTTAAATAACATCATTTTCAGTCACTCGTGTGAATTCTCTATATATGATAATTAAAACTGCGTCGCTCCGTTTAACAGCTGTGTTTGTAATTATTTTTATTTTCTATGCAGACACATTCAGAATGGAGCTAATCGAGCCGTTCATTCATACAGAATTATTATTTGTAGTAGTGTTATATTTCATTACTATTGCTTATTTTTTTTATTATATATATGAGTTGAGAAGAAAAGCCCACAACCACAATTTGAGCCATGGGTGTGGCAGCATCGTGACGTACAGTACGTCACCAGAGTGGTCGAGTAAAAGATAATCCCTTCACCGGAGCGCAGGTATTTAGTTGGTGAAGAAGATGCAGTTTTATTTCTCAGATTGTGTCAATTTAAACTATAAACGTACACCAGCATCAACTGAGGAGCAGGTGTATCTCTGTCATAGGATGCAGATGCAGGGTGAGGGAACATACAGCGGTGGTTTGGAAGGAAAAAAAAAGGAAAGGTGTGGTTCATGCACGGATGTGCTGCTGAATCCAGTACACAGCATTAAAGCCGGCGCATCCTGTCTGTAATATCTGATCTGATGCTGCTGAATCAACTGGTTAGTTTTTTTTTTTTTACTCACCAGAGTCAGAATGGATGTGTGCGTCCACATAAATTGACGCTTGCTGTGGCTGTTTTGTTTCTCTCTGGCAGGCGGCACACACACACACACACACACAAACACATTTATTTTGGTCTCTGACTAAACCTATTCTTAGGTTATCAGCGCTGCACATTAATTAAAATCATTGCTCTACAAGCAGCCATTAAAACAGCAGTAAAACAGCAGCTGGCTGCCGAATCCATTATTAATGCCATAGCTTACACACAACTTTAATTGTTTAATGGGTATGTTCAAGTTAGGAAATGCCGCTCAGCAGTCGCGTCTCCCAACAAGTCCCACATGTTGCGCCTTTTTTATGTCTGATTCTGATACCAATTATATACCAATACTAGTATGTTTCCAACAGAGTCTTTGTACAAAACCTTTCACTTTTATTTCTGAAATATGTCCACATAACTCACTCTTATTCTGGGCTTCCAATAGAAAGATTAGTTTTTAACCAGTGATGGACTGATCTAAGGGCCCATCCAGTGCATGTAGTGTTAGTAAATCATTAAACACTACATTTGTGAAAATCTTACCATAAGATATAACTATACAATAACTAAAAACTGATCAGCATTCTTAGGTTTAGGCCCCGTCCCATTTCTCCCCCTTAAAATTTCCACTTGGTTTGGAATGCCCTCAACCGTAAATTCCCCTCGTTGAGGAAAGTGGCTTCCTTATGGAATTGGGACACCACTATATGCAAATTAGTGTAGTGAACGTCACGAACGTGCTAACCTACGTCACGTGTTGACAATCCTACCTGTGGAGCAAGCTAGTTAGTTAGTAATATACTTTCAACGAAATTGTTCCTCTGCAGATGTGGCCGCCATCTTTGTTGAAAAATATCAGCCGGCTCGCTGAATTCACAAAGCATCATGGGTAATTTCATCTTCCACTTAGTTTTTCGTTCATTTTAAGGGCAAAATCGCACTCCTCTTTGCTCCCCCCTACATGAGAACGTGCAAAATTTAGGGTTATTGCAAAAATGTAGGGTAAGGGGAGGTATTGGAACGGGGCCTTAGTCTTAGGCTTGTAGTGTGAGGAGATTACATACGTCCTCTTCATCTATCTAATGTATAACCCTGTGGATTTTAGAAGCACCGTCAACCAAGGACATTGGATGACATTATCTATAGCAGGTGAAGATCATACAGTCAGTGTGTAATGTCCAAACTATGCAATGAAGACACAGTTGTCCCCAAACCTAAATGTCTAAATGTGTTTTTTGTAATCAGATCTGAGGAAACATTCAGGACACATCACATGGGATCAAGGGATGGCCAAGTAAGTTTAGGCCTAGGGCCAATTTTTCTTAATTCCAATCTCGTACAAATATGACTAATTTAGGAACTGTATCATTTAAAAAAAAAAGGAACTAAAAATTTGCATCTTCAGTCAGAAACAAAAACCTTAATAACGTTCTTTATTTATTCTGCATCAATTCTATTTTGAGGATTACTGCTTTTTCTTTGTCCCAAACATATGCTCATAGTTATTTTATGGACATCTACTCTCCAAATGTGGCTATCTATTACAACATCAGTGTTTTATTTTCATATTTCAAACAATGTATCACATGTTTGAAATCCTACACTGGGCCAGATATTGATATTGGCAGGGTCCATCACAAGGATCCTTGTTGAACCTTTGCTGAACTTGCTTGCTGTTATCACAGCAGCCTTCCAATAATAGCCCATCGTGTCTAAAGTCCACAAGTCATCCAAAATGTGCAGAGTAGCACAAAAGTAGTCGAGAAAAAGCACCACTGTCACTGAAAAGGATTTCCTCACAGTCCAGAGACATGTCATCAAACCCCAGGACTCATATTTACAAAGCGTCTGGTTTGGTTTAAATCTAAAGAGACAGCGTTTTAAGTATTTTCTTTACCAGCCCAGATGCATTGATCTTGTATGTTTGGGCGACCTGAAATGTTTTCCAGCTGAATTAATTCTTACACAAAAGAGGAAATGGATGCAACAAGTGGAGCCTAAAGGCAAATCCGCTGAATTTTAGAGAGATATGATTCCAGAGTGCTTCAAATCGCTGGGATGAAACCACTTGTTAGATGGAGGTGCTTTTTTTTTTTTTTTTGTAGATAAAAATAAAAGCTCTCAGAGATGATTCCTCAAAATAGACACAAAAACACAGGGTGCGTCTCTGGTTTCTGATGTCAGGTGCTGCTGTGGAGTGGTGAAAGCGGCTCATTCATGCACCACCGCTGGATAAAAGAAAAAAAATGAGTCAGCACAGGAGCCAGTGTGTTGATTCCCTAAATCTCTGCGCTCTTACTCTGAATACAGATTTAGCTAAAGTAACAGGACAGTGAAGTCTTCTTTCTGTCTCTGTAATGATGCAATGTGTTGTCCCATGCTGTTGTTGCTGGAAATGAATCTGACAGGGAGGATGGGGGTGAGTCTGTGAGGCTTTTATTTTTTTGTGTGCGATTAGCATTGCAGATACAGGTTTCTGTAGGCGTCGGTTTCAACCAACTCAAGGTTCCTCCCCCCGCTGTCTCCCATGCATGATTAAAATGTAACAGTGATGCGTGGGAAACTCACAAGAGCAGAATTATGCTCCAGCACTCAAAGAGCCTATTTCTTTTCGCTCAGGTGTGTCACACCACCTCATGCCTCGCTCTTTCTCTTTGCACATAAATACACCCGAGGGCTCGACCCGCTTCAGATCAGAGCCAAAAGTGGATCAAAGCTGCCACAGCGACTCTTTTCCTTTTGGATATTCATTAGATATCAGAAAGGATCGTGTCAATGGCAATTAGGACGTTTCAGGAGATTTGAGAGAGGCGAGTTTCGGAAGGAAACAAAGGCTACATCCACTTTTCTCCATTTATGTTTGAACATGCGTAGATTCTGCTCTGGATACACAGTTCGGTTTGGTACAGCATGGTACAGTTTGGAATGGGTAAAGCTTGCATTTTGACTGAGAACATTCCATTTATTTGGTAGGCGGGGCGTGTGTCAGGTGACGTATGACATCGACTGTGACGCAGCAGACAACAAAGGAGGACATCCAGCAGCTCTATTTTTTTCCTGTTTACTTTGTGGCAATTTATTTCAATCAAGCTTTATATGAGACACCAATCGGCTGACTTTTGTAGGCGGAGTCCACCCGGACCATACCACCCAAAGGAAGTGTGCCAAAATTGGAACAGTTGGGGCCGGTTATTGACCTCAGCCAACGAGGTATATATTTTTGCCGGAGTTTGTTTGTTTGTCTGTCTGTTAGCAACATAACTCGAAAAGAGGGATCTGGATGAAATTTTCAGGAAATGTCCGCAATGGGACCAGGAACAAGTGATTACATTTTGGGCGTGATCCGTAGACGATATCACTATTTTAAGCGCTATTTTGGAGGCACTGAGCTGCCTTGACAGATGGCTGCGCTCTCCGAGTGCTTTTCTAGTTTTGGTCCTGTTCCTAATGGGAATGCAAAAAAAAAATATGCACCATAATAAAGTGAAATGTTCACCTCAGGGGGAATATGCCTTTAAGGACTAAAGTTAACTGCTTCCATGGCAACGGCTTCCTGTCAATCAGCAGTGAATGAAAAGCTCAGTTCACACTTCGTTTCATCTTTTCATCAGTCCACATTTGTGCACATTGTTTATGTGTGAAAACATCGCTTTCAATCGTAAATGTAGTGATGTTGCCAAATGAAAAGACTTCAGGAACATCGCTTTATTTAAATTAACCACACTGCATATAATTCTCAGGATTTCATTCACTTTAACTGTGATAGTTTACAATTTAATACTGTGTTTTTGTATGCAAAATGATTAAACATATGTGGGACTACTAAATAACGGTAATATACGGTGTAGTATTACTGTGAAGGTAAACTAAAATGTGGCATTGCCGCTAAATCACAGTAATTGTCTGACATAATTACTGTAAACTAACAGTAAAATACAGTATTGTACAGGGAAATGTTGCTGAATCACACTAATGTATAGCAGAATTGTGAAGTTAAGAGATGTCAATTTACAATAACAGACTTTAAAATGATCCAGAATGTGTGAAAATGTTAAAGTAATGCAAATATAAAAACTTTTACAGTCGAAAATATTGACAACAACCTTTGCTATAGTTCTAATAATAGCAATCATAAATCATTAAGTGCAGTCCACAGTCATAACAGGAGTATTTTCATAATAATCACAATAACATCACTATGCAGCTGAAACATTACTTTTAAGACTATGCATGTAAAGGATCCGCCCCCACAGTCATTGTAGTATTGATCCATTTAAAAATGAGTGTGTTTCCACGTTTAAAAGCCCACGTGTAAGAGTCCGTACTCCTGTGTATACGTTAATGAGTTTATTAGCTGCGGTTATTGCCTCGTTGAGAGTCATCTCAAACGCGGCGCATCTCATTTCTGTCAGCGCGGCACACACCAGAGGGAAGTGCTGCCGGTTGCTCTGGCGACCGAGGAACACCTTTGAGGAGCTAAGAGTCAAAATGTTTCGAAGCATCTGTCACTCTCACTGCTATATGCGCACATATATATGTGTGTGTGTGTGTGTGTGTGTGCGTATATATGTATATAAACATGCTGCAGCTTTCAGCAATGTCAAGAGCACATAATGGTTTTCATCCTTTTCCCCCACTGAGAAATGAGAAAACAGAGCAACAGGCAAGTCTCTGGAGGAAGCACTCCTGTGTAGGAGACATCAGTGTAATGGAGGAAAAAAGGCTTTCAGCACAGCAGAGTTCTCATGTTGATGTCGGTGTGAGCTTCCCCTTCCCCTCGCATTATTACCAAGGACCCAGAGGAAGGTTGACGTGAGTTGTTCCTCAAAAGTCTGTTCCGAGATAAGTGCTCGATGGAAAGAAACTGGGTGCCCTTTCTTTAAATCGGTACATTCATTAACACAGCCAGCGGTGAACTTTAAGCTATTTCCCTCCGTTTGAATTAGAATTTCCAAACGTGTCTAAAAGAAAATAGGATAAAGTTTGTTGGAGGGGAATTCTTAGTCTGAGGCGTTGTAGTGTGAGGAGATTACATACGTTCCTCTTCGTGTATCAAATTTATAATCCTGTGGATTTTTAGAGGCATCATCAACCAAGAAAAATTGGATCACATTGTCCATAGCAGTTGAAGATCATACACTCTTAGAAATAAGGGTTCCAAAAGGGTCCTTCTACAAGGGCTGAGGTTCTACCTGGAACCATTTGCTTCTGAAAAAAACCCTTTCTTCAGGAAAGGGTTCTTGGTAACAAGAATGGTTGTTCCAGGTGGAACCTTTATAAAAAGGTCCCCTGCCGTCTCTGATTTCATTTTAAAAGTTTGCACCACGCTAGAGCTGAAACGATTAATCGATTTTTAATCGATTACTAAATTAATCGACAACTATTTTGATAATCGATAATCGGTTTGAAGCTTTTTTCATGATTAAAACAAGATTTCTGATTGTTTTAGCTTCTTAAATGTGAATATTTTCTTGGTTTCTTTGCTCCATGTAACAAAGAAATCATTAAAACTGAATCATTTTGGTTTGTGAACAAAACAAGATTTTCGAGAACATCGTCATTTCCAGGTTTGACAAACACTGGTCAACGTTTTTTAACATTTTCTGACATTTTATGCACGAAAGGTTTCATCGATTAATCGAGAAAATAATCAACAGATCAATCGATTACGAAAATAATCGTGAGTTGCAGCCCTACACCACTCACTTTAGATCATCTAAATAGGGCCCGAAAATAATCGTAATAGTATGAAAAATGTCATTCCTTTATCTGAACTCGAGTGGTGACATATTTGCTGTTGAAGAAGACCTGGAACTGTAGTGATTGAGGCTTCAGGTTGTTCACAACCGGCAAACCTGAAGACTACATCCCCTTTTTTATATACGGGCTACAGTGACATGGGAGGAATTAATTATATCACAAGCCAAAAGGTCAGATTTGATATGAGTTAATGTGCGAGTATCTGTCTGCCCTCTCGCCCTAACCCTCATCTTACTCCCTTTCACTATTTATCTCAACTGTGAGTCCTGTAACCCTGTATCTCCAGGGGATCTACTTGCATCTGCCACGTATTCTATGATTAGCTCCCATGACATCTCTCTCTCTCTCTCGCTGTATACCTGCCTTCATCTCTGCTGTTCTGAAAATTCACTTCAGTCACAGACACGGTGAAAAAAAAAAAAAATCTGATAGAAACTGATAAGAGGAAAACACACTTTGGGTCTGATAGAAGGGCTTCTAGGAGCTAAAACAAAAAAAGGGAAAGGCTGAAATTAAAGAAACTGTTCCGATTGGGAAAAATGGAGTGGAAATCATCAAACCATTCAGCGTGTAGAAGAGAGCACAGTGTAAAATAAACATGACATGGAAAATGAAAGTGAGAGCAGTGATAAGTTAGTGGGACTGACAATGAATCAAGAAGCATTGACTCATAAGCATAATGTATTTTCAACAGAACTTTGCTGCGCAATCGTGCAGAGATTAATATTGATTGTTTTTAAATGCAGAGACTTCAATGCTGAGAATTCTGATGCGATTTGAACATGATTTAATGCTTCAAAAGAGGCCAAATGCATCTTTAGTAGTCGCAGTTAGAGCACCCGGCGAGTCAGTCGAAACCAATTTTGACTGTGATCACGTGTGCATTGGTTATGCCTCACTCGCTCGCGGTTCATGCCAGTAAGCTATCATTGCTATTCTGTTCCGGTCACCAATGACATTTAACATGACATATACATCAAGTTACTTACCATCCCCGAGTCATTTTATAGCCCTTCGGTGGCTCGTCGAGCTCTCCACTGCAGATACGCCAGTCCACTAATAAGCTTGGTCTTATCTTAAGCCTCTTTACCCAACGTCCAAGCTTTCTTTGCAAGTAAATTGGAAAGTGGGTTTGTGTCTGCATGTAGATTCATAGTGTAGTGTTTTGTACATTCTTTTTTCGAGTTACAGCACCAGGGGATTTCACCCTCATCTGTTTGTTTTTGTGTGCTTTGAGTACACGTGTGGTTACCAGTTGCAGAGACCATCTTCCTTGTTGTCCCTTTTTCCCAAAACAAGAGTGCTCCAGCAACTGGAGTGGAAAGTGTTTACAGGAAAGCTTGTAGTTTAAGCCCAATTTATACTCCTGCGTAAAGTGCTCTACGTAGGTTACGGAGACCCCTCTACGTCGCCGGAGAGGCTGTCGTAGAGCCTCTACATTTTTTAAGTGTCCGTCACTCCGTCAAGGGACAACGGGGACGGCAAGGGCTGCTATTGGTCCTCAGGACAGGCCGAGCTAACGCTGCTCTGTGCCGACCACTGTGCGCACCGAGTGTCCACAGAGGCGGAGCTGATCACCGCTGACAACGCCGCTGCCAAACTATTAATACGACTCTAAATGGCTAATTTCTCGCCTCAAATTATCTTAAAACACAGAAAAGTGAGAAACGGTCACTGTTTCAATGTTATTCCGCTGCAACAACAACAACGGTCTCTCTCGGACGCCATTGCTCACTGTAGCCAAAAGCATAACAAACTTTCGCAGCTACCCGTACTGATAGGGCGGGAAATTGCAGTGTATATCCAGCACCACGACGGAGAACTAGAAAGGCTTGAGGGGTCTCCGTGTCGAAGTGCTTTCATTCATCTGCAAAGTGTCCACATGCACCACTGCAGACATGAGCGGATGATGACACATACTGTATATGTCACGTGACCCAGACCTTATTGCATTCAAGCAGAGGTTGTGAATTCACAATTTCAATGTGGTAAGTCGTGTACAGAACATCCTGATCTGTTAGCTTTCAGAGCTCATGAATATATCAAATCGGCTCGTCTTATTAACAGCTATAAACGGCACATACAGGATCTGTGGTTGCGATCGGTAACTTCGGTGCAACAGGAAGACATTTTCGTGTGGCACTTTTGAAGCATTTCACTGTCATGTGAATGAAGAAAAAAGCCAATATCTGTACTGCTATAGTTGCTATAATGCAACGTGAAATTCGTATTGCCAGCAAAATAAAACTTGAGTTTAAATGGATACTACACGTGCGTGTGGCTCACTGGCCCAACTGGGGTGTAATAAATGACACGGGGTGATAGACAAACACAAATCAAACTGTTTTTCCTATCATCATATGCGCCGTAATAAAAACAACTGCTGATTGCCTGTCACGTATGATAGAGGGAATGAGATTGCTTTCTCTTTCACACTGAGAACAAATATTGTTCTTGTTTAAAATGTTCAGTAGAGCTTTTCTCACCTCTGTGACAGGGTGAAGGGTGGCTTTTTCTCAGTAATAACACAAATAAAAATCAGCAAGTAGTGGTGCAAGCAGGTTGTTTGTCTGGGTGTGGAACGGAGCAGCAGTCCCAGGAAAGACCTCCTCTACTTTAGTAACTAGCCTGTCAATATGAGCTGTAGTCGTACACACTTGCACTCAAAACCCATCATCATTAAAAAGCACTTCAAAGAACGCGCAGACTATTAAAGTGTGTTTCCTCCAGTTGTGGTGGCCCAAGGCCTCTCAGCTGTGCTGTTGGTGTGGTCACCAGCACTCTGGCTGATCCTCTGTCTGTTCAGGGACATACTCTTCACCAGGGGGCAGTTCAGCTGGTTGACCCCCCCCTCAAAGCCACAGCTTCACTGGCTTTTCAGGACAACAAAAGCAGAGCGGCACTCACCGTGTCCTCTTGGTGCCACTGCCACACTCTTGTAAAAGAGATTTTAATGGCCCCTGTCAAAGAATTAGCGAGTGCATTAACGGGTGAGTGTCGGACACAGACGCGGCACACGCACACTACACCAGAGGTCTCTTGTAATGTCCTTTAAAAACACCTGTGAATACACACAGGCAGACAGGAACCAGGTGGGCTTTCATTGGGGTTGGGGACAGAAGGATGAGGGTTCACATTCAGGAAAAGGTAGGCCCCCTTTATGCTGTTTGGACTGTATTTGGATAGCACCTGACCACTCATAAGTACAGTGGTAAATACACCCAAGATGCATTGAGGCAACATATTCTCATCAAGGGTTCTAATGAACTGGCGAACTGTCCAAGGTGTACCCCGCCTATCGCCTAATGTCAGCTGAGATAGGCACAGAGGGCCCCCGTGACCCTCCAGTGGAGGATAAAGCAGTAGATAATGGATGGATCGATGGGTTCGTATGAAAACGTGCAAAAAAGTATGTACCCCATTTTTCGTGCCTTATCCAACCTAAATGACTCGATTGCGAGTGCGCATTCGCACGCATGCGCACTTGCACTTCCGTGAAGAAAAATCTGAAGTGCTCATTCGTTCGGTGAACAGATTATCTTCTGTTTCTCAATTATAACGGAGATTTTTTAAGGTCTAGGTTTCTATCTCGCGTTACGGTTACGGTTACTGTTATGGTTATGGTGATGGGTAGGGTTCGGGAAAGGGACAGGTTTAGGTGATATAGCGCCTCGTCAGGGCTCCGCGCGAAAGCGTCCGCAAACACCATGCATTACTTTTCGTAGCTTTCAGTACAAATCTTTGATCAGAATAGGCTGATTGAGGACAGATTTTTTTTTTTATCTCATCTGCCAAACCACTTTTCGAGGTGATCCGGACACTCTACCAATAACAAAGCGTGAGCAGAAATACGTTGGTGGCTCTGATCTTGCTTTTGTTGGTTTTCCACTTGTCAAAGACGACTTCTTTCCCTCGCTTCGAAAAGCATAGAGCAGGCGATACAATAGCGCCTCTTCGCCAAGTCTGTGTCTGTATGTTACGCCGCGTCAGAGCACTCAGTTGTCCTACTGGTGAACGTCGATGGAGATGAGGGTTTCATGGACACAAGGCGCCAGATATGTTTGCCAGTGTTTTCATGTCATGTCACTTTTTTGGTGTTGGGTTTGATTTTCACTTCCCCTTATATTGTGGTAATGTTCATGTCTTCCTGTCACGCTGGCACCTCATCTGCCTTGACACACCTCCCCTAATTCCCTCATGCACTTCACCTGGTGATCCTCAGTAATCACTCACACATGGCATTGATTCCCTCTCCCCCTATATAGTGTCCCCAGTCCCTCAGTCATGTGCAAGTGCGTCGTTTATACTTCCAGCGAAAACCTCGTATCCAACCCTGTAGCCTTCCGAACAAAATCGGCCTGAATTAGCGTGTTAGAATGTCTTGCGTTGATGGAGGCGATAAAGAACAATCTGGCAGTGAGTGAATATGAAGCAGGAGTCTTGATACTGGGCTGAGCAGCTGAGTGAACCGGGTGAGTGGAATCAACTGATGGGGTGGGTGTGGCTGACAGGCTGTGTGGGGTTGAAAAGCTGAGGATGAATGAGGATTGAAGTGGCTGTATTTGGTTGTGGAGTATGAAACTGGGTATTTTAAAGCAGGATGAAGCCTCTAAAAAAAAAAGAAAAAGATGAACACCAACATTTTCATTGTTGATCTGCCCTGTGGTGTTTTTGTTTTTCACACTGCATCACCTATGTGTGAATTTTGATGATGCAGTGTGGGTAACAAGGCGAGTCGCAGGAAGGAAAAACAACTCCGTAGCCCGTAGTGATACTGTTGCAGTGGTTATATTGTGCGTTTTTGAAACAACTTCACTTATGTCATTAGACCTCAGAGTTGATGACAATTAAACATTCCCACTAGTGATAAAATTTAGTTTAAATTTAGGATTAAATTGTGGGGGGGTTTTTTACCAGTGGGAATGGAAGTTTAATGTGACTTCCGAGTAACATTAAGGTTAGTTTAAAAAAAAATTAAAAAATAATAATAATAATTTCAGAACAAGTCTAAATCATTTGTGTCACTGGTTTGATTGCTGCTCAGATGCCCGACAATCATTATTCTGTGACTGACAGCGTCATGTGCAAAGGACTCCAGGCGAGCACCAGCTGGAGTATGTCCACGGCATCTGGCATTGTTTTGATTCCCTCTAGAAATGAGTAAGTGACCTGACGGTTAATTAATTTAACTTGGGAAGTTTTAAATAATTATGTCGGGGGGGGGGGACTGAAAGCAACTTTTTCCCACCGAGACAGGAGAGACAGAGAGTGTGTGTTTGTGGCATTTTTACCAGATGTCTCTCAGTGACCTTCTGCAGTTCCAGGTGTGATTTAGTCAGGGGGTTAAAAGTCCAGTCTGAAACATTTAGAAAATGTTATGGACAGAAATACAATATTTTAAAGTGCCATATTATACCCTATTTCTCCAAGTTAAGGATGAAGCACCACTGCAGTTCAATCACCCTGCCAAAACAGCCCTGTTCAGACTGCTCGTTCTAGTAGTATCTCTTTAGGTCCAGCTTAAAAAGAAAGTAAAACGAAACTTAAGGGACAGGAAATGACATCAGCCACAGAGGCTACTGGGAGCTAACAGCAGTTAGCATTTGGAAAAGTGATCATTTGCAGGCTCTAGCAGGCACATTGCCAGCACTCTCACGTGTTTTACGGACAAAACGGAGCTCCGCGAGACAACAATTCCAGGAATTTAGCGCATTGTGACGCTAACATCAACATGAAGTCAACATCGCGTGTTTCATCTTCTTTACTTAGACTGGGGAGGACGACAAAAACATGAGCGAGTCATCTTTTTTTCACACTTTGCCGACTGATAGGACCTCCAAAGTCCCAAATATAAGGATTTAAATAATTAAATTGATTGACTCGTAGTGTATAACTAAAATAATCCTACTTGAAAAAGTAAAACAAAATTATTGCCAAAATAACAAGTTAACCATATTCAAGACCGACACTCGTATTAAACTAACATTAAGAATAAATGAAATCATATTTTCCTCTTCAAAATAAACGTGATATACTGTAAGTGCCAACCAGCACAAGTACATAGAGTAAACACAAAGAATGTGGGCCGTTGCAACTCCACATATGGCTGGTTTATACATCGCCATGTTGCTGAGGTGAAGTTTCAGTAATTAAACGTTGGCGCTTGTTTGCCAAAAAAGAAGCATTTGCTGTAATGCTGCGAGATTCTAGCTTAAGCCAGCTGGCAAACACACTGGAATAAATGAAAGCTTTTTCGCTGTGTAATTGTCCATGAGTGTTAAATGAGAGCGAGAGCTTCAGCAGGACAAATATATTACAATCCGACTGTCACACATGAGGGTGAACAGAGAGCTCCTGTTGGGACAGTGACAATTCGATGAGGGAACTGTGTTGCATTTCCTTAATCTTGCAAAAATGTGCAAAGCATTCTTTCCTCAGAGTGATGGTCAGCCACTTTTTGGGATTAATTGGCCTGGCAATTTAGGAAATGAATCCGCTGCAGGAAAAAGACGACTTACTCAGAATCACTTATTTTGCTCTCAGTTACTGGGCCAGAATTGTGCTCCCGGAGAAATGGACAGCTCATTGTTCGGAAACGATGTCACAGAGCAAGGAAAATGTCAAACACTAATGAGGCTGCAGCTAATTTATGTAAAATTCATATCCTGAAATATCGTAAACTAGTGGTTAGCAGTGTTGCCTCACAGTCGCCAGTTCAAATCCCGGTCCGATCTACGCGAGAGCCTTTCTGGATGGAGTTGTCATGTTTTCTTTGGGGACTCCAGTTTCCAACGGACCAGAAAACATGCAGTGCATGGTTGTTCACCTCTGGGTCTTTCCTGTGTGCGACTTTCACCATGTCAGCTGGGATTGGCTCCTCAGGTGGAGGATAAAGTGGGAAGAGAGTGAGTGAAACATCAGGTGTCAAGTGTGAATATGGTAATTCCAGTGCAAAGAGTTTGAGAATAGAATAGAAAAACTGTCACTAACAAGATTCATTAGACTTTTAGCGTCGGTTCATTTGTACTTTTTTGTTTGGTTACCATCGTGAAGACGGCATACGGAGGAGCGCTCTTCCCTGCAGGGTTTTGGAAGGGGGGGGGGGGAAAATCACATTTTCTCTGCGCTGTATCATTATCCTGGTGGCAGAGAGAAAAACAAAGATTATTGGGAACTAATATGACAATGATTGGTGTCATTCTTCTGTTGCTGTCACACAGTGTAATCAGTTGTAACATCATCACAACAACAACAACAAGTTTAAGACAATCTCCCCACAACAAACCATCGCAATGACTTCTGAAGCTGTTAAATTAGGGTAAAAGTCCTTCATAGTTCTGCTTTAAATTTAAGTTATTTAAGTAGATGTTACCTTGGTTGTAAGATTAGAATAAAGAGTTCCTGTCCGTCCTGATTATCTTCATGTTCCTCATCTGTGTCTCATTATTATCGCTCCCTTTTTTGCTTCACCGTTCGTTATTTTTTATTTGCCTTGCTTATGTTGTACTCAGCTTTTCCGCTTTGTTAGCTCCTTTTGAAAGTAGGATGGTGGTAAAAGCAGCTAATTTGCACAGTTTGCCACCTAATAATACTAATTGCAGCATTATACTTGTAAAAATATATAAATAAAATGAATTTCTTGGCTTTTGTTGTAGCTTCACAATACTTAAAATTGCAAATCTGCTCGGTTTATCAGATTTTCTTTCCAGTTGCAAGCACGATAATCCTGTTACGAATGTATCAGCCAGTGGGGAAGGATTTCATAAAGACGTCAAACAAAAACGCTTATCCTATTTAAAATCCTGCTTTTTTTCAGTGCAGGTTCGCACAAGTCATGCATCCAGCGTGTCCATTCACCGGTTCTTGTCCACTGAATTTCTTTGCCTTTACCTGTGCATCTCTTGTGTATGTAGAGTACATGCTGCATTAATTCAGGATGGGTATTCCAGACGGCTGGTCTGACCGTTTTGCATTTGTAGACAGTTGTGGGACTGATTTTCAGTATATGCAGCTATCCTCTGATTGATCTACTTTTCAGGCAAGGACACTGATAATGCAACCAGTGGTAATGTGATGTCCGTCGTAATTTAAAACTAATTTTGTGGTTATAGCAAAATAGTGGCTGTAATTTGAGGTATAAAATAATGTCATTATAATGGGTCAGTATCAAGTAATCTGAGAGAGGACACCACTTCTGCACATTTGGGCTCAATTTACAGCTTCACAACTAAACCTGGAGCCACAAAGAAACCTAAAAATAGAAATAGTCTAAAAGAGATTCAGACAATTCATGCTATAAAACGCATAAGCAGAGTTTCAGAGATGGAGAGATTACCTTGGGTAACATCTGATGATGAGGAATTTAGGACTGTGAGAGCTGCGATCCCAAAACGTAGGCGTGATAACATGCAGATGAAACTCCTGTCATCCTGTATACACTCTTAGAAATAAAAGTACGAAGTAGAATCATATACGGTTCTTCGGCTTGTCCTCGTAGGAGAACCCTTCTTGGTTCCAAGAACCCTTTTAAAACCCGTTATTCAGGAGAGGGGTTTTAAATGGTTCTCTGGAACCATTAATGTTACCATGAACCCTTCAAGCAAATGGTTCCAGGTAGAACCTCAGCCCTTGTAGAAGAACACCTTATTTCTAAGAGTATACTGCTGCTTTAATAGGTTAAGGAAGTAGGTTTAATATGAGTAATACACCTTTAAAAAGGGAAGCTTTGTTTTCAATTTAATTGCTGACAAATTTCAGCCTCAACAACAACAAAAAATATCAGCAACTTAATTTTAAAGAACTCCTTTTGGATTGTGTGATTGCCCTTTATGTTGAGACGCTGTTACTCAGCAACTTGGGGTTCATTACGGCAGAGTGATGGCCCCGGTATTCTTACTTAAATCCTGCTGCTTCACTTTAATTTTCCCCCAAGTTAGAGTTCGTACAGGAGGATTGCTTTAAATTCCATCCCCAGAGATTTGCAGTGATCGGCAGTATGTCATGACTCTATTGCAGGAAGGTACTTTTCTTGTGATGCAGTGCTGTATTTTACCTTTTTTATTCGACTGCCTCAGCTCCTTCCCACTTTACACTGTAATAGTACCACATTCATTTCCCCAAAAGCCTTTGACTTCCCCCCATAAATGGGACATGATCATAAAGGTATTCAGGCGTAATGGTAGTGCAAAATGAGCTGAATTCCGCCACATGAATGAAAAAAAATAAATATGATGTTTTCCTTCTCAGAACTGCTCACATTGCAAAAGGAAATGCATGCTGACCTCTTACCAAACACTACAAACAGGACATGGCTGTGCTGAGCGAGGAAATCTTGAAAGAAATGAATTGGGCAATTTGTTGATCATTCTCTTAAAGGACGAAAAAAAATACTATTTCTGTGAGCAGCTAAGTGGTTGTAATGTTTCCGGCCATTTCTCAGTTTTAATGGATCATTAGAGGAGAGGATGCACTCCGCGTTGCCAAAAGTATGTGCTAAGTGCACTCAGCATTTCCGCATGAACAGGATTTGGATCGCTGAGCTGGGACACTCATTTCTCCTGAATCAATAACTGTGTGGTTTGTCTTATTTACCGTTTCATCACCGACCCCCCACCAAAAAAGTTCAGATGATATGAAAAATATGGATTCAAATTGGGAAAATCAATGATTCTTTTCATGAGGCATGTGTGATGAGAATGCACAAGAAAAATTAGTACTGAGACCTTATTCGTTGATCGTCGTCTATTTCACCCAGTCAAAAAAATACTAACAACCTCTGCCAATTGCCGCCCACGCATCGGTTGATTTTCACCCCACTCGGTTGAAACCACTCTGTGTCATGCTTATTAATTTGGAAACCAGCCTGAGACACAAACACTCACCCCCACTGCAAACAGGGCAGTCAGCAGGGGCGAGGAAAAACTGATTTTAGCCACTGAACAAGAAGGTTTATCTCACAAAACCCATGCCTGTGTGTACAGTTTTGCAACAAGTTATATCTCGTAGCTTCACTCTCCTCGTCCAGTTGTGTCGGAGAACCTCTGTAGCCTTCAAACAGAATCAGAAATTCAAAAGATGTTTAGATGTAGCATGGCTTGACTAGGTTTTTTGTGTGCTTTTCCATGAGTACCTATAGTAGTAATAGTACGGATAGAAACCTGTGTGCTTTGCAGAGTCGTTTGATTCAGGATTAAGCGTATTCCCACTGGTTTTAAACCCATGATCTTTTGAAGGACTATACGTGTCACATACCTCATACGACCACAAAAAGCAACCTGAACTATCCCTTTACGGTAAAAGGAAGTCATTGCTTTTAAAGAGATTTCCCCAGCACATGATCTATTATTAGACCGAGTTACTTTAATAGACAGACTGAGGGATGGTGTTGGTTTTGCCATCTAATTCAATTCAGTTGCACCACTTAAAATTGTGTTGTTAACACCAGAAAATGAAAAGGTGCCATATGTAAGAATGTGGCCAAAAACGGTTACTACATTCAAATTCAAAATACAGAGGTCTTTTAGGTTTCGTTTTCTGACGAAACTGGCAACCCGTGGATGGGCGGCAGCTGAGACTCTACTGGCTGCAATGATTGGTAGACGGCGGTAGATGGCGCCACATGCCAAAACATGATTTCAAAACGTAAACATGATTTGCAGTCTGCAAAATACTTTTTTTTAATGCAAATATTTTTGCTGTACTGTTGTTGTTAGTGAGTTCAGTTTGTTATATGAACATTATTCCTGAGTCTCTGTGACATATTAGGAGGATTTTATGGCCAGTTGCTTTAGATTTATTACATAAATACCTTTAAGAATGTTTTGTTACATTCATTTGAGCCCTTCATATTTGTATTACGGCAGAGTTTTGCACCCGTATGTGCCGCTAAAATCGACACGATTTCTCGAAAGCTGCTTAATATCCAGGTCTGAAATAATTGCTCTCTGGTCGCTGGAGCAGCTGCGACTATTTATTCTGCTTCTCTGTCTCTCGCTGATCGAAAATAGATGAGGCACTAATGGATGTGTGCCACCAGTAGTTCTCCATCCCATGTAAGACACAGGCTTGTCGACCGATTCCTCCTTTGTCCTCGGCCTCTCTTTATTGATTTTCTGGCATATGCTTGGATTTCTTAAACGGTACAATTTGTGAATTTCATAATGGGGGCAGTGCTTAGCTGCTGCATATAGTCAGAGTCTGCAAAAGGATAAAAAACACATTGCTGCATTGTCAAAAGGAGTCGAGCTAAATGATTTTCGGTGCTACCTCCTCAGCTAAACACTCTTTAAACTAGCTTTCCCTGTGGAGATTTGATTTTTAGACTCGCAGACATTGAGGTGACTACAGGAGGAAAATATAATAATAGTTCTATCCACATAGTACCTGCTTCCAGCAGAGACACTCTGAAGTGAAGTTACTGTGCAGGGGTTTCGCAAAGATATGAGACTGTGTATAGTTTTATGGAGTATTTATGCATGCTTGTGAAACTGTGAGTGAATATGAGTTAGCCTGGCATTGCATTGAATTAAGTGAACTTTTAACGGGCCCAAACTAGATTTGTCTCCCTAAAGGGGTCACATTTGCCAGTCGCTGGCTGTGTTTACAGGCAGCCAATTATGGAGCAGGTAGAAAAGACAGGTAATATCCTGCGAGAGCAGTCGGTAAACTCTCTCGCTCCCTCCGTCTGCCTCTCAGTCACTCAGTCGCACACTAATTTGATGCTGTAAGTATGTGGATCTGCATTCAGGCGTAAACAAATCAAAGGGAGAAGGTTTTTTGTCTCAGTCACAATGAGCCTCGGGGCTTCTGTCACAACTTTAGTTAGAAATGCACGGCGCGCCGCAGTCAGTGCTGCATGGCACTGACTGCGGCGCGCCGTGCATTCACCTGAACCAGAGCCGCCTCGTCTAATGAGGTATTACTTCCTCTGCACGAAGTTGACTTACTGGCAGAAAACTAATCAACAGCAATTGTGAACATCAATTATTCATATAACTCATTTAAGGAGGCAAAAGACACCGTCTTTTGTGCTGTCGAAAAATGTATTAACTCCTTTGCCGATCAAAAGTTACTACACTGTCTGTAAAGTGCAGAATGATGTAGTGTGCATACAATTCAGTGATTAACTGTTAAATCATTTCATAAGCTGTTACTTCTCAAGGTATAAGCAAACTAAACAGCTTCTTGAAATGCAGATATTTTTAGATATATTTAGATACTGTAAGAGAGTTGGGTTTACTTTGGAGCAGGTGCGGACTCAGGGGTGTCTCAAAGTCACAAAATAGCGATAGAGTGCAGGGGGGGTGGGGGACAACACTGTATTGAGTCACTTACAGGCTTCCTCAATGAAATAAAGCACAACAATATTTATATTTACTAAACCAGCACTGCCAAGCAGCTGATTCAAAGCCAGAATTGTCCAGGAGACCCAGAAAACACGACACGAAAGGTCAAGGCTGTTTATAGATACACCAAAACCATAAGAAGCCACAGGGAGAACCTCTCACTACCTCTGAAGGTGAGACAATGAGTCAGCACAGAGCACTGGAGACTCAGGGTATATGAACACTCCTCACACCTGAGCGTAATCAACGCCAGTCAGTTCCCATTTTTTGTTTTGCGTTTAGACGAGCGTCTTTGGGTGGAAATCTGCATGCACACGGTGACTGTGAAGTGTGTGAAATTTGATGCAGTATGCAGGCTAGGTGGCACTGTGAAGCACTGCCATACAACAACACCAGGAGCCCAAAGTCAAAAACCAAAACATTAACTCGGCTTAATTGCTGAAATGACTCCTGGATAGGTATCAGAGCAGCTAAGGCAACTTGAATGTCCGACTGATGGATATGATCCGACATGTTTGTTGTTGTTTGGCTGTACTGCACACGGATCTGACGCCAACGCGTACAGGGAGGATAGCCAGCGTGAGCAGCTCAGAGAACACTTTTGCGTTTTCAAACCTTTAGACGGGAGCGTGACGGTGGCACGTTTTTTAAGATTTCCACTCTGGAGAGGGTGGGTTCATTTTTTTGCATTTTTAAGCCCCAAAAAAACCAATGCTGTCTAAACGAAAGGCACATCTGATAAAATATTTTGTCCACGGGAGCGTTGTCGTGTAAAGCCAGCCTAAGGCCCTGTTTACACGAAGGGAAACACAGATATTTCCACGCGGTTTGGCCTCTCATTTACACGAAAAGCCCGTTTTTATCACGGAAAACGACTGAAAATGCCGGTTATGTGTTGTCGTGTCAACTGGGAGAAACGGGGTATTAGGTTCTCAAGCGTCACTCGTGTTAATCGTTGTTGTTGATTCTGAGGATTCTAATTGGCTTGCATAGCTTCTCTCTACACTGCCGCCATTGTCTATATTTTATCAAATATCCAGTATAGAAAGATGTTTGAGACCTTTTTATAGTGGTAGTGAGACTTTTAAGGTTTCTGTAGCTTAGCAGCTAACTGCTGCCTGTTAGCGCTGCTGGCATCCAGAGTGTTGAAGTGTGATGAGCTGCTTTACTGAAACAAGTTTGTGGACCATTAAAATGTGTTTTGTGAATTATACTGGCAGCACCGTTACCAGTGAAGCCAGAATTTCAATTCAACAAGTTTCCTTAAAAAATAAGTAAAAATATCATGGCCATGTTCTGTCTAGATACCATGGTAATCAAACTGTGGTACATGTACACGTGGTATGCGAGCTTCCTCTGGTTCTGGTACTTGGAAATACTGAAAATGTAATCCAAATCTGTTTGTGACTTTTTGAGTTGTCGGTCACTAACAGACAGACAAACTAGTTCCTCACTGCAGCTTTAAGTAAATGTGTTTCCTATATGCATGTTAACTGTGTCAAACACTACTAGGATTTGTTGCCTTAAAAACCCAACAGAACTGCTGTGCACTCATTGGAACAACTTTAATTGACTTTTATATAATCAGCTGAATGAAGTTGAAGCTCCGGTTGTTCGGGCCTCAGTGGGACCTGTAGTTAATCCAGTTAAGTGCGTCGAGATGCTGTGAAAACAGAACGTCGTTACATATCGAGCTCTCTCATTCTCTCTCGCGCAGTTATTGTCGATTTTGAATTTGAACAACTGAATTGTTCTCGATCTGTGAAGCTCACCTAAAGTGACCCTTCATCCGCCGTCGACTTCCTCACTCGGTTGTCTCCAAAATCCCACAGCTCGTCACCGATGTTGAAAACATGTCAGACACTCTAACATTGTCAATGCCGAGCTTGGTGCCATAAAATCACCCCCCCACCCCCCAATGTCACCCCTGGCTCTTGCTCTGTTTTGAATTCCTTTGGAGCTATAGTGAATTCCTGGGAGTGACAGAGGACATCGCTAATCCGTCAGAATGATTTGGTGACAGGCGAAAGTGCTAATCCTCCCATGTTATTCGGTGCCAGTGAGGACTGCCAAATCCCTCGCTGACGACCCATCTGATGTAAATAAATAAATAAAAGAAAAGGAAAAGAACTAAATGGCTCTCAAGGAAAAAAGGTCTATGGGAAAGTTCACTCTTCCAGTCCACACTGATAGTAACGCGGTCAATATTTACCGTTGCTCTTATAAATATCTTTTGATTCTAAGCCAAAGTCTTTTTTTATGTGCAGACTCGCAGCAGAGAGGAGAAATATGTTTGCTCCGTAGATGAATAGAAATAATTATTGCTGGGAATCAGGGGTTTCTGGGATGTAATTTAAAACCTGTCAGATGATTGTCAAACTTACTTACTTTTATTCATTTTCAATGGAGAAAATGACCTATTTTTACAATGTGATAAAGTATGAATGAGCATAATAAGACCCTTGGAATTTTGTGCAAGTCAGCAGTGAGAAAATAAACAGAAGTAAAAACAGAATATTTAATAAAAGAGAAAGAAAGCTTTCACTGTTGGAAATGATTATATTGATATCGGTCAGGAGAGACAAGTGAATGAAAAATAATCACTCATCACAGATTGTACAAAGATATAAAGTCTTTATGGGGTCTTTAGTGCTTTTATTTTGCAGGGAGATATTGAGACTGAGAGCAGCAACTCCTGGAACATCCCTCCTTGGAATTCAGACACCACTTTGTGGTGATAGTGGTTGATGATTTGGTGGGATGAGGCATGATGAATCTCATGATGCTGTAGTGATGGGGGCGATGGTGCGGAGGTGGATGTTGTAAACGGAGTAGGAAGAGAGGAAGAAATGAGACAGTGCTCAAAAAGACAGCAGCGAGATGAAGGTTACAGGAGAGGATGATGTGTCGCCGTGCTGTTGGGTAGACGGTACCTGCTGATGAACAGCTGATCTCTCAGTCGACAGCCCCAGGAAACGCCAGCAACTATTGAAAGTCACGTGCATGCTTGACAGAAGACAATTCTAACACAGAAAAGAGCAGTTTCTCTGACTGAACTTAATGATGGAGCTTCAATACACTTCAAAATAAGAACATATATAACATACCTATTGCTTTTCATTATGTTTTAATCTTTTTTTTAATTCATTCAAAACTGCTTGGTGTATTGCCGGCATCTTATTCTATATCATCTTTTTTTTTACTCTGATTGCAGAGAGGACGAATTCAAGACATAAACGGTTCAGTGTGTATAATTTAGTGGCAAATAAACATGTAAGAAGCCATTACAACTCTGGTGTAATTTGAAGGGCTCAAGTTAATGTACTAAAAATGCAGAAGTTCTCAATTTTCTAGTTAATAAACACAATTTGAAATGGTACATTGAATTTCTGTTGAGGAATCCTCCGCGCTGGACCCCTATATGAAATATTTTTTAGAGAGTTAAATGGTAAAATCAACACCACCCCTTACAGCAAAACAACATTGTATTTTAATTTCAAATTAACATTTGCTTGCTGCTTGAATAAAATAATAATGTAAGACACTGGGGCCAACGGTTGGTGTAGTGGTTAGCAATCTCGCCTTCGCAGCAAGAAGACCCAGGGTTCGGGGTTGGAACGAGGGCCTTTCTGCAAGGAGTTTACAAGTTCTCCTCGTGTGCGCGAGGGTTTTCTCCGGGTTCTCCGGGTTCCTGCCACAGTCCAAAAACATGCAGATTTGGGGATTAGGTGAATTGGTCACTCTAAATTGACCGTTGGTGTGAGAGTGTGAGTGAATGGTTGTTTGTCTCTGTATGTGGCCGATCGATGGACTGGCGAGCTGTCCAAAGTGTACACCGCCTTTGGCCCTATGTCAGTTGAGATAGGCACAACACCCCCCGCGACCCTTCGTTGGAGGATAAAGCGGTAGATAATGGATGGATGGATCGATCGATACAAGACACCCATATGGATCCAGCAAATCTTCTGGCCCCAAAAGATCTACGTACATCAGTGACGTTCTACAACAGTGTCACACAGAAGACTTGGAAACCCTCATTACAAGGAGAAGATGGACGAGGAAGAGGAAGTGTGGACAACCCAAGCAGACCCAGTGGAGAATTAACTGTGGAAGGCGAGATGAAAGACCACGGCCACACGTGGTCATCTCTTGGGAGGCTTGCCAAAGACCTAGAGCAGTGGAGGCTCTTCATCACTGCCTTAAACACCAGTGAGCGTAATGGGCAGTAACTAACAAAGACACCCATTTGGACAAAAAATGTGTGTTATCTAAGTGGAGCCTAATTATTTTCTCCTACGACTTGCAGTGTACGAGCAAATATCACTTTGAGAGGCGCCTCCACAGCAATACTTTGAAAACTCACCTCACAAAGACGACTTTGTGTTTCAGTCCCAAACTTTTTCTGTTTCCGTAATCTGTTCAACTTTCATGACCACAGCAGTTGAATGTATAACTAAGTCTGCAACCTGTTACCTCTTCAAAGAGGATTAGCCCATAAATATTTCACTGTGCCAATTGTGGGAACAGATTGGCCCGGGGTAGAGTCGAAATCCCCACCAGGATTTTTGTATCAGTCGACCCGTGTTTATTGGGCTCTGTGCAGTTTTCAAAATAGCGGAAGTTCCATTGTTCTCATTTGCTCTGAAGTCCGTCTGTTGAATCTTAAAATCAAGGATGGACCGTAATCAATACTTGGAATCGATACAAGCACCACATAATTGCAACAGGCTCCTACTTGGACAGTACAAATGCCTCTCCTGACTATTGTGGCACATAAGAATTCACTATTTTAGAGCTGAGGAATAGGTGATTATTAATAATGAAGTGGTAATGCATTAGGTTTAGTTGCACACATACAATCAGTGATTTGCATTTGCAAGTATTGACTTTGACCTTTGCGTTTAACCCATCCTTATTTTTAACACGCCATTAGTGAACACAGAAATCAGGTCCAGGAGCAGTGAGCAGCACTTATCAGTATCTGGGGAGCGATGCGGGTCAGGGCACCGCAGCCCTTGACCTATCCTGGGATTACAGCAGAGCTATGCATGATTTTTATCCTAATTTAACAGCTTCAAAATGGTTAAACCGCTTGTTGTAGGAAGATTGTCGGGTTTCCGGCACTCCCCCAACTGTCTGTTAGTGGTACACCAGCCTTGCAAGATCAGGCCCACCGACCCGGTGTCCTCAGAACTAGGAGGTCTCGCGAAGTCTCAGGTCGCTTCACAGCACTACACACACACCCTTTTTCCAGGTACCGGCTATCATATCAAGTCAGTAATAGTGTTATTTTAGACATTGTTTTAGAAGGGGGCTAATGGTAATAATAGCCTCACCATTAGATCTGGATCCTGCAACCCAGGGTGCAAGAAGAGGACAGAGAGAGATCAGGAGGAGAGGAAGGGAAGGCACAAACAAGGGGAGAGAAATAACAAGGTTAAGCTCATGTAATAAAGTCATATTTATACTCTACTAACGACTGAGTGTGAGGGAGTGAGTGTGAGTGCACCACAGGAGTCCAGTGCCTATAGCGGCATGAAAAAAAGGTGCTTTTACATTTCACAGTTCTAGCATTAGTCAGCTCTA
The DNA here is from genome assembly GCF_963457635.1 of Microchirus variegatus. Taxonomy (NCBI): domain Eukaryota; kingdom Metazoa; phylum Chordata; class Actinopteri; order Pleuronectiformes; family Soleidae; genus Microchirus; species Microchirus variegatus. The sequence goes on along the minus strand of NC_139822.1, from coordinate 12,086,791 downwards.
TTCCACTCGGTTTGGTATCGCGCACATTATACAAACTACTGGCTTGTGAAGCAGTTGTTTCCTGCTGTAATGAATCATTAGAATCAGTTAATGAAAAAAGATTAGGTCAGTACTTCCTGCATAACCGGGGCCCAGACTCTAACACAGCCACTGAACTGAAACACGACTGAATGGTCATCAGTGGACAGCAGTCTATTGACGTCACATTTTAGTAGCTCTAGTTTTATGAATTAATATGACACATTTCTTACATATAGCACATGTAACTATATACTATAATCCAAGCCCTTGCTGTTGTAAGTCTCAGATAGTTCTCATAAAATATGTCAAAACATGGATGTAAGCATGAATGCTGTTTTGAAGCACATTACCTGGAACTGGTTCACTGACGATAAAGGATGCAGGAACAGTCTTGTTAGGATTTGCGACGAACACACATCGTACTGTGGTGAATGGGGAGGTGGGGAGACGGCCAGTGAATTGGTGGTGGTATACACATACCATGAAAAATGGATGAGTTCCACCTTCAGAGACTAAAATTAGACAGAAACCTTATACGGTGAGTGTCCTTCAAGTAACACTCTGGTTTATAGGCACCGTCAATAGAGAGAGAGTGAGAAAAAAAAAATATGGTAGTGCACAAAACACCTGCTGAGATAGGTATAGGGAAACACGATGCCAGTCGACACGGTGTGGGAAATCTAATTATTCCTTTTGCTATCCATTCAACTAGAGCAGTGGCATCCTTTCAAGCAGTCATTTCATACGGTATGATTACTACGGTGCAGAGGGAGAATATAAAGTGAAACAGAGGATAAATGTGCAACGTTATTGATGCACAATCTGCTCTGCCATTAGCTGTAGGTTTGAGCGTGTTCAGTGTGTTCGGATAATAATATTTCAAGGACTTTCATGGACTTTTTAGCTCCTTTTTTTTTACTTTGTGGCAGAAGACTGCAGATAATCTGGAACAATGAGCATTTATTAATAACTCGGTTTATGGGTTTAAAAATGGAAGAAGGAGTATGGTACATATTGAACTCAAACCGCACACTGACATTGTTTTTGTTGCCAGAAATATTCATCTTTATGATAAATAATTTACGTTTCTTCTGATTAAACTATAAATATTTGCAGAAAGTATCAAAATCTTGGCACATGGCGTACAAAGATTGTCACGGAAGAAGCGTGTGTGGATTTGTCACAGACTGCATCACTTATAGATTATCTTAATGTGGTCATATAAGGAACACTGTGCGTGAACTGAACTGAAATGTAGTCACACAACAAGTCATGTAATGTATTATTAAAGTAATTAATCACTTTTCAAAGGAGTACTAATTGTTAAAGGTGCATTATGTAATAAATCTTAAACAACTGGCTGTAAAATCCCCCTAATATGTCACAGAGACTCAGGAATAATGTTCATATAACAAACTGAACTCACCAACAACAACAGTACAGACAATATTTGCATTAAAAAAAATATTTTGCAGACTGCAAATCATGTTTATGTTTTGGCATGTGGTGCCACCTACCGCCGTCTTCCAATCATTGCAGTCAGTAAAGTCTCAGCTGCCGAGCAACCACGGGTTTCCAGTTACGTCAGAAAACGAAACTTAAAAGACCTCTGTATTTTGAATTTGAATGTAGTAACTGTTTTTGGCCACATTCTTACATATGGCACCTTTAACTAACTAATCACTAAGTAACCAGCTTCCCAACACTTCATAGGAGTCGTTGTGTGAGGCTAAAAAATGCTGATTTTCTCTGAGGAATTTGGTATGGGAGAGTGTGATTTACAAGCAACACAAACTTCAGGCGTAACATACATTAATCCAGGCGCTCTTTTCTGTTTTCCTTGGATTTTTAGTTCCGTGTCTGGTTTTCCGTTCCTTGTTTCCTGTTTTATTTTGAAGTTTCCTTTTTGTGTGTACCTTGTCGAGCTTTGCTTCCTGTCCTGTCTTCCCTGTTGATTGTATGCCCCGCCCTAATGTGTTACACCTGTGTGTCATTAGTCTCACCTGTGTCTTAACATCCCTGCCTCCCCAGTGTCTTTGGTCCATGTGTTTGCTTCAGGTCACTTTGTTGTTACCTGTGTTTCGAGGTCTTTCTTTTTTGCGCGTATTTTTTTGTTCGCCGTTTTATGAAACACTCGTTTTGTTCACTACCTAAAGCCCTTATAAATTAGCTTGCTGTGCCCGAGCTTGAATCGACAAAGCATTAAACGGCATTAATGAATTCTAACTTGTGCCCGGGCAGGTGGTGTGTTGTGAGTTTTTGTGGTATTGACTCTGACTGGAAACAACACTGAAGTGTGTGAATCAAGACAATAAAGTTGTTGGCTATAAAAACAAAATGACAGTTAGTGCACCGTAGTGCTGAAAGAGACCTGCAGAACTAAGATAATTCTATCCTGGCTTTTTTTTTATGCACAACCCTTCTTTGCATTATGTATAGGATTCTGACCTATTGGTATCATAAAAATGCCAAACAAAGCAGCTCTAAGTTAATTTATATAGCGTTGTGTTTGCTATGTAAGGCATTCCGCTGGATATTTTGTTTGGGGGAAAATGCAATATGTGTTGGAGCTGAAGATGTTTTGCTGGTTTAATTATCATCACTTTTGTTTTATCGTGATCTTAACGAGGCAAACACAAGGAGAGGGTGATTTCTCTGTGTCTATATAAGAGCTGGACGACACAGCCAAAGACATTACCATAAAGTGTTCAAATCAATGAATATCAACATAATTAGTGGGATACTAATTTAAAAAATTAAGTGGTGTTTGTTTTTTTCGACTGTGTGAATGTTAAAGAAACCAGTTTACTGGTTTTAAATGAGCTTGTGGACAGAAAATTACGTTCACACTCGAGTTGTATTGCCTTTGAAGAAAATGATGCATTATGTAGTTATTGCCCGAGTCTCTATTTAACCTTGTGCTGCAGCACAGGTGAAGAACACTTTGTGTGTCATGGAGAATTAGAACTGGGCGCCCAAATGAAGGTTTACTCTCGCAAAAGAAAAATTAGAACTTATACCTTTATATGGGAAATTCAGAAAATAGCAAACTAGTGAATGAGATTTTGCTCAGGACAGCACTTTTTAGAGTGTAGGTTGATTCCAGAATAAAAGTATCTGTAAACCAGGGCTCTCAAACTCAAATGACCTGGGGGCCAATGCGCATCTATTGTGGTCAAGAGGGGGCCGGCCTAGAGAACAAAAAGTGGGGGAACTGTTCACAATATTGTATCATGATATCACACTTATACTTAATAATACTATTTATGCTGCAATATTAATATCAAAATCAGACATTTATTTTAAATAATAGTGTGGACAACTGTAATTAAAATTCGTACCAGGAGCCGTTTCGGCCACTGCCATTCGTGGCTCGGGCCCTAACAAACCAATTGTATATATGTAATTGAATGTTTTATATGATACATTTAATAATGGGATAATTATGACCCAATGTCTTATTATTACTGTTATTTGCCTCAGCTACACACTTGTGTTTAAAAGACGGTGAGGCCATGTTTTCATTATATCATATTAAGTGGGGGGCCGCATGTAATCGATTGGGGGGCCGCCAGTTTGAGACCCCTGCTGTAAACGTACCGGTAATGCATGATAAGGAACGTAAAGGCTAACATAATACAAACACTGTGAAATGTATCATCATTAGGCACAACACAAATCAAATATGCCTTGTAAAGAGATTCCAGCGTGGCGCATCAGTCACAAAACAGCTTGTTACGCTAATGCTAATCATAGCCTCGCTAGCTTACCTTTGGAACAGGTTCGCCAAGTTAGCTGCAAAATAGTAGTATGCTAATGCAAAATAAATATGTGCTTGCGTATTTGGTGAATTGACACTGTTGACACATCGTTTCTGCGTTGAACCGTGTGAAATGGGCCGATGCCTACCCGTTGTTGACACTCTGACAATCCTGATGCGCCATCAGATGCGCTTGCCTGGTTCAGCGTGCTGGTGCAGCGTGATAAATCGGCGAAAATTAAAATTACTCCAAAAAACATGAAAATCAAGGATGCACACCATCGGGACATGCTCAACCCATATCCAAAATCTTAGGGCAATCTTACTAACGGTCAGTGAGATATGCCCGTCACAGACAGACAGACACACACATACAGACACAACTTGCTTTATAGATAGATACATAGATGTTGTCCTCTGCATGTTTTTGGACTGTGGGAGGAAACCGCAGAACCCAGAGAGAACCCACGCACACTCCAAAACAGGATGCAAACCCGTTACCTGAGGCAATAGTGCTAGCAGCTACGCCACTGTGTGGCTTGCATGGCGGTATGTCAGCTTTATATCACATCTCGGACCACACACTGGGTTTTGAAAAATGGACATCGTCAATTTAGTCAAGGACAGGAAGTAATTTGTGTGTAGAAAAAGTAAATCAGGAAATGAACACACAAGTTGCACCTGTTTTTGAGCATCCGATAGCCAAGTGGAAAGAGAACTTGGCTATGGGAACATGGTTCGAAACCCTGCAAGGTCTGGGCTGGGTACCAAGGTATCCAATCCCCATTGCTCATTGTTATTAATCGGACACTCTGTCGCGTCGTCGGGGCCACATTAAGTGTACTTCTTGTGCTGGTCTCACGCCCGGATAAATGGGAGGGTTGTGTCAGGAAGGACATCTGGTGTAAGAATCTCTGACAAATCCACACTGAGAGAGGAAACAACTGAAAGACAGGACAAAAATAAAGAATCTCAGGTGAGAAATGATCAGGAAAAATACCTTTAGTTACTTTGATTCACTGGTCGGATCGTTGTATTATGCGCTTCTCGTTTTTTTTTGCGGCAAAAAGAGGCAGGACTATGAAATCCGTCAGTTTAGACATACCGTACCCACCTGCTGTCATGTTCAGACATGAGACCAACATGTAAAACTGCTGTCTCATGTACGTAACAAGCAGCATGCCTGAAAGGGCCTTAAATATGAATCCCATTATTTTAATGTGACAAGCATGAGGGGGAAAAAACAAAAAACTGGCACAGGCTACTGTGACATAATTCAGCTGGTGGGAGGAATATAATCTCCACATTATTCATGTCCACAGCGTGGAAGCTCTGTCACTAACAGTGTCAGTGTCTCGGCTCTTTGTTTCACGACTGAAGGTGGTGGCGTGCGATCACCACCGCGGCGTCGCACCTCCTCGTCTTCCTATCACCGCGAGCGCAAAACACGGTGGTTTTTTTTCTAAATCCAGACGCTGCCAGGTAAAAGCCTGCAGCACGGCAGACGTGCAACGAGAAGCCGCGTGCGGCGGAAGACAGGGACATTGTGTCGATGGCTCGACGGGGGCTACTGTTGTTCCAGAGGGAAACATGGCTACTGGTGCAAGGAAGGAGCTGTTTAATTGCCAGAGTTTGAATGCGCTGGCATTAATTAGATGAAAAGAGGACGCTTCAACTTCTGAATCTAAACGGCCGCCTGAAAACTGGCATTTTGCACACAGCGTGGTGGTCAGTGGGTGTGCCACTGGTCCCAAAAATAGAATATACTGTCTGTATTCAGCAACAATGATCTTGTGGTCCTGACAGGGAGGTAATATTAATACCATCTTATTTCTAATGCCGTTTCCAGCTTGGTAATAATGTGGTGAAAGGGAGATGATATTAATATTCCAAAGTTAAAAAATAGTCACATGAAAATGGTTGTGAATCAGGATTGGTAATTACTGTATATGTTACGCATTTCCCTTTGTTATTGCCAAGCTATTGCTCTGTGATTACTATAGAAATAAGATATTATCATAATACGCTATAATCCTCTATTACAAAACTATAACCATACAGTTATTTACTGTTCTGTAACATAATGTAAAGTCTTACCTGTGTAACCTTTTTAAATATTTAATCTTTTAGATTCAAAGAGTATAATCACATTGAACTCCTACATAATCTAATCCTAGGATAAAGACGTAAACATTTGGATTCCAACATGTATGCAGAAGTTAAAATTTGAGTTTACACTGTGTTGTTTAAGACTATCAGGTCTACAAAACTTGATTGAATCTTCCCCGACTGCACACAGGAAGTGATTAAATGTATGTCAAGACAGACGGAGGCAACAGTAACATTGTGGTTGTTGAGTGAGACGTTGGAACATGACTGAAAACACAAAAACTAAGAATTTCAGGGGTGTAAAAAACCCTGACGTTCAGCAGTATGATGGGATGAGTGCTTCTTGCCCCGCTTGCCCCTGCACTGCTGGTGTATATACACGAACGCACCCTCAGGTCTGATAGTATTGCTTGACAGAGCATATAAATAATGTTACAGTGCCTCACTATAGCTCCTCTGCTTCTCATATGGTTTGTAAATCACAATCTAGTCACGAGGGATTTTTTTTTTTTCTACTTCAGAAATTGCATTACGTATCCCTCATGTTTTCTTAATTAACCCTGTCACATCAGCCTTCCTCTGTGCATTAGCATCAAACTCCATGGAAAAACACTGTCGGCGTGTCGTAAACAACACTCGCACGCACATGTGTTTGTGCCTGCAAAGACGCAAAAAGGATTATCGGTGCAATGATATATGTCCTTTCAGGTCAATTGTAATGCGGAGACTGTTAAGTCAAATGCTTACACTGCGGCAGTAATCGTCTACATTTGAACTCATTCATGTGAAATGACTCCATTAATCATGCCATTATAATATCTGGAAACAAAAAGTCGCGTTCTATGTTTAATACATAAAAGGGGGAAAACACCAGAAAGTGTTTATTTTGCACTTCCAATTCCAGTGATGCGAAAATAACAAATGTGTGGTTTCACAGAAAGCACCTCTTCTTGAAAACTATGCAAACAAGAGTAAAATGTGCATTAAGCATCTTTTGCAGAGGTTGAAGTGGGCGTGAACCAAGTTAAGATTTATGCTGAGGAAAAATAATGACTTCTCTCCGAGGAGCTGGGTGGGAAATAATTGCAGCTATGTAAATGAATTCAAAGCTTCATGTTTGCAAGACTGTGGGAAGAGGGGAGAGGATTTATGGATGAGATTATGATGCACCGAAAGCACAGAAACAAATCATCCCTTTAATGTTACGCATATATCCCTAAGCGCCGTTATTGGTATTGTTCTAATGGTATTAAAATTGCAGTCGGATTCTCACATAAGCACTGCTTTGATGGACACCTGAGGTCAAAATAGTATTGTGTCAAGTACAGTCCTGTCAATATAATTCATTAGTAATGTTGTCGTGATCAATAGTGTCATTTGGAGTCGTTTTAAAAAGTGCAGCGATGTCCGTCTCGGGCCAAATTACATTTGCTCAGCTCCTGTCAAAGGCCGCAGAAAGTGGAAAGTGGTGTGACAACCAAACGGGGCTTTAATGGTGCACTTCTTGACAGATAGACCCACAGATTAGAAGCAGCATGTGCACACAGTTTTTTTTTGCTTAAATATGAGGTAGATCTCCTGGAAGAGCGGCAATCAGGTTCCCTAGCTTTACTCTGGTTAAAATCTCATTAGAAATCACAGTCAAACCGCGCAAACAAGGGTTTTATCTAATCTCCTAAGCGCATTTTTTTTTTTCATTTCTTCGTGTATCCCCGCTTTAGTTTTTTTCCCCCTCCATCTCTTCTCACTCTCGCTCTCACAGTGACTCATGCGTCGCCCTGCAGCTTCTTTTCGGCTGTCGGATTTTCTACAGTTTCACTGTGACTCTAATCCAATTCACAACCAAATCCCAAAATGCCCAACCCTGTAGGCTGCTCTTCCGTATTGACCCCCCCCCCCTTGCCCCTCTCGCTATTAGCATGAACCATGAATTCTGTGGGATCTTGTACCTCTCCCCTCTTGGCCATGACATGGAGTATCTAAAAATATAGCTTGAAGCGAGAGGAGACATGACCACACAGGTCAGCCTGGGTCACACTGTCACAGCCACAGCTGTGTACTAATGTGTACCAATGCAAGGTGTAGACTCAAATGCCACTCATCTGTCAATGTTGGGCGGTAATATACTGCATATGGGCATAATTTAAAGGTGCATTATGTAAAAAATCTAAAAACACTGGCCATAAAAATCCTCCTAATATGTCACAGAGACTCAGGAATAATGTTCAAATAACAAACTGAACTCACCAACAACAACAGTACAGCCAAAATATTTGCATTAAAAAAAATATTTTGCAGACTGCAAATCATGTTTATGTTCTGAAATCATGTTTTGGCATGTGGCGCCACCTACCGCCGTCTACAAATCATTGCAGCCAGTAGAGTCTCAGCTACCGAGCAACCGCGGGTTGCCAGTTACGTTAGAAAACGTAACCTAAAAGACCTCGGTATTTTGAATTTGAATGTAGTAACCGTTTTTGGCCACATTCAGACATATGGCACCTTTAACCCTGGATTTCCACTGGACGCGTTACAGCCGCGGCACGTCAGCGGTCGCCGTTGCAAATAGCTTCCATTCTAATCAATGAGAGCATTTCCACCAGACGCGATGTGGCGCGTCTCAGCAGCCACATCACCCCAGAAGCGGCTCGCCGCGCCGCAGCGCTATCGATAGGTAGCAGTTCTATTTTTGCCGTTGCAGCTGCTGAACCGCGTAAATTCCAACAGAGCATTTCGCACCAGACAGGAAAAGCGACACAGACTCAAAGTAAAACATTTTTGCCATGTTGGTCATATAGCCTGTTCAGAACTTCACATCAACATTACGTCGTGACCGGTGCTGCCAGGTCAACAGTCAATTAATCAGAGCATCTCGAAGAGTCATAATGTACGACGAGAGACTGATTGTCGAAGTGGAGAAACACGAAATCATTTATGACACCAGATCAACAGTTCTACCACGTCAGAGAATGAAAAGAAGCTGTGTTGTTGTCGTTTCCTTTATACACACAGTCTATCGCACAAACTCGCGTCCGTTCAAGATTACCTCACGATCTTCCGTGAATACTGCTGGCTCCAAAGGTATATCCACATGTCCTCGCTCTGTTTTGGTCTCCTCCATCAAGTGAAGGAAGTATATAGGGATACATCCACATTTTCTTTCTCTTTATTTGGTAAAAATCTGATCTGGAGATGTCTGCTGTCCATGAGACGTTTTGAAACTATGATATAGTTAACTACTGTAACTACCAAATCAAATGCAGGTTCTTCCAGACCTAAACCCAGCTATTATACAAAACATCCTCGAATATTTTTTTTTGTAAAAGTTGGGAAATTAACTTTTTAACATAATTAAGCTGAATTTCACTAGCCTTGTTCCTAAGCTCAATTTTTTACTCTCTCATTAGCATCAACAAAATTGGCTGCCAAATTGACAATTTTGACACTTTGCACTGTTATTCCTTTTAAAATAAGTTGTATCATTCATGTGTTTGCATTTTAGGAGAGTCCCTAGATTAATCATTGAAAGGTACAGGGTAATAAAAAATTTTGAAAAATACCAAATATAGTATACTATAGGCTTTTTTAGACGTACTGAGTGTGAAACTATTACAGGACGAAAGTGAATAAATAACCACAATTATCAAATAATCCTTTTTTTTTCTACTACAACTTTGCGGCTATATTAGCAAACCTGGAAGAAAATGTGTGTAGACTTTATTTTCAAATGCAAAAAAAGGTAAAATAGTGCCTGTTCCCAACATTCAGCTTGGGAACAGGGCTAGTCAAATTCAGCATATGGTTCCCAGCTTAAACTAAAGAGAAATGCTTCTTGGATGCACATTTCTCAGACATATGTCTGGTTTACTCAGATTTTATAAGATTGCTGAAGTCTATCGGAGGTTTAAGGTAAACCTGAGTATTGTTTTTTTACCTGGCTGTGATACTAGTATTTGATACTGATTGACTGATTGAGTGATTTTCTAAGTGTGCATGCCATCTTCACCAATAATCAGTGGCATTTAAAACCAAGGGCCTATACTGCACTTGATTGTCACATTATATATCATCCTGCTCTCGCTCTTTAGCAATTACCCACTCTCTCTGTCACAGAGGCAGAAAAAGATCTTAAAGACCCAAAGAAAAGGGAGCAGTTGAAGGACAGTGCGATGTGTATGTGTGCCAGATATGGATTGGGACATCAAATAGACTGGCTGGTCTGCCGGAAGAATCAAAGCTCACCCACATTATCCCTCAAGGTTATGTACTCGTATTAGTGTTGAAATAGTATTTTTAAACCAAGGACATGATTTGCAGTCAGAATTTGTTATTTCGTTCATGCATGAATCGTGCGAAACGGTGGTTCTCAAACCCACTGCCATGCATGTTTTAGGTGTTTCCCTGCTCCAACGCACAAAGCACTGCAGAAGCCTGATAATGACCATTTATTTGGATTATGTGAAACCCTGGTTTTCGCCCCTTTTTTTCCCTCTAAAGGTTTCACACCAGACAGAATAGAGTCCCCTCACTATATAACAATACAACAGCCATAGCCCATTTTTATCATGCACTTTTTCCTGCCGTAACTTTAAATACAGTCGGAGGCTTTAGGTGCATCGTGCTCGACAGCAGAGAAGCAGCTGCAACAGAACAGACAGATCAGCCGTAGCCTCGGGACGCCAATCTGATTACGTTAGGCCACAATAATGACAATTTTCCGAGAACTCCCTTAAAAAGGACTGTCTGTAATTTCTGCCGCTAGGGGTCCCTTAATCAAAACAATAAGAGCTTGTTTCGTGACGCGGTGGAGCAGCATGGAATCGTGGGAATTACTGTCTGTGGATGACTTTGGAGGCAGAACGTGATCCATTATTGACAATGAGGTGGAAAACAAACAATTACTTACTTCGTCACGCTGATGAGGAGTTTGACCCGGAAGTTATAACTGTGCTTTATTGGACATGTAAATGTGGTTATCAGTGCTGTGTAATTCAGAGAAGTTCATTTCACAATATTAGAGATGAGTGAGGCTGATGACGACATTAAAAAAGGCGACCAATAAAACAATGGTCCATTATTTTGAATATAAATAAATATGCAGAAATGTTAAATATTCTATCCTTAACCCTGTAAAGCCCAAACCATTAAATAATTGAGAGAAAATTCCAATTCTTTGAAACTGGAGCCTTTATTGGTCCTTCTGAACAAACTATTTTTTTTTTTTTTTTCAAATATCAATTGGGGGTTTTAATGTGTATCATATTTTTGAAAAAATACACAAACAAATCCAACAAAAACAATGCAGCAATGGAAGTCTGGAAGACATAACATTTCGGTTATTTTTACTCGTTTTGCGGTTCACAACCTTTTTATTTTGAGTGATGTTCGGCTTGAAAACAGTTGCTCGACAAAGATGCACTCTGCATTTCTCACAGTACACATGGGCAAAGTGGCCTACGCAGTGCTTGCATCTCTGTGGGTGTATAACGAATGTATCACATAATACGTTTGGCGTTATAGGGTTAAGAATGCACTGATCTGGACTTAAAACGGATTGTTTGATTATGTTCTTTTGTGACAATAGTTCCATCATTTTGAACGGAGCTGCGAGCATCTATACTCTGTCCTTACACCACCCTGGGTTTGATTCATCCTTTGCTCAACGTCTTACTATCTTATTGATTTTGAAAGCTATGTTATACAGTTCCATGTCTGGGAGAGCCAATCCACCACAATCTCTTGAGGCAAAGAGCCTTTTTGAAGGCAATCCTGTTGTTTTGTTTCCATCCATCCATCCATCCATTATCTACCGCTTTATCCTCCACCGGAGGGGTGCCTATCTCTGCTGACATAGGGCGATAGGCGGGGTACACCCTGGACAGCTCGCCAGTCCACCGCAGGGCAACATATAGAGACAAAACAACCATTCCCTCACACCTACGGTCAATTTAGAGTGACCAATTCACCTAATCCCCATATCTGCATGTTTTTGGACTGTGGGAGGAAGCCGGAGAACCCGGCCCACACACACACACGTGAAGAACATGCAAACCATGGCCTTCTTGCTGCAAAGGAAACCACTACGTCAACCGTGTGGCCCTTGTTTTGTTCCTATCCCACAAAAAATCCATCATATTTGATTCCAACCAACTTCCATTTAAACTGGAGCAATATTCACATGTTTTGCAGAATTATGAGTCCACTTTTATTTCTGTTTTTTAATTCCTGGATCTAGGTCACCACCAAAAACAAAAATAATGTCTTCCTTGGGCCACACTTCCCCAGAAAAATCTGTCCTTTTACCTTTTTTGAGTTATCCTGCCTGCCTCCACTTTAGCCTGGGGCCCCTAAAGTGTCTTGAAACACCCCTGGCATGTAGACAGACAACTGGACTGCAATAATTAAGCAGGGAGAGGCAGTGAGGGACAGAGAGAGAGAGAAGCAGCAGCAGCAGGCTTGTGGACTGATAATAAGGTAGACAGACAGAGATAGTTACCAGAGCACGAGATGGATGAGCAAAAAGACAGGTCGACAAATAGCAAGGCAGTCAGAGTGACAGCTGAGAAACACCTTAAACTAGGCTCCAGATGAAACTGAATTTTCTTGGAGTGTATTCTATCTATGCATTCCTTTACAGGAAAGACTAAAGGAATGTTTTTTAAAAGAACAAAAAAAAAAAAAGCCACCTTTCTTACTCTATTTCTTGCCTTTTTTTTTTTTTCATTAATATGATTGGCAGACTACACGGCGCGGATCAGAGTAAGGGTTTGTAGTTGCTGTGGCAACGGCCTGCTCTTTGTTAAAGGCTACATTCCCGGCATCTGATGTGTCTGCTCGGCGATCGATAGAAAAAACCACAGCCTGCAGGGACTGATGAACGGACTGGGGCTTTTGCCAGGCCAGGGAGGGACTTTGGGGGGGGGGGTTTGGGTTGAAGGAGTTAGGTGGAAGATGTGTGAACAGGAGGACGGAGAGATAAAACGAAGATAGAGAGATGCAGAGATGCGAGCAATGCTGATGCTGCTGAGCCGGGGTGGAGGGGTGAGCGGAGGAAGGAATAAGTGCGTGTGTGTGTGTGTGTGGCCTCTTCATCTCAGCGAGGTTCTGAGTATGACTCCCTTGTCTATCAAAGTAACATATGCGTGCATCTCCGTGCTAATCATGCGCTCACATGTGCAGCATCACACTTTTGCAGTGAGTGACAGATCAGTTCAAAGGCCTTTTAAAGGCTCCTTTCACATCCATTGCATTCTCACTCTTCCTTTATTGGGATTTATGATCGAGTGCAGTGAAATTTCCACCACTCATGGATGCGTTTAATGTTTTGCACACCTAATTGGCAAAGAGATGCCACGAGCAGAATACAGATAGTACTGTTTAATGAGGCAATTATGGTCAGCCGCTCTGTCTGCGTAGCCATCTGTCAATTCAACAACCTGTGGCTGCGGGTTTTCCGTCAAGGTCTGTGCCATCCTGAGCTGTGGAGAGGAAGAGCTTTCACGGAACATAATGTTCAACAGTTGAACCGGTTTTTCCTCATTACCCTGTCATTATCTCCTCTTCCCGCAAACACTCGCACACGGATGCATACACCTACCTAGTGGTATAGCTGTGAGTTGGCATGGGATGTTTCCATTCTCGAACTCAAGAGTGAAATGTCCTCACTCGAAAACCTTGAAATCACGAATCTGATCAACACGCGAGACTTGGATCAATAATTCCTACATATATATTCTTGTTTTTATGTGCAGGGTTTTTTTTAAATCCTGGTCCTGGGGACTCACTGCCCTGCATGTTTTTCGATGTTTCCTTGCTCCAGCACACTTGATTCAAATAAATGGGTCATTAACAGGCTTCTGCAGTGCTTGTTGATGAGCTGACCATTTGAATCTGGTGTGTCGGAGCAGGGCCGTGGGCCCTCGAGGACTAGGACTGAGTAATCCTGTTCATGTGAACACAGGGATACAACTTTATACTTACTAACTTGCATATTACTAGTCCTTAATTAGTAAATATTAAGCACGTATTAACACCTTATGCAGGAAAAATCTTAATTCATAATTGAGGTGGAATAAGGTGTTAATATGTGCTTAATGACTACTATTAAACGGGATAGTATGCGACTTATATGTGTTATTAAGCACCTAGTTAATGTTGAAAATGTGTTACCAAAAATCCCACTTGCTCCATGTTATATTTGAAATTTATATTTGACCTTTCACGACAACCTGCAGTACCCTCGCGGTATCGCACTTTGGGAATCGCTGCTTTCGTATACGAAATGTAAACAAACAAAAAAACGGAAACTGCTGAAAAAAAACGAAACGATCGATCGGATTCGGCAAATTAAATTCCAAGGATCACTGTAAATGTTATTTACCTCTTCATATGCTTCATAAGTTCACTGCAAACCCAGTGGGATACAATTTCCATAATAAAAACACGACGCTGGCGTCAAATTCGGTGTTAAGATGACTAAATGGAACGCGCAGTGCATATACATGTACAATTAACACACTGCTGTATGTTATCAAATACACGTTATTCATATTTTAGCCATGAGTTGGATCAGAATCAGCTTTATTGAGTAAGTACACAGGAATGTTAATCAAACAGTTGTACATATACTTTGTGTATTGACAGTTGTCGGAGTGAAGTATAGTTGTGTGCTTGACGTGCTTGGATGAGTGCGTTTATGTCGAGCTTCAAGAAACGCGTGACTCATTCTCACCGTCGTCGTCATCATCCTGTCAATGTTGTTTGCCACTAAAGACGTAGCATATAGTGGCTGTGGCGGCGCGCGCATGTGTGTGGCGTCACGCCACAGCGATACAGACTTTAAGTCAAGTGGATTTAACGCCGATCGCTGTGGAAAAAGGTCAGGGAAACACACGAGAGCAGAAAGTCACAATAACAAGCAGTGAATGTCAACTGAGAGGGAGAGAGAGCGATAAAGAAAATCAAAAGAGAAAAAGAAATGAGGATGATTATGTAAATGTATGCGTGTGTTATTTCTCACAGTCCGTGTGTTTATACTGCGTGCTCTTCTCTTATTGATGGCTGCATACTAAACATATTGATGCGCAGTGATACACAGATGCAGATGAACGCGACCTCTGTGTGATAATTAACGGCGTTCGGCGGACGAAACATGAAACGATTGGGCCAAGCGGACTCGGCACTGTGATCATTATTCATAAAAGAGTCCTATATGTGTTGTATATTGGGGCAGCTTTCATTAATAAATGAAACGATTGTTAATATTTAACTACTTCTCTGTGACAGTCAACTGACAAAAGGAGATGTTGCTACTGTGTACGTGGATATTATTATTATTATTATTACTTAGCAACTAATAAGTTAATAACTCATCTTATTTGGGATATCTATGCCTGGCAGGTGCAGCTGTGATCGCTGTTGACCGGCATGCAGAAATTTCCTGTCGCCACATGTTCCATTTACCACCTTGTGTCATTATGTGTGACGCAAAATACACACACACACACACACACACAGGCACCACAAATCCATACGGACACTCGGGCCTTGTCGCGTTCTAACGAGGGTCATTTCTGGCCGGGCGAGCTGAAACATCTTCCATCCTTATAAAAACATCCTCAGTTAGCCTGCAACCTTTTGTGCTAACACACTGATGAACGCTCACATTTTTTTGCTGTGCTGCGAATTTATTTCATTTACAACCTCATCGCCGGGGAAAAAGGAACAGATCGTTAAGAGAGAAAAAAAAAGACTCGGCAGTGTCGGCAGACAGGACGAGTAAAAGGTTGAGAATGTAAAAAGGTTCGGGTTAAGACGGTGAGAGTTGAGATGAATATGCGAAGAATTCTAACACTTTTTTTTTTGTGTGTGTGTGTTCGTATGCTGTTTCTTGCAGGGCTCGTTCGTGATGGTGCTCTGTATGGATAAGAAGCCGGGCCATGACAGAGGGCAACGTGGGTAAAGGAGAGATGCGACACCCAGCCCAGCATCACTACCACCTCTTCCTGGGCGGGGCCTTGCTGCTTCTCCTGGCCAGCTCAGCTCTGAGCTGCCCCGCCCGATGCGAGTGCTCTGCCCAAAGCAAGTCGGTCAGCTGCCACCGCAAGCGCCTGTCCACCATCCCCGAAGGCATCCCCATTGAGACGCGCGTCTTGGACCTCAGCAAGAACAAACTCCGCATCGTCACGCCGGACAACTTCTCCTCGTTCCAGCAGCTGGAGGACCTGGATCTCAGCGACAACCTCATCAGTGTGGTCGAGCCGGGCTCCTTCCGCTCTCAGCTCTCTCTCCGCTCACTCAGTTTCCGTAGTAATTCGATCCAGCTGGTTCCCGCTGGCGTGCTGTCAGGTCTGACCAACCTCTCCCATCTTGACCTCAGTCACAACCGACTGGTGGTTCTCTTGGATCATGCCTTCCAAGACCTGCGCAGGCTAACATCACTGGAGGTGGGCGACAATGAGCTAGTTTTCATCTCTCAGCGGGCCTTTATGGGATTACTTGGGCTCCAGATTCTGATCCTGGAACGTTCCAACCTGACAGTGGTCCCGACCGATGCTCTGGCACATCTGCACAATCTGGTGGAACTACGCATGCGCTACCTGAGCATCAGTTTTCTGAAGCCTTTCTCTTTTAAGAGGTTGTCTCATCTCCGCCGACTGGAGATTGATTACTGGCCCTGGCTAGACACGCTGCCTCCCCTCTCTCTGCATGGACTCAACCTCACAATGTTGTCTATAACCAACACTAACCTGTCTGCCTTCCCCGGCGCAGCACTGCGCAACCTGCCCTACCTCACACATCTTAACTTGTCCTACTGCCGCATCCAGCACATCCATCAGGGAGAACTGGGCCTCCTCCCGCATCTGCTGGAGCTCCGCCTCGAAGGGTCTCATCTTATTTCTATTGAGCCCCTTGCGTTCGTGGGCCTGAAATCTTTGCAACTGCTGGATGTCTCGCAGAACCGCCTGGACTCTCTGGAGAGGGGAGTGTTTTCCTCACCAGTCAGCCTTCGGAGGCTTTGTCTGGGAGGGAATCCATTAGTGTGTGACTGCAGGATGCTTTGGCTGCTCAATAGCCACAAGCCTCCCTCTCTTCAGATTCTGGATGTTCAGCCAGTGTGCAGTGCCCCCGAGCACCTTGTGGGGAAAACTCTGCGTGACCTCAAGGAGCCCCTCGTGTCCAGGTACATGACCTGCTCCAAACCGCGGATCGGACCGAACACGACACAACTGCTGATGGCCGACGAGGGTCAGCCCGCTCGCCTGAGCTGCATGGCCGAGGGAGCGCCGCGGCCCGCCGTTGTCTGGATTACACCTCACAGACGCTACATCACAGCCAAGAGCAGCGGTAGAGTGGAAGTCCGACCAGATGGTACCCTGGAGATCAAGGCTGCAGAGCTGCATGACAGCGGGGTGTACTTGTGTATTGCCAGTAACCCTGCTGGCAACGCTAGTCTGTCAGCCTCTTTAGCTGTGAAGAGCATGAGCACTGGGGACAGATCTCACTATAGCAACAGGAGCTCAAACTATCAGACAGACTCTAACAGCACATCGGGGAATGGGACCGTGCTATACAACATGACAGTCCCCATAGACATTAAGACTATCATTATATCTACAGCCATGGGCTGCCTGTCCTTCCTAGGTGTGGTCGTGTTCTGCTTCCTGCTTCTGTTCGCCTGGAGCCGAGGGAAAGGACGCCACAAGAACAACTTTGATATCGAATACGTCCCTCGCAAATCCAACGGCGCGGCGGCCGAGGTGACAGAAACAAGCGGCCCGAGACGGGTCAACATGAAAATGATTTGAAAATAACACGGGACACCTATGTCATCAACACGGTGCACACATATCAGTTGGAAAAAAAAGGAAAAAAAAAAAAGTGTTTTTTTTTCTATTGCACAGTGGATTTGTGACAAAACGAAAGTGGTGTAATTATTATAGTGGGTGTCAATTTGACGGTGATTTTCGTGACAAAAGTCGACCTGTGAATATAAAAGTGATGAAATGAAACTGTGGACGTGTTTATATGAAATAATGTTCTCATTACAGTACAATGAATATAAAACTATAACCAACATATCAATATGGGAGTGATTATAGTGCTGGGCATGTGTTTCAGTGGTGATGTGATGAGTAATGGTGTTGTCGACTCACCGTGACATCAAGGTGACCGGGGGGAGGGGGAGGGGGGGGGGGGGGAGGAAGCCACTGGGATCGAAAGGGAAGCGTCTTCGCGTGGCAGCAGAGCGATCATCGCCCCACGATATGTCGGGACGAAAAAATTGTCCGTTACCCATCTTAGCTGCAGTGTGAAAGGGGGGGGTGTGCTGTGTTTGTGTGTGTGCGCGCATGTGTGAGTGCGTCGGTGTGCGCATGTTGCATTTGTGTGTTTCTTTGTGCATGTGCACGCATTGCCTTTTCTCGTTGGACGGAACAATTAAAAACAAACGATGGGGGTGGGGGTGGGGGGGGGCTGGTCCAAAGCATTCTTTTCCCGGCCTTTGTTCTTGTTCGGTCATTGTAACAACAGTACTGTCGATGTTGAGTTTAAAAAAGGAAAAAAAAAAAAAAAAAAAAAATGGATGACCTACTGTATGTTTGTATGCACATTTATCATATTGACGAGAAATGCTGCATACATTTCGAAATGGGTCCATAATCCCACCGTTAAATGGGGGATTTTTCTAAACTCAAGGAAATGTTAACAGCATGGAGCTCACTTTACAACACTGCAAGACACTTTTCCAGAGGAATAATAGTTGTCAGCGGTGTTATTACTCTGGAAAGGCTTCCAGCTATAGAAATGG
Source organism: Microchirus variegatus (assembly GCF_963457635.1). Lineage (NCBI taxonomy): Eukaryota > Metazoa > Chordata > Actinopteri > Pleuronectiformes > Soleidae > Microchirus > Microchirus variegatus. Next base: position 12,068,093 of record NC_139822.1, on the reverse strand, counting down.
CATGTTAACCCCATTCTATAACATAGTAAATCATGGGCAGATTTTCCTGCCACACAAATCCCTTGATATGATATAAAACAGTCAGTGACCAGATGCAGCGGCAAAGATTTACTGGCCGGTTCCGTTTTTTAGACAAGACAAAGTTGAGCTCCATGGATTTATACGTTGAATTTCTCCCCTCTTGCGTTTTCCTTTGATCGCATCACTTCAAGCTACTGTGGGGCACCAAGGGGTTTGAGGAATTTATTATATGGTAATTTGAAAGTCGTAGTGGTAAGTTTTTTTGTTTGTTTGTTTCTCTCTTCTTTTTTTTTCTTTTTTCTCGACAATGTTTTCAATGTTTACGGGTGGGAGCTACATTTATGGTAATTATTTGTATTGCGGGGGATGTGGGTGTCAGACTTTTGTGATCTTGTTGTGATAAAGGTTGTATAGTCGTTTTCATATGACAAATTTATGGGTATATTTTCAAATTGAAATAAATCTTAATCATACCCCAAAGATTTGAGTTTTACTACTTTAAATTTTGTTTAGTGACTTCTCTGTAACTTATGTTTTAAATTATGTATGTATTTTACTATTATGGCTAATCATTACTTCTAATATGATATTTAAAAAAATGTCCCTAAAGTATTGACTTATATATATCTGTCCCTAAGTATTGTATTAATACAGTACAGTCCTGACTTTACCAACCTTGTCCTGACTTTTGCCTTTTATATTATGTCACGTAGTAAAGATTTTGTTGTATCCACTCAGTGGGTTTATGGCATTTTTCCTCATGTGGTCAGTATAATATGGGCAGCATTGAATTGGTCTGTTTATGTGTCCTTGGATTCTTGCAGTACAGCCGATTGTATGTGTCTTGTATGAAAGGGTTTAAGGGCTAATAAAAGAGGACAGGATTTATCTTTCCTATAGAAGTTACACACATTTATCATAGACTGTACATTTATTTATATTTATATATATATATATATATACAAAAAATGGACTTGGGGTGAATTCCAATTCCTTGCTTAACCCTCAATCTCAAAAGTGTGCACTCCCTCTAGTGCAAGTGCTGTCCCGATTCTCAGAAAAATTAAGTTGAGGGGCAAGTTTAAGGGCTGTATCGCCCTCAATATTGAGATTTTCCGAGACCACCCTTGGGAGCAAGGGCTACCCAGAATGCATTGCGTGTTTTCACATAAGAAAGATTGCGTCGAAAGCAGCGAGTACACTACAAATTAAGTATTTTCTTTGTTAAATGATCTTAGTTTAGGCCCATATTATGGATTACTGACGTCATTGTTGCGTAACGTTTATTTTTATTTTACGATCTTTTGTCAATAGCCGGCCGGTGCGGACAAGCGATCGTTTGCTATCGTTTACTTTTCAATAAGCCGTGGTGTGTGGTAACTGTCAGCTGAATATGTCCGTGGTTGTGGTATTTGTATGAGTATCATCTTATAACTAACTGACAACCTAATAACGTGACTGACAAACGGATCGTAATAAATAATCGTGACGTAAATGTGTTCTTTTTTGGAGTCGACAGACTGGACGCAGCTTTCGCGTTATTCTGCCCCCCACAGTCTGAAGACGTATCTGCATTTAAGGGGTGTCCCATTTCTAAGTGATAAAATAACCCTCAACACTTGGTTTTGAAGGCCAGTTAAGATTAAGGGTTGAGCTTGAGGGTGAAGATAGGAATTGGAATTGGCCCTTAGTCTTAGTGTAAAGTGGTGTGGAAATGCCTGAAACCTGTATTCTCCAGGTGGTGGCAAAAAAGAAATCGCTTTGTATGTAAGTCTTTGATTGATGTCATCAGTAAACATTTTTCCGAGGAGTTCATGGTCTTATTGCTAGTTTCAGGACCTATCCTATCCCGCATCATGATTTCCAATCCACATTCATTGGAGGCCGTTGGGGCAGCAGGATCAATCAGTACGATCCAGGCCTCGCTTCTTCCTGAGCCCCACCCTCCTCATCCAAATGCGGTCTCTTCTGTGTTGCTTCTCTTGAGAAAGGATCCTCGAAAGGTTGAATTTCGAGGATGTGACGTCATCAGTCAAAGGATCCTCGAAAGGTTGAATTTCGAGGATGTGACGTCATCAGTCAAAGGACTGTTGCACTTCAAATTCTACACATTTACAAGGATGCATGCTGTGTGTCCACAAGTACCCACAGTCCTTTGCGCATCCTTTTTTGGTCCTCTGTAAAAGCCGACTTGGAAGGATCCTTGACTTTGAGAAACACCACTTGTTTGTACACAATAGTGGATTCATAGAATCTAACAAATATTCATTATCTTGACAGGTTAAAATTGTTTTTTTTTAATATGTTTTTGTTGTTGTTGATTTACCAGCAAAATGTCCCATCAGCCTCAGCTCTATGGCTAATAAGCAATGTGATCAAATCATCATTTTATCAATTTACAAAATGCTAACTAGCTAGAAGAAAAATCTAAATCAAATTGATATCTGGTGTGACCACTCATTGCCTTCAAATCTGTAACGATTCTTATCGGTAAACTTGCACAAAGTCTTGTATTTTGTAGGACGAGAGTCAGTTTTTTTACTGAACCAATTCCACCAAACAGGTGCTGATGATCATCCCTCGCATATGTAGGTTGAAGCAGGGTCATTAAGTGAGCACAGAAACAGCTGTGTAGGAGGCTCCAAACTGAGTGAGGAACAGCCAGACTAAGTTTATCAGTTTGTACACCATCTCAAGGCTGAGTACAGACCCAAGGTAGTTCTACTCCATCAGAAAGGTCTCTCCCAGACAAAGATTTCAAAGCAGACAGGGGTTTCAAGCTCTTTTGAAGCGGAACAAAGAAAAGTTGAGGACCGTAGACACAGTGGTCGGCCAAGGAAACCCGATGTGGCAGATGTGGCCTTCAAAAATCTGAAGATGTTTCGCTGTGCCATCAGCTCAGAAGCGGCAGAAAGCTGAAGGACCATGGGTATAGAAATCTGGTCAGAAGTGGTCTTCATGGAAAAAAAAAAACAACAAGCTACTTAACTAAGAAATGTGGTGCAGAAAAAGGGCTCTGGACTGATGAGTCCAACAATTGCATCAGAAGGCAGTTTGTTTATCAAAGAGCTGGAGAGCAGTACGATAATGACTGCCTGTAGGCAACAGTGAAGCATGGTAGAGGTTCCTTGCAAGTCTGGAGCTGCATTTCTACAAATGGAGTTGGGGATTAATGGTGTCCTTAATGCGGAGGAGTACCAGCAGATACTTATCCATAATGCAATACCATGGGGGAGGCATCTGACCTTAGTTATCAGGGATGTTTGGAACAACCTACCTGCCGTGTTCCTTCAAATACTGAGTGCAAGAGTGTACCTATACCAAATATTGATTTATTCTGTTAGCTCACTCTGCATGTTGTAAGTTGGTAAGAAAAAGCAATTAGAATGTCCCATCGCATACTATTTAAATTACATATTCTTAAAGGACATATTTTTCACTATGAATACAACATAACATCTAGTCAAACACACACTATATGGACAAACCATTACACCAACAGGGAAGAGACTCTGCCAAATGCTGATTTCAAGTACATATAGAGTACTTTAATATGGAGTCCCCCTTTTGCAGCTATAACAGCTTCCACCACTTTTGTTTCTATGGGAATTTGTGTCCCATTCATTCTGTAGAGCATTTATGAGGTCAGGCACTGATGTTGGATGAGGAAAAGCCTGGCTCACCATCTCTGTTCCAGTTCATCCCAATGGTGCTTGATGGGGTTGAGGTCAGGGCTCTGTGAGGGACAGTCAAACTATATCTTTGGAGTCCTGGTTTTGTACACTGAGGCACAGCCATGTTGTGATAGAAAATGGGTCTTCCTCAAACTGTTGCCACAAAGTGTTAGAATTACCCTTCACTGGAGATAAACTTGTGAATTCAATACTTAACAGATGTGTCCAAATACTTGTATTTTAAAGTCCATATTAAAAATATCACTTTAAAAGTTCCTTATTATTTAAAATGAACTCTTTATTCATTTAAATTGTTATATTTGGGACTCTTTTGTGGTCCTCAGTCTAATTACAAGAGATAAAACACGTGATGTTGACTTCCGCGCTCACTGGCACGTGACAATGCGCTAAATTCCTGGAATTGTTGTCTCGTGGAGCTCCACTTTGTCCGTAAAACAGGTCCGTGAAAAGTTCCATTCTTGGCTCCACAGTGCAGCACAGAGTTCTACACAAACTTCCAGCCTCAGAGGATTTATCTGTCCAGTGGATGACATCAATGTCCCTGCTTGAGCCTGCAAATGATCACTTTTCCAAATGCTAACTGCTGTTAGCTCCCAGTAGCCTCTGTGGCTGACGTCATTTCCTGTCCCTTAAGTTTCGATTTCCTTTTTTTGTTCAGATACTACTAAACAGAGCGTTCTGAACAGGGCTGCTTTGGCAGGGTGATTGAACTGCTGTGGTGCTTCATCATTATGGTATTTTGACCAAAGCATGTCACAGACATGTTCATTAGGACACCAGGGGAACTAGTTTAACTTGGAGAAATATGGTATAATATGAGTCCTTTAATAAAAAATAAAAAAATACCAGTTACATCACAGATCTGGCTTTATAGGATTTTCCCTCAAAGTGTTTAATGTTTTGGTCCATCCTCTTGAGCTGTATCTGTTCAGTCTGGACAAACATCTAATATCTAATCGCAAACATCTGACAACGGAGACGAGAAACAGAGCGACTTCTGTAATATGAGGAGACAGCAAACGTAATATTCAACAATCAGTTCCAACTTAAACAATCAGTTTAATCAGAAAAAAAAAGGACATCGTCTTTTACGGATGCAGCCTCGGAGCTTGCGAGTCCTCCATTAGACTCTTCGGTGACAGAATGTTCCCTCACACTTAACGGAGGCTGTTATTTCTTATATTTAATCTGCGAGAGGTTACACACTATGTGAACCTTTGTGCCGTATACATCCACGTAAGTCTGGCTTTTCACTCGCCATGGCGTGTCAATTTATATATACGCTGCTATGGGCTATGCGTGCATCGCGGAAAACGACTCGTAACGGCTGCTTTCCTCACTGCCTCGGCTGACAAACAGATAAAAGCAAACGCTAATTTGGCAGAGTTTCCTTTCTTCCAGACAGCACTTGACGTTATCAAGACATAGCGTTACGTGTGGAAAGCTCACTCGGAATATTCCCGGCTGTTAATGTAACGTTACGAAGAATGGATCAAAGTCTTTTATTATATTTGTTACAGTTTCCCCTTCTGTTGAGGACGTGCTGTAATCAGTGGTGAGGAAATGTAATGAATCTATTTCTGTCTAGTTTTCGACACACAGTGGGACTTCTGAATCATGATAGGAGTCTGCATAAGTGCTTAACAGTGGGACATCTATTTTAAAACCTGAAAAAATATTCCCCTGCTCAGTGATCCTGCAAAGATCCGCACATAATAAACTTTGTTGTGCATCTTTGATTTCATTCTGAAAGCATTTGCAGCGGTATATATATGTATATATATACGACTCTGGCACTAAAAGTGAATTAAATTGCTGAGCTGTGTGTGTTCGATGGCACTCGAGCAGCAGTAGTTTTCACGCTCGGGCACAAGTAAATGAATAATTTCATCCGTCATATAAGGGAGCTTCAAAGAATCTAAAGAACCCGTCTCACACTTGCAGCCGCATCAAAGCGAGCGAGTCAGAGTCAGAGTCGAGGAGCCTGTGTTGCAACATCGGTGTTGAGCCTCACTCGCTTTCCCTTTCATTTTATGTTAAGCTAAAGCTAAAGCTTCACCACACCTGAGGTCCAGCTTTACAATGAGATTTTTTGACTTGCTGGCCAGTAATTTGTCCCACTTTTATTTGTATTTTTTTTTTTGCAGTGGAGGTTAGAAAAAGTTCATCAAGACGAACTCGTGTTTTCTACCTCTAAAAACATTCATCAGGCTGAAACTAAGTAATTATGCTGTGAGTCCAATATAGATAAAGGGATAAATGATGCAGCCTTTATCTCGCTGATAGATTTACCATCCGTCAGCACAATTGAGGCTGCTGGGATTTGTGTTTAGAGAGGGTTTTAGAGTCCTGGGGAAGGAATTAAGATAATGCATTTAGAGGAAGAAAAAAAACATTGGTGAGATGTGAGTTGAATGTCTGTAACAATCAGACCTTCACCAATTGAGTTCACGCAATGCTAATTAATCCAATCGGCTCCTCTTGACTCTCTGTTTCTCTTACTAAAGCAGTTTTTTTGTTCCTGAGTCAGTGGCGACCAACAGGGCAGGCATAGCAGGCAAATTTTGGGGCTCCAAAGAAAAGGGGGCCCCCATAAAGCCACCTAATATGCAGCTCACCACCAAACCCCCTTAATGGGGCCCCACTATACACTCTTAGAAATAAAAGTGTTAAGTAGAACCATATCAGGTTCTTCGACTTGTCCTCATAGGAGAACCGTTTTTGGCTCCAGGTAGAACTTTTTTTTTATAAAGGTTCCACCCGGAACCATTTTGGACCCAATAACCGTTTTAAAACCCTTCATTCAGGAAAGGGGTTTAAAAGGGTTCTCTGGATCAAAATGGTTCTTACTGGAACCATAAGTGTTACCAAGAACCCTTCCCCGAAGAAAGGTGTTTTTCAGAAGCAAATGGTTCCAGCTGCTACATCAAAAACACCTTAATGGGGCCTCTTTCTGAGTGGTGGGATCAGTGAGAAAAGGTCAAAACACACTGACACATGAGCCATGTCTCAGACCGACCTGTGAGTGGCAGTAATGAGCCCAGAGCTTATTAGCCTGGGGGCCCCCCAGAGTCTAGGATCGCCTCTGAGTGATGCATTTTAAGTTACATCTACCTAAGTAGGTGAAGTGGAAGAAGCACACAGCGCAAGTAAAACGAGGCGGTTTCAAAAAGCAGCACTAAGGCTAAAATCACGAGAGAGAGGCACCATTTTTACAGACACCATAATTTAGACCAAGAGTTCCATTTACGTGAAAGGTAAAGTCTACGTTTGGCTGCATATTTCTTTTCCTAAACTGACCTGAGGCTAAGAGAGTTGTAACTGAGCCCAACATAAACCCAACAGGGATTCTGTTCTATTTCCAAACCCGACCTGAACTTGACAGTTAATAAAAAGCCGTATCACTGAGTTTGGGTTGCACATCTTTCAACCCAGTCTGATAATGGATGTGATTGAACTTGGGTCGTGACATTTTATAGTTTATAATAAAGCGAAAGAAGAGTGACGATGAAGAATGATTTTGTTCCCCATTTCTCATCAACATCATATAAAATCATATTCCAAACCAGCCTTTGTTTAGTAAGACTTAACACTTACTAAAATGTTGCTTTTCTGTGCACTCTTTTCTGCCTTTTATGTGTTACCAGACACTATCACTGCTACATATCACTTTCTGGATCCTGCGGACACTGTTGCTGGTTTGATGCAGGATTCACAGTAACCCCCAAATCGATAAAAAGTATTGGAATTTGGTGCAGTGGCTCTTTCTGGTGCCCTGGGACTGGCTGATGATGTGCAGACGATAATGAAAGGTCAGTCACTAATCGAGCTGGACCTGCAGCTGAGGCAGGTTCATGCCACGCTGGACCCCCAGAAGGCCCTCAGAGAGGAGCTGTAAAAGTGTAGTGTTATTGCCTGGTTTTGATGGTGCTGGTGTTGTAATAGAAGCTGCTGCTGCTCGAGAGCCACAGAGTTGATCTAATTCTCCTCAGACCATCCATCAACACAGGTGCCATCCATAAACTTCTCCTCACATATAATAAAAATGACAATAGAAAACATGCATACACGCAAAGACATTAAATACACAGTGTGAGCTCAGAACTGAGAAACAAAAGAAACCATGCAAGCAAGATAAAAGCAATTCGGAAACGCACGTTTCTTGACGGATTTAATTGGAGGAGAGAGAAAAAACAAACACATTCAGACCAGAAGTAATCATCCACCTAATGGTGCAAAACATGGACAAGTGAAGCAGATGGTTCTGCTGTTTTATAATTGTGTTTACAGCCTATAAAAGTGCAGCTTGGCATTTTTTTTACTGTGTTGGAAGTTTCTCGGTCTGAAGCATCCAGTGATTGATCTCTGCAGCTGTGGATTTCAGAAGCGAGCATCATTTTTGAGAACGAGATGAAAACATTGCCTTCGCTTTGATGCGACGTTTGAAAGGCAAAAATAACGCGTTCGTGGTAAAGTTAAAAAATACATGTGGAAACAATGCAACACTTATTTACAGGGAGGAAATGTGCTATTTCAACTGTTGGTCCAGTTGGCGAGTTGGAGCTAATGAGCCATTTGAAATTACAGAGAAATTACAAAAAATTAGTTGTTGTTTTACTATGTGTATATAGTTTTTTAAAAGCTATTTACAGTATTGTATTGTTCTTTACATTTATAGTTTCACATACTTTTTAATTACAAGGTTTTTCCATGTTATTTCATTCATTTCAGGAAAAAAACTTTTTTTGAATTCATACATTTTTCGTTATAACGTATAACATAATGGTGATGAACACTGATTGGAAGGGCCCGCTGGGAATTTTTGCTTAGCGCCCCTACAGACTCTAGAATCGCCTCTGGAGACCTGAAATGCTACTTTAAAAAAACAATGATGTCATATTCCCACCTCTTTTTTGCACCGGCATTCACTTCTTGTGTTTGGAGATTGTGCGATAGTGTTCTCAACTACTTTCAAAGAAAACTAACCAAAGTTCTGAAAATATCACGAGAACACGTCCTGTCTATAGCAATTTCACACACGGGGGGGGTGAAAGGAAAAAAAAAAGAGGTGAAACTGAATCGTAAAAGGGGGGAGAAAACAAAACCTATTCTCACAGACACTATTTTCACTTGAATGAACAATACAGTGATTGTTCTGCACACGGTCAGCTGCACTGCACATCCACAACTCGTTCCTGTCTGTGACGCAGTGTCTTACTTTAGAAAGTAATTAAGGGTTATGCCAGAAAGTCGCTAGATTTTTCACTTTTTGTGAAGAAAAAAAGTTGCAGAACGTCTGTAAATTGGCTAAATATAAGTAATATAAGTTGTCAACACTTGCTTGGTGCTACCAGTATGTGTAAGTTGAACACATGCTAACTTACACAAGTAAAGAAGTGACACAAAAGCTTTCAGTTAGCCACAATTAGCTTTCTTTCGTGGCAGCCATTTTGAGATTTACACTGGTGGATATGCACAGGTGTAAATAATCAACTGAAAGATTAAATGTAAAAGTAAGTAAAGAAAAGACAAAACAAAGAGCTATATTAGCCACAATTAGCCTTCTTTCACAACAGTCATTTTGTAGGCTGTAATGGCAAATTCAATTTCTTTGTCTCAGAAGCGAGAGCCTTTTCTAACACAAGATACCAGGTCCTTTTGTGTATTGTGTATTGAATATTGTGTAACTAGGACGTCTGAACTTGCACCTTCCTACAACATCCGCAGGGAGTCGGCTCCCCGATAGCTACAGTAGAAAAAGAGGTGTGAAAACACAGCCTGGAAAGGTAGACTCTTTGTCTATTGGAGGAATGCGAAAGGGGAGTTGCTCAGGTATAAAAAAATCTTAATTCATGCCGTAATAGAAGTAGAATAAGGTTATGTAGAATAAAGTGTTAATAAGTGCTTAATGATTACTGATAAAGGGCTAGTATGTTACTAATATATATTACTCAGCGCCTAGTTAATGGTAAATATGTGTTCTCTAATCTAAATTGTTACCTGCTGTTTTCGCGACTTTCTGTCACTTGCATAACTACATAACATCAAAATGCATTTCAATATAAAATACCAAATATCCAACAAGTAAATGTATCAAAAGTAAACTACAAAATACAGCAGCCAAACCCTGCATCTAAATAAAATATTGTATTTGTGTATTTTCAAAATACTAAAAATGAAACTTCACCCCAAGTGATTTTGAGGCAGAAAATCAACCTTTAGGAGCTGCAATTACCTTTTGGCAAGTGGAAATGTACATTTTATAGGTTGTATTTTGCCCCTTAAGGGTATTTCAGGGTATTCAATAAATATATAAATATTACCCTAATGCCTGAACCAAGTGATTTTGAAGCAGAACAAAAATCATATGTCTTTTGAGCATTATGTATTAGAAATACTCCCCATCCATGACTGTGTGTTCAATTATACTTTAAAATACACATACTGTATATACAGATGATGGAAATATTATTTATGACATAGTGCCACTATTAAAAATATATATATATATATATATATATATTTTCAAGATGAAATCCAGTTGTTTCAAACCGATACTGATTTAACCCTGCACTGGTCAAAGTGGAGCAGCTCGTCTAACCTCTGTGGAACATTAAAACACAGCTTATGGCGAGTGTCAGCGTTAGGGTACAGTGTGACAGATGGGCACAATAACAGCAAAGAAGCATCACACCAGTAGTCGACCTATGGGGTGTGTGGATTGACTGGCTATGTTGTTCAAAAGCTCAGGGGGGTAAAAAAAAAAAAAAAGAAGGAAAAAAGCTTGAACGTGAGTTGTATTAGCCCTGGACTGTGCTTTTATGAAGGCCCCCGCAGAACGTGACATTACAGCTGGGTGCCCGGAGCCATGTGGTGTGATTTGTGCTGAAGCCACAGAGAATTAGAGTAACATTAGGGATGTCCTCCGGGCTTCACTCTCACGCTGCATGAACACTGGCCCTGCAGGAGTGTTCCAGCTCAATACTGAGCAGCACCTTAGAATTGTGCTTCGATAAAATCTCCACGGCACTTTTGTGGGATCAGTGAGGAAGACAGACATGTCATATACATGTCAGTGTCTCTCATCAGTGCCTGCTAATTCACCTTTTCCTCGATCGATGATTATGAATGATTAATTTGCGAGTTATGACTCGGTGCCCCGTTTCCTCCCGTGGACACTAAATCACGGAGGAAGAAAGGCAAAGCTAGGTGCTGATTAATTCAAACATTAATTCTCCTTACAACAAGCCTCCCAGTCAGCTTTAAATAGACCCCATTGTTCAACTGAAATTTGCTCTCCCACAAGGCGCTGTCATCTTGTCACGGCTCTGTTCTTGTCAGCGAGTAAATCTGGTGCGTTCTTGGAGGACTGGCCAAAGGCAGCTCGATTTACACCGGTATCACAAATCTATTTAAACGATGATGATGCGTGATGTCTGCTGACATCTACGGAGCCCCCGAAGTGACATGAGAAAAAAAAAAAAAAATGACTGAAAGAAAAAATAATTAGAAATCTCAAGTTTCCCAAAAAAAAACTTGAGTGTGTTTATCTGTTTGTGTGTTTACAGATACGTGTGTTGCAATAATCCCACAAACGTAATACACTCTCTCTCTCTCACTCTCACCACTGTCCATGGTGCTGAACCAAAGAAGCCCTGAAAAATGGTGCAATTGAAAATGTTTGAGCGGCTGGCAGTCAAAAGAAAATCGAGATCTCGACTTTGAAACTCGAGATCTCAAGTTTCCAAAAAAAATATGAATTTTTTATTTCTTTTTTCTTTTTTTCATATTTTTTGGAACTCCAGTTTCAAAGTCGAGATCTTGAGTTTCCAAAAAATTATGAAAAAAAAATGGGATTAAAAAAAAAAAAAAACTTGAGATTTCAATTTTTTTTTTTTTCGTCATTTTTCTCATGTCACTTCGGGGGCTCCGTAGACATCTGCTTCTACTAAGGTTAAAAAAATGCAAGAAATACCCGCGCATGTGATGGAGCATCCGTCCTTTTTCTTAAGCTGCGTGTCAGCCAGCAGTCAAAGGGATGAAGCAGCAGTCAGCACCTTTACCAAATGAAGAGGTCACGGCCCTGCTTAGAGGGTCAGGAGAGCTAATTAGACAGAATGAATGAAGGGGGGACCTGAGGGGCTGAACGCAATTACCAACAGAGTGAAAGGCATAAGTAGAGGAGATAAACCCGTGAGATATTGGCTGATGAAAGTTTAAACATTTTTATAACTTTAAGCCCTGAAACACCTGAAGTAAAAAAAAATCAAATATATGCAGCGCACTCTTACTATAAAGCTTGGAGATATAGCAGGAGGCTCACCTCACAAAGAGCTGCTGGCTCATTACCACACAGCACAGCACGGATAATCATTAATGCATCAGAGTTAGTTACAGAAGGCGATGAGTGTGCCTGCCGTCTGCCGGGGGGGGGGATTTGTGGACAATATGACGTCGCCGACGACTGCGAGTTAATTTTGTCCAACTGCCAAATGAAATGATGGGTTAAAGTGAATCAGGGTAACGAGGATCACTCGCTCCTAAATACATACGCGTATCCCCGCCGCAGCAGGTGCTTGAGAGCGAGTTGCACCGAGCACCCAGATGAAAGAACGCCACTTCCAGCACGTCTGAAGAGAGACACGCTGCCTGAATAATTGCAGCGTGTTCAGCTCTTTTCCTCCCCCCCCAAAAAAAGGCAGCGATGAGCAGAATAAGTAGCAGTGCTACATGTTTCATGCTGTCTGTTTGATTGTTTGATCTGGAATAAAAGATGCACGGGGAAACCCACGCGGCTGCCTCGGCTTGGCCCGCTTCCAAAGACTGTCACTGTTTGGAAACAACTGGGGAGTCCCTTAATGTCTTGGCAGTGTATAAGAAGGATGTCTGGAGGGATTTAACTCTGCAGAAATGAGACTGGGGTTGACACAGAGCAGACTGAAGGCGCGATGGTAATAAGAGCACACAGGGCACAAATGAGTCCCGAAGGAAAAATGTCAACATGCACAGTAAAGGTGTTCATACAAGTACATCAGGTTCTCCTGGATGTGAGATAATTCACATTTGCAAAACAAGAAAGCAAACAAATATCTTGTCACAGGAGAATCCAGACAATTCTATAAATCGAGTTTTTTGTTTGTTTTTGTTGCATTCTGAGACCTAATAAACTACTAAAGCTGCTTTCAGACATGCACTAAACTCTGGTTTAAGTTGCAGTGCATAACTTTTGGTCATTTTTGTTGCTGCTGTTGTTGATGTTATTATTCTGGCCCCAGTTTGGTCTCCGTGAACAGAGATGATTGGTATGCTGCGTACTTCATCTGAAAACGGGCTCTGTCAAACATTACTACCAAACCTGAGTGATGGAGCGCTGGTATTTATACACCAGCATTGAAGGGAACAGATGGGGGCAAAAAGTCTTATCTCATCAGACTGCTGCAGGACCAGGTTTTTGGTGCAGTGGAATTCACTTCCAAAACTTTTCCTGCACGTCTGTTTGCTGTCACCTCACTTAGAGCACAATGTTGCTGTTGGCTCCTGTGTGCAGTGCAGTGTTGCTGAGATTTAAACCACACTTTACTGAGAAACACAAGGGGATTTGTGTGGAGGTGATATACTTAATCAGCATTGTGTGCAACACTTTTGACAGTGGTTTAAATGATACATGAGACCATATTTCTATAAGTTAACCTAGTTCCCTGGTGTCTTAATGAACATGTCTGTGACATGCTTTGGTCAAAATACCTTCAGGATGAAGCACCATAGCAGTTCAATCACCCTGCCAAAACAGCCCATGAAACTCCTCTGAGGCTGGAAGTTTGTGTAGAACTCTGTGCTGCACTGTGCAACCAAAAATAGAACACTTTGCATACTTCCGCTCTTCAGGATACTATTGCCCTCACCTGCACTCTCGTGTTTTTTAGGGACAAAGCGGAGATCTGCGAGACAACAATTCCACGAATGTGTCACTGTGACGTAGCAATGAGTACGGAAGTCAACAACGCGTGTTTTATCTCCTGTACTTAGACTGAGGCGGACCACAAAAACATGAGTAAGTCATCTTTTTTCACACTTTGCCTACTTATAGGGCCTCCAGAGTCCCAAATATAAGTATTAAAATGATTAAAAAGTTGATTTTGCATAATATGTATATGTATATAATATGATTGCAACAATTGGGGGCTCACCTGGGGATCGTCTTTTACAAGAGGTCCGGGGTTTAAATCCCACACAAGCCCCCAGTTGTTACAATCAGGCCAAGGGGAAATAACCTAATCGTAACAGGAGTAATGAGACTCCCTCTTCCCAACAACCAAAAACACACCAGCGACACAAAACAAGCACAAAATGTCTGCTGGCAATCTGTCTGTGAGTGGTTCAAGGGAAGTCCACTCACAGCTGGGATGATCAGGCCTCTTATACTGGAAGCATTTCTGTGCACGACCAATAAGCTCCCAGGATCCACTCGCACACGTCATCCAAACAAGCATGCCCACCTTCAACTCATCTCACGCTCACATGCAGACACACATACACGGGCAAAACAATGGCACGACCCTGCGGTCGTAACAGTGTGAGTGCCCGCTGCTGCAGCACATCAGGACAGATCAGAGCAGATAAATATGAGGCATTGTATTCATTTTGTCAAACACAGGGGAAAAAAAAGGTTTTGACCCAAATAAAGGCCTACAGATTTTCTCAATAAAGTAGCTGACAGCCAGTGTATAGGAAGCACTTTAACTGGAATAAAAGATCAGGATGGGGTGATTGGAGTTGACTGCCAATCTCCAAGCTGTTAAAGTGGAACCATGCAGGATTTGTACCCTAATTTTACAGATACGGAGTCCATTTAACATCAATGGTTAAATGAGATTGGGGATGTCTCCACTTCCCCAACCATCTGTTAAGCCTGCCCCACACGAGAGCATAATTGGCTCGATTTCAGTCGCGATCTGGCCCTTCCGAATATCGTGGGTGCTTCCGATTTTAGGCTGATTTGAGCCAACTATTGTGCCAAATTATCCTACGTCATTGGACACATCAGAGTCTCCTTGATTTCAAATTGTAAGTGTTTAACATGTTTGATATTAACGACTGAACAGTGATTGGGGGCATGAGCAGAACCCCACAATAGGAGTTGACCTGTGTAATGGTACATTCAGTTTCTCTGTCTCAGAGCTACATTTGCCCATCACCCATACCCAGTACAGAATACCAGGTCCTTTGTATATAGTGTATTGTATGTAGTGTATTGTGTCTAGCCTGCACCTTCCTGCAGCACCAGTAGGGAGCCAGCTCCCCGATACCTAAAGTAGACAAATAGGTGTGAAAGCGCCGACTGAAGGTAGAGTCTCTTTGTCTATTGGAGGAATGCTCAGGCATAAATGTGGAGTGTTCACTTTGCTCGGGGTCTTTTCTCCAGCAAGGATCACTCCTGTGAAGATTGACCTTTTCCTTGCAACGAAAATAAAACCTTGTCGGCCGGCAGAAGTTCTCTATTTCATTCTTCACCAGCAGCAGAGAAATTTCCACAACACCGGGAAACGGATGTTGCATACTGTTGTTTAAAACCATACTTTGTACAAGTCATGTTGTTTCCGTCTTCTCAGCCACGACTGCATCCACAGATTTTTGCATTTGGCAGCTCTAAACATCGCACACACTACAGCTATTACTGTAAATAAGGATGCCGACAGTCAGCCTCCATGTCTGTGTAAATCACGTGAGTCTCTGTGAGATCCAAAATCCCTGGAATCTCCTCCCTGCAAATTGTTTGGTTAAGTTTGTGGACCTGCGTCTTTACTGCGTGATCCAGTCTGTGCTTTCTAAGGATTACAGTAAAACATTGAAAATCAGTTACATCGGTTGCCTTACATTTTCAAAATCAAGTCAGATTTGAAAATCAGCCCCTCACCTGGATCTTCTTGGAGATCTCCTGCTGTTGTGAGAATGTTTCACCCTGAGGAGTTTGTCAGATTTGAATGGCAAATTCAGAGCGAGAATGTTTCGGACACAAATCACCTGCAGTTTATGTCTCAAAAAAATGACTTGAGTGTTTTCTTTTTCCATCAGTAGAGCACCTATATGCCTTCACACCTCAGTTGTATGTATTGTCACTGAACATTGATTGGAATGAAAATGCATCACATCATCCAGAAATGGCTTTTTATTCACACATATACCGGGGTGATGGAAACAAAACCATTGAAAACTGCAGCGTTGCTACTTGTTGTTGTTTTTGGACGGCAATGGGATTAGTGTTAGTGTTAGAAAGAAAAACGTATAGATAAATAAATACAAAAGCGGCGTACAGATTTGCAGTGGATTCTACGCCTGACTGCACAAGCCTGAGCTCTGAGTAAAGCAGCCCCAGCACTTGCCACTGGCACTTAGGCACAGGGAATTGGAAAACAAGTTCAAAGAGATTGAGGAGGCTTTGGTGTTGGACCAAGAAAACCTGCGAGACAAAGAAAAAAAAGCTCAGAAAACAGCAGATAGATAGATAGATAGATAGATAGATAGATAGATAGATAGATAGATAGATAGATAGATAGATAGATAGATAGATAGATAGATAGATAGATAGATAGATAGATAGATAGATAGATAGATAGATAGATAGATAGATAGATAGATAGTCAGAAAACTGAGTTTTTGGTCTTTGCTGCTATAATCTGTCTGTTAGAAATAGTGCTGTCTGTCAAGTGGCTGGTGGATTTCACTTAATGGCCAAATCGTAACAGGTCACAAGTTCAGTTCCTACCTGACCACACCATTTACCGCGTGTTATTCTCCTGCGTGCTCACCCCGTTACCTGTCTCTCCTCACTATCTCTATCACAAAAACCTAAATATGATAATATTATGAAGGAATTGCGATTGGTCTGCAGCAAATCCTCTGAAAAATAGTCGACACTTTTGGCCTTTTTGTGTTACAGTCCTATATATTGGTCCTCTTGCTGAATTTGTTGTGTCATTCTGTAATACTTAAAGCGGCGGGGAGTCGTGACGAAGCTATTTTTAAACATTGAGTAGCAGTGCATCCACCGTTCCAGAGGGGGGAGCTGCGCTTCTGAGAGCTGGTGCGCTAATTACGTTACTTCCAGGTATTGGCCAATCACATGACAGTTGGGAAAGCTCTACGCTGGCTGGCCGATCACAACACAGTCTGTCTTCTGGGTGTGAGATTTCAGTCTGAAACAGCGCGACTGACGAGAGCTTCAGTGAGGAGAGATTTCTATCGGCTCATTTACAGCAACTAGGAGGTTTTTGACCATAAAAACAAGTTAATGTATGTAAGTAGACCTCCATAACTCACATATATGTGTGATAGGACCACTCTATGGGAGCTTTAAGGGGGTTTATTGGCAGAAACATACTTTCCAAACAGTATGTGTATAAGTGCTTTAGAATAACATCAAAAATCTTGTTTGGTTTTCATAGCCCTAAAACAGATCTAATATGTACTTTAGGTAAGGGGTTTGTTTCTACAGCAGCCTGAGTCAGTAAGTCAGTAAAGTTTATTTATATAGCGCTTTTCTGCTGTACAATCATAAATAAAATGCTACAGGAACTACTACAAGGAAAATAAGACCACATACTACGCACAGTTGGCATAAACCAGCTCAAATCAACCCCAAGTAAAAGTCTGTCTAGTTTTCAGCAACTTCTTAAAAGAGTCCATGCCGCGCAGGAGGAGGCTTACTACACAAATGCAGAAAAATGGTTCCACCCGCATGGACCTGATGCATAATCCAACAAAGACAACAGAGAGAGTGGGAAAGCGAAAGAGGGGATAGAGTTGTGCAAGAAAGAGGGAGAGTGTTTACATCTTTTTTTTTTTGCCTTGTTAAGG
This sequence comes from Microchirus variegatus, assembly GCF_963457635.1. Classification (NCBI taxonomy): domain Eukaryota; kingdom Metazoa; phylum Chordata; class Actinopteri; order Pleuronectiformes; family Soleidae; genus Microchirus; species Microchirus variegatus. Next base: position 12,050,523 of record NC_139822.1, on the reverse strand, counting down.
CTGCTGTAGTTCTCCGACACTTTTGGGAACGCAACGGGTGAGGAGAGGGGGGTCCTCTGTTTTTTGTACAAACCTTTAAACCTCACGCATTCTAAAGAACCACCACCCTCTGACCTTGGCAACATTCAAAAAGACCAGGTTTTTTTTTTTAGCAATCTACCATCTACCAATCATTCTTCTGCCCATCATTTATTCACCCAACCACTTGCCAAGTCATCCAGTGAATATCTGAGGCGTTACAAGGTCAAACAACTCGCCACCGTATCAGACTGAGTCATGCCTAATTGGACAAGCTGCAATTGCTCTGGCAAGGTATTCGGCAAGCCAGGAGTTGGTGAGCATGCATATTTTACCCTCAGTGTTAGCAACTTTTCTCTCAGCAGTGTGGAATACACTGGAGAAATCACACAATGGGATTCTCGCAGTGCGACCGGTTCCACCCAGATGCGAGATGACGGCATCGTGCCGTCCTCCACCTGCCGCTGGGTTGATGAAGAGAACTTTGACTTTGACTTTGTCAAAGATTTCAGTCAATGTCACAAGTATATGCTTTAATAGACACTTTAAAGGGCTCCTGAGCTACAATTGCAGTTGTATGTGAGCAATCTATGAATAAAGAATGAGGGTTTTTTTTTGTATTTGATGTGAAATTACAGCCTCACTGTTTCCACTTGCATGAGTGAGTTCAGGACTAATGGCAGCTTTGAAATTAGCACGTCCACGTCCTTGTCATCACGCGTCAGCCCACTCAGTCAGAGAACATGAGCAAACGTTAGCCGCAGATGCTCAGCTTTGCATACCAATGCGTTATTTGCGTAAGAGGTTTCGAGCGGCACGATCAACAAATGATATAATCGTGGGAAAAGTGGCGACGCAGAGTCAGGTGTTTGAAGGACTCACAGCTCGTGACATGGCAAATAAAGCACGACGGGCATATGTGAGGCATGAAATCCCCCCACACAAACACAGACTGGACAGTAACGGGTGTCTTTGAGCCTGGCCACCCTCCGTGCATGACTACCACAACAAATGCTCACATTGGCAGAGGCGATTCTAGAGTCTGTAGGGGCCCTAAGCAAAAATTCCCAGGGGGCCCTTCCAACCAGTGTTCATCACCATTATGTTATAAATAATCTGACACCAAAAAATGTATGAGTTCAAAATATTATTTTTTTCCGAAATGAATGAAATAACATTGAAAAACCTTGTAATTAAAAAGTATGTGAAAATATAAATGTAAAGAACAAAGTACCGTAAATAGCTTCAAAAACACTGTAAAGAACCCACATTTTAAAGCAATATAAATATATGTAAATGTAATGTAATGTAAAGAACAATAAAATACTGTAAATAACTGAAAAAAACATATAAACTGAGTAAAAAAGATATGCATTACACTGTAAAAAATCCTCTTAATTTTCCAACTTGCAGAACAATAACTTCACACAGGTTAAAGTGAGTTGGGGCCCCTTTAGGAGGGTTTCCTACTGAGATGTCATTGCAAATTGCCCATTGTTGTTTAAGAGGGACGGGGAGGCGGCTGGTCACTGCACATTTCAGTAAAAACAGCCCTCAGGCTCCGAGTGTCGGGGCCCGCCTATCGGCTCGGGGCCCCAAGCAGTTGCCTGCCTTGCCTGTTCACAAACTGCACCTCTGCATATTGGCATCAGGCAAAATAAAATAATAGACGCCCGTGTTTAACATGCAAATGGAAAGTCTCTTCTGTCGGAGGCGTGCATAAGAATTCTGTGTGCATGAGAAGCGGAAAGTGCAGAAATCAGAAGTGATGCATTAAAAATCAAAGAAGGTGTGAGCTGCCACACTGTTGTCACAGCTCATCGCTCTGATCCAGGCTTGCTCAAGGTGAACGATGTTTTAACTATTCAGATTGTCCACGCAGTAAAAAGAAATGGCTTTTATTCCTGTTCAAACTCAATCTGTGCAGGGGAAACGTCTTGGGTTCTCGAGCGTTAACTGACATTAAAACCCTCAGATACGTCGCAGTGACACTGTGCTAACTTTTGAGGCGCTCTGGCAGATTCCAGGAAATATAGACTTTAAGTGACAGTTGGAGTTTCTTGAAGTGAGGGTTCTATGAGGGACACTTACACATAATTAGGGTCTTACATAATGCTGACCGTACTCCACGTGCTCCCTGAGCTGAGAGGGAGAGGACAAGTTGACGCAAGCTGCAGTGAAATGATTTTAGAATTAGAATTAAGTTATTTTTGCACTCACACACCATTTAGTGATAGTGAATTCGACCTCTGCATGTAACCCGGTTTTTTTCCACAGCAGTAGTGAACCCTTGGTGGGAATAATACACAACCCCTTATATGGACATTCTGGGGGTGGGTGTTTATATGTCACATATTTAGGCTTTAAAGGTGCCATATGTAAGAATGTGGCCAAAAACAGTTACTACATTCAAATTCAAAATACCGAGGTCTTTTTGGTTTTGTTTTATGACAAAATTGGCAACCTGTGGTTGCTCGGCAGCTGAGACTCTACTGACTGCAATGATTGGTAGACGGCGGTAGGTGGCGCCACATGCCAAAACATGATTTCAAAACATAAACATGATTTGCAGTCTGCAAATATATTTTTTTCATGTAAATATTTTGGTTGTACTGTTGTTGTTGGTGAGTTCAGTTTGTTATATGAACATTATTCCTGAGTCTCTGTGACATATTAGGAGGATTTTATGGCCAATTGCTTTAGATCTATTATGTAATGCACCTTTAATTTTTTTGTCTTATGTGTTGTTGAGTCAAAGTCATGATTCATCTGAAATCGCATTTTTAGTAGCAATAATTGTCACAAAATAGACTGTTTTTCTTTTTTTTTGTTCATCAAAATCACGTGAACTTCAGGTATTCCAAATTTCACAAATTCAGTCCGATTTGAAACATTTTGAGTACTTTTGTTTACTACGGAAGCCCTAAGCGGTCATGGATTTTACTTTTTTTCATGCCCTGTTATCTCGTGATAACAGTGAAATAAATTAATTTGTTTTCACGAGAAAACAACCTTTGTTATATAGAGATAACGACATAATAAGTCGTTAGTATGAGAGAATAGTGCATTAAAAAAAAGAAAAATCCATGGCCGTGAAAATTAAAAAAAATAATAATAATAATCAGATTTCCTATGTTGTGCTGAAAAAAAAGGATATGCGTGTGCACTGTGTTTGCGAGGATGTCTGGGCCATGTTTTCATTATGACATCCACTTCAAATCAATTAAGTGGACACAAAACGTTTTCAAGGTTTCTACTGCCGAGTTTCAAGGATCCACCTCAAGATTTTTTTTTATCGTTATGTGTTTGTTTATTTTAATAAAGGGTCAATTCTGCTGATTATTCGAAAGTGGATTCCCTTCACCTTTTGAGAAATGGGTCTTTGGATAGTTTTAGAAAATCTTTCTATCTGCACTCGACATAGAGGTTTGTGATTCTCTTAGGTCACAGTCGTGCGAAATCAGTTTTTACGGTAATTATTTTTGCTCTCTCTTATTGTGCACTGAATTTGAAATGAAAAAGCCCAAAAATCTATCAGTTATGTCACTTCTTAAAGGTGCATTATGTAATAAATCTAAATCAACTGGCCATAAAATCCTCCTAATATGTCACAGAGACTCAGGAATAATGTTCATATAACAAACTGAACTCACCAACAACAATAGTACAGACAAAATATTCGCATTAAAAAAAATATTTTGCAGACTGCAAATCATGTTTATGTTTTGAAATCATGTTTTGGCATGTGGCGCCACCTACCGCCGTCTACCAATCATTGCAGTCAGTAGAGTCTCAGCTGCCGAGCAACCACGGGTTGCCAGTTAGGTCAGAAAACGAAACCTAAAAGATCTCTGTATTTTGAATTTGAATGTAGTAACTGTTTTAGGCCACATTCTTACATATGGCACCTTTAATGCTAAAGATTATTTATACACGCTCCGATTGTTGTTCACTATATTCTGATTTTCATTTGCATCATAATCTCTCGACTGCTCAGACTGTAATTACGTAACCTATGAAAGCGCTCCTTCATCATCGTGATATCTGACAATCTGAGTCATGCTGTACGTTATAGCTCTCTTCTTAAGCACTTTTTTTTTAAAATTCATTATAATGATTGGCCTGTGGCAGTGAGCCACAGTGCAGCTGGGCAGGAGAAAATAAGCTACTTTGAAGTTCCCTCGCATGAATGGCAACGCAGATTGTTGTTGTTGTTGTGCCAAACCTGGAGCTTAATTGCTCTGAAACAACACAAAGGGTTCGGGCTTATTATGGCCCAGTTGCCTGACAATACTTTGCCCTTTAAAAAAAAAAAAAAAAAAAAAAAAAGTGGAGGCATAATTGAAAGTGGCAGTCACGAGCCTTTACTGATCCTGATAATGAATGTGAAAGCTCCTGGATCTTTGTGATCATATTTGTATGATACATCTATATCCTTTCTGCTGTTTTCATGTGTGTGTGTGTGTACAAACTGTCAAACAAACCTGTCTTAATGGGAACATTGGCTTGTTGTGTACAACTTTAACAGGCTTTTTGAGGATTAAGTACTGTTTTTATTGTTAGGGTAAGGGAAAGGCATTTATTTGTGATGGTTAAGATTAAGGTAAGGGGCTCGGGAAAGACTTAAAGAGAGTGCAAAACCAGCATGTGTGTGTGTGTTCCTTATGTTGTTTACACAGTCACATTATGGGGAAAACATGTCCCCATAATGTAAATTTATACTATTTTAAGGTGAAGACATGATTATGGTTAAGGTTAGAGTAAGGAAATGAATGTAAGCCAATGCGATGTCCTCACTGGTTATGGAAACCAGTGTGTGTGTGTGTGTGTGTGTGATATTTTCAGAGGTAACCCACGAAAACAGGAGGTTATTTGACAATGAGAGTGGAGTATGGGTGGCAGAATGAGGGAGGCTAAGATTCATGGAGGCCCTGGAGGCTGCTCCGAGGGAGGCTTTGCCCCATTTCTTGTGGTCGTGTCGGTTTACCGGAGTTAAAATGATCCAAATGGATGTTGGCGGCGGGCATCAGGTACCAGGCCAGGGCGGAAACAAGGAGCGCCGTCCGTCTGTCTGATGTCAGATGAAAGAAGATGCCGCGCTGTCACTGCTCTCAATCACGTCTCGCTAAGCAAAAAAAAAACAGTGACACTAATGCAGTGACGAACAGATAAAGTGCACCAGACACACCAGACTCCATAACCTCAGAGCTCATGGATCAGCGCTCACTCTATTTCTACTTATTATATTATATCCTATTTCTCTAACATGTCTATGACATGCTTTGGTCAAAATACCATAAGCACCACAGCAGTTCAATCACGCCGCTGAAACAGCCCTGTTCAGAACGTTCTGTTTAGTAGTAACTCTTAAAAAAAAAAAGTAAAACGAAACAGGAAATGACATCAGCCACAGAGGCTACTGGGAGCTAACAGCAGTTAGCATTTGGAAATTTGATCATTTGCAGGCAAAATCCGGACTTTAATCTCAGAATTCAGACTTTAATCTCAATCAGAATTTGAACTTTAATCTCAGAATTATGAATTTAATCTCAGAATTATGACATTAATCACACTCAAAATTCGGACTTTCATCTCAGAATTCTGACTTTAATCTCAGTATTCGGACATTAATCACACTCAAAATTCGGACTTTCATCTCAGAATTCAGACTTTAATCTCAATCAAGAATTCGGACTTTAATCTCAGAATTCAGGCATTAATCACACTCAAATGTCAGTCTTTCATCTCAGAATTCAGACTTTATTCTCAATCAAGAATTCTGACTTTAATTTCAGAATTCTGACTTTAATCTCAGAATTTGGACTTTAATCTCAGAATTCGGACTTTAATCTCAATCAGAATTTGCACAGTAATCTCAGAATTCTGACTTTTTCTTGGAGCAGGCTCTAGCAGGCACATTGCCGTCATATATAACATGTATCCACTGGACAGATAAATCCTCTGAGGCTGGAAGTTTGTGTAGAACTCTGTGATGCACTGTGGAGCCAAGAATAGAACTTTTTCCGCGGGCTTCTGGTTTTTTCGGATACTGTTGCCCTCGCCAGCAAGCTCGCATGCTTTACGGACAAAGCGGAGCTCCGCGAGACAACAATTCCAGGAATTTAGCGCATTGTGACGTCCCAGTGAGCGCGGAAGTCGACATTGCGTGTTTTATCTCCTGTACTTAGACTGAGGAGGACCACAAAAACATGAGTGAGTCATCTTTTTTCACACGTTGCCGACTGATAGGACCTCCAGAGTCCCAAATATGGATATGGATAAGGATTTAAATAATTAAAACGTTGATTTAGCATAATATGGGACCTTTAATTCCCTGATTCATTGTGTTATCAGTTCCTATAACTCAACTTGACTAACCCACATGCCAAGCAACCGGTTGTTACTTCTATTGTGAAAAATCAGCCTGGCTTCTTCTTACATAATGATTCTGGAAGCAATATAATATGTTAGTAGCAGCAACCCTGTTTTTTTTTACTAATGTTATTCTGCCACTGTTTTTAATGAGAAGCAAGTTCATGCTCAGTGTTACACAGATGTTAAAACATGAGCTTAATTAGCAGCAATATATTAGGGAACTTTGCAACTAGCACTGGACACTTGCTAAAAAGTATATACTTCATTTAACTTTTCCATAATCACTTTGACATTCCTAAACTGATGCTACGTTATCAAACCTTAATCTTGCCGTCTTTCGCTGTCATCCTCCTCTTTCTTCCTCTTTCCTTTTCAGCTCCAGAGGCATAAACACATTTCTGAGATGCTCCTCTTACTCTCATCATTTACGAGCAATGATGTGCAGCGCTGTGTGAACATGCACATGATCTTCACGGATGTCACTGCCTAAGCTCAAAGGGAATAGGAAGCACTCCTCCAAAAGCAGTACTATGTGTAATATTATCTCGGTTTTTGTGTTTAGTTTTTGTTTTTTTTGTTTTTTTTTAACAATGCCATGCTGTGCCTTGGGTAATGTTATCATCATGCACAAGCAATAAACAAATGTCAGACTCAAAGAAGATGCAATAATTCTCAAAACTTAAAATGATGCACAATAATTATTAACAGTACGCAAAGAGAAAATAGTTAAGTTCTTTTTCTTACAGCATGAATTCTGAGGAAAAAAAGTCAGAATTCGGACATCAATCTCAATCAGAATTCGGACTTTAATTTCAGAATTTGGACATTAATCACACTCAAAATTCTGACTTTAATATCAGAATTCAGACTTTAATCTCAATTAAGAATTCAGACTTTAATCACAGAATTCAGACTTAAATCACAGAATTCATACTTTAATCACATAATTCAGACTTTAATCTCAATCTAAATTCAGACTTTAATCTCAGAATTTGGATTTTAATCTCAGAAATCTGACATTAATCACACTCAATATTCGGACTTGAATCTCAGAATTCGGACATTAATCACACTCAAAATTCGGACTTTCATCTGAGAATTCGGACTTAAGTCTCAGATTCTGACTTTAATCTCAATCAGAATTCAAACTGTAATTAATCTCAGAATCTGGACTTTGTTCTTCAGAATTCTGACTTTTTCTTGGATTTCAGACTTTAATCTCAGAATTCTGACTTCTGATTTTTGATTTTACAATGAGATTTTGAATCTGGAAAACCACTCAAAAGTCAGGCTGCCACTTTAAAGAATATCACGTGGAACCCTCTGGGGATGGAGAACATCTGTATAATAGCATTTGAGCTGAGACAGACATGTAGGTCTGTATTTTGATAGGCTGGTCAATGGTCAACAGGTGACAGAGAGGGTTTTATTGATCGGGTTTTCATCCATTTATTTATTAGTTTCCATCTGTCGGTCTGTTGACAGGTAGGCAGGCAGGCAGATAGAATATATCGTGACATTTTTTGATCTAGACTAACAAACTAAGCTCTAACATTGTCACCCTCATATCAATGCTTGTACAGTCTAACAACTAAAACGATTTGCAGGCTGAAACAAGCTTTTCATAGTCATCGGCATGCAAGTCAGACAATTGTGAGTCAGTTATTCTGACCCAAAAGAATGTGTCATGACATGGAGCCGAGACTCGTGAAAGGTTAGATAAATGACCAGTCATTTCTCACGCTCACAGAAGGTGAGAAGTAGAAGAAGAAAGAAAGAAAAAAAGGCAACGCAGACACATTTGCCTCGCACTCATTAGAGAACGTGTGTGGCTAAAATGACAACTGAGAACAATAGTGTGACTGCACAAAAAAGGCTGTTTACCAAGTGGAAGGATGAGCCAGAAAGAATGAAACACTGCCTTCCTGCTGTCAGAGAGCGGAGAGTCATCTTAGGAAAGTCAATTACTTTGGGCATCGATTTAAAACGAAATATGTAACACACTGATATATTTATTTTTAACATGTTACAACGATGAAGCAGGTGTCAAGAACATGAAAAAATTAAGAAGAAAATGAACTCAATGTTAGCCACAATAAAGCAAAGATTTAATATGGTGCCGTTAACTTTGTCATGTTTTTTGTTTCTTTCTGTCACGTTTCCTGTTTTATTGTGAAACTGACCTCTCCTCTTGTTTCAGATCCCTTCACTTTCTGTCCCTGGGCGTTTTTTCCCACCATTCTTGATTGTCTGCCCCGCCCCCATTAGATTCACCTGTGTCTCGTTGTCTCCCTCCACCTCATGTGTATTTAAGCTGTGTTCCTTTACCCCATTTGTGTCAAACGTTCTAGGTTTGTAGTTATTTGTTATGAGCTGTTCGTAGTAGTAGGTAGTAGTAGTAGTACGAAGAGAGCGGTAGATATTCGTGACCTGTAGAACCACGTCCATTGTGGCAACTACCCCGTTTTTTAAAAGACTCGCTCACGGTAAAACTACGTTTTGTCACAATAAAATACTGTCAAATATTATTATTTGTTTTACCTGGAAAAAAAAACATGTCAAATGTTGATGAAATCATGTTTTGGCATGTGGCGCCACCTACCGCCGTCTACCAATCATTGCAGTCAGTAGAGTCTCAGCTGCAGAGCAACCACGGGTTGCCAGTTACGTCAGAAAACGAAACCTAAAAGACCTCGGTATTTCGAAGTTGAGCGTAGTAACCGTTTTGGGCCACATTCTTACGTATGGCGCCTTTAATTGTAGTACATAGTATAGTAGTAATTGGTCATATCAATAGACTGTACCATGTTGTGGAACCTTCTTGCCAGCTTCGTATTCTGTCGTATATATGTTATTGTATCATCTCCTTTTAAAGGCACAACACCAAGAATGCTTCATTGAAACCTAAATGACAACAAAAACGATGGTTTACCATTTACAGAGAACTTGCCTTATCTGTACTTATATGTATATGCACATTTACCACGACTGTATTTAGTGTTCTTATTGTAGTGTATTCAGAGTCTAACATAATAATAAAGACCCAGTTTATGACTTTAATAATGCCGTTTGGATCCTCTCAAAGCACAATAGACGTCTAAAACGTGATTTTTGTGGGCAATGTACACGATTATTCAGGCAAGAAAACCTGCAAGCGGCAAAGTAATATCATTACTGTGTCTTACACTGGCAGTAAACTGGTTACTGGGTGAGCCTTTTCTCACTGTGGGTAGTTAGAGAGTCGGATTGCATCTTTGTGGCAGTCTGCAGCCACAAGATATCTATGGAATGCAATTTTTTTGCAGGTCCCCCCCCCCATCACCATATTACATCGTTATACCAACACACACAGTGGGTGTCTGGGAAGAAATATGCAGACATTAGCCCCAAAATGTATTCCCATCTTGTGCTTGAGCCCAAATAATGGAGGTAATTCTTCTCCAAATGTCACATGGGAGAATTTGCAGGAGACACAAAAAAAAAAGAAAAAAAAAAAGCCCGATACGTTTGCACGATGCATTTCTCGAGACTGAACCAGGAACCTTGCGGTGCCTTTGAAGATGAAAAGAATTAAAACACGAGGGGAGGGAAACGATCTCAAGGCACTTCCATGTAAATCGAGGTCATGGGGGTCGATTCATGTCCTTTAAATTTGACATTAAAACGGTTTAAAATAACGACCTCTTTCTACGTCGCATCAGGTCGAAAAAGAGAAACATGACAATCAGAAATATCTTAAGAGAGTTTTTGTTTGTGACAAATAAATAGAAGCAGATACGACTTTCAGTCAATCAATGTTTATTTATATAGCACTTTACAATATATGCAGTGCCTCACATAAAAAGAATGAATAAAAAAAATACTCTCAATAAATTAGCAGGAGTAAAATACACAATAAAACAGGAACCAGAAAATAAGAATCAATAAAATTGGAAAATGTACTATTACGCAAATCAGTGGGTAACCTGTTCCCTGCGACGCATGCGTGCTAGATCACAGAATGCAGATTGCAGATCGGTTGAGCACTAAGGGTTAATTATTAAATATAATCTCGTGAAGGTTTGAGACACGAGTAAGCCGGTTTGAAAAGGTGAAAAAAAAAAAAAATCTCGAAAATAGCTGCATGGTGTTTGTTCCCTATGTGCCACGGGTTTACTCGGGGAGATTTGCAGTCCTCGATTACAGAAGCCACGAGAGGCCTCAGACGAAATTGAAAATAGCTGCCAAAGTCTGACTGATGAGAACGGACACCAGCTGGGAGCCAAAGTATAAAAAGTATTCAGGATTGAGATAACTTATATAGGTGCAACCATTTTCACCAACAAGGAGGATATGTATTGAAAACATTTCCGGGGCCTGCAGATGCAATTTAGTCTCTCGACTGCTGACAAGCCATTTAGAGCCAACAGCATCAGCCACCTCATTAGTGCCTTGCTGAGCCCAATGGATATAACACTGCAAATTAGGTGAACTTTCCCATGAATCCGTGTGAAGATATTCGCGGTGGCATAAATGCAGCCAAATGTCCGACAGGGGAGGGAGAGCGCGCCGGACAACTGCAACTGATGCAATCATCCTCAGCCTGTAAGATCATCCTCTACCAAAGAAACTTTACAGTCTCAATTTACAGATAGATAGATAGATGGATAGATAGATGGATAGATAGATAGATAGATAGATAGATAGATAGATAGATAGATAGATAGATAGATAGATAGATAGATAGATAGATAGATAGATAGATAGATAGATAGATAGATAGATAGATAGATAGATAGATAGATAGATAGATAGATAGAAAAGGCTCAGTGTGATCAATCTCCCATCCCAGAACAATGACATTAAAACTAGAACTCATTTTGCCTGCAGATAAAGTCATTTGAATTTCCCAGGCTTCATGTGAATGAATTTAAATGACTCCTATTCTGCAGGTGGCCCGCCTTGAATAAAAAAATGACATCATTGACTCTCTCTGCACAGTACCCATGTCCCCGTCGCTTGAGGGCGCTGTGTACTCCCGTCAGCTGTTGACGTACGACCTCGTCGACTCACGTTCCAGGAAGTGGATTCAAAGACAAACAAACAAAAAAAATGCCAATAGAGCGATACATGATGCTGTAGCAGCAACATGAACACGATGAAACGCATGACTGTGTTGTAAACATATGAAGCTCTTCCTCTGGGAACATTGTGGTGTTGCAGCGCGGAACCAAAAACACCGAGCAAGTAAGTCTGTTAGCTTCCTGTTTGGTTAACGCTACGTAGCGAGCTAACCCTGAGTTAGCGTACTAATAACTGGTTACACACAACAGGGAATCTTTAAGGGTGTTAATATTGTGTCGTCTGTAATAATGTGTTATAACATTTTTCATCGGTTATAATTAAACCTCGGTAGCAGTCCGGTAGCAAAGACAGCGACATATCCTTTATTATCTGGTCAACTGGGTTTTAATATCAGTCAAACCATAGTTTAAGCTTATATCTGTGGTGTTATTTCTCAACTAATGTAAATATGGAAGCAGCTTTTTGATTTGACTGACTTTACACAATAGAATTCTCAATTATAACTCACAGTGCCAAATACAAAATCTGTTTAAACTGTAAACAATACAATATATCCATACAGCATTGGTTACAAAGTCTAAAATCAGTCTCACAACATACACATGCAATATGTGTTAATATTAAGAATATGAATGACCCACACATGTGTTTTTCTATGCAATAATTCGAGAATTCAATTATAAATGAACTATTTAAATTAAATGGATGAATGTGGAAACTGTTTATTGATCCTCAGCAGTGTGGTACAGACCCTAGAATTCCCTGAACTCCCATGTTATAAGACATGCATTTGCTCTCTCTGTGTGTCTCAATATAACAGTGTTAAGATCCTGCTTGGCCTGGAGACATTACCGCACTGTACACAGGAAGTGATTAGTTTTATATCAAGACAGATGGAGGCAAGATCAACATTATTCTTGTAAAGTGGTGGCAAATAGGGTGGACTTTGACTTAAAACATAAAGAAGGACCAATGAAAAGTTTCAGGAGTGAATTCTATTGCTCAAAATCTTTCAGCAGTTCAATGAAATATGTGCTCCTTGCCCCTGCCCATCAGTAGGAAACACCCAAACGCCTTGAGGTCTCATAGTATTTCTTTATAGAGCCAGTTGTCAGATGAAGGACGCAGCAGACAATGATGTTGCATGATATGTAGCTGTTGACTGTTTTGGCGCAGCAAATATTAATAGTTCCAAACACCCGATTTTTTAACTTGCTCCATGTCATTGTTGTTCTGTGTTTGTGAGTCAAGTTGACCGGTGTGCTGGTGACACATGGCATGCGTTGCACGTGCAAACGTAGAATTGAAGTGAATGGACTGGCTGATATTGGATCTGATATTTTTATTGAATCTGTGCATCCCTAATTATGTTGTTTTCTGTTCACAAAACTAAACACTAAATCAGCAAAAGTGACACATAACACCTTCATGTATAAGACTCAGAAATCAATTGAGTGAGACTTTCAGACCAGTAGTGAACAAACAGTATTATAGCACATTTAAAGTACCAAAAATGACCAAGCTGGACATGCACTTCGTTCTGGTGAGATTTTAAGACTCATTGAAGGCTGCACTGAAACATAAAATCAGTATTTCCTAACTCAGTCCTGACATGAGGAAGTTGAAGGACCAGCCAGTCACGAGTTTTAGTTTGAAGGAAACCAGATATCATGAGTAGCAGCAATGTGATGTATAGTTTGAAGGACTATACTATGCTTTCAAGATGAACTGATGCCAATCATTATTTCATTGCTCTTATGCATCCAGATAAGAAGTATCTTCATATTTTCTAGAATATGAAATTGTTATTTCTGAAAATTATTCAAATTAACTCGTAGTAGCTTGTGATTGTATTTACTACCTGTCTACTATTGCAATTATTTTGTCTATTGTGTAATATACAGCTACCATAAACAGAACTGTCTTGTCTTTTGATACAGATTGAATATCATTCAGACTTCTAGTAAACGGTGACATTTTCAAGCCACTCCGATGTCTTCTGGCTGTCCACCCCAGTCACCTGCTGTGGCCAAGTCTGAAGTGCCAGTTGAGGGCGAATGTCCCTTGCTGGCTGCCACCTTTGCCTATTGGGACAACATCCTGGGTCCACGCGTGCGCTACATCTGGTCACCAAAGGGTGACCAGCTGATGTTCCTCAGTGATGGAGAGGTCACCTTTTTGGCCAATCATACCCTTAATGGGGAGATTCTGCGTAGTGCCGAGTGTGGCGCCGTGGATGTGAAGTTCTTTGTGCTGGCAGAAAAGGGCGTCATCATTGTGTCTCTCATTTTTGACGGCGAGCTAAAGGGGGACAAGAATACGTGTGCCTTGTCTATTATCCTGCCCCAGACAGAGCTGGCCTTCTACCTGCCCCTGCACACCATCTGTGTCGAGAGGCTAAAACACGTCATCCGCAAGGGACGCATCTGGATGCAGAAGGTAACTACTGATGTTTTGACGTCTTACTCTTGGCCATATATTTCCATTTTGTAATTTGCAAAGTACTACAAATAATAATAATATATTGGTATTTTACAGAAAAGAGTGATTCATAGAGGGAATTATACAGAGCACAGTACACCCACAGATTATTATTAAATCACCATTATGAGATTTAGATGAGTTGCAGACATTATTCGTTATTTGTAAGTCTAAAAGCAGCAATGCCAGAGAACCTGCAATAGCTGGTTGTTGTTGTTTTTTATTTCTTAGGATGAAGGCCACAGAAGAACATTTTTAGCAATACAGGAAATATAAACAAATGTCTGGTATATTTAAACTATTTTCAGATGAGTTCAGACAATGCTGATTAAGCCTCCACACAACTCTCTCTGTGACTCTCTCTTAGAATAGCAGTGTTGTTTTCATGTCCGTGGAGAAATGCACTGTATGTGCACAACTGAGCAGGCGAGGAAGAAGAAGCACACAGTGCATGTAAAGTGAGAAACAGTAGCTTCATACATCAGCATTATGGCAGAGAGAATCACCCATGAAAAGTTTCAGAAGTGGATTCTACTGCTAAAAATAAACCTGGAGATTCATTAGCAGATTAGCTAGGTTATGGTTACCCACTGGATCTTAAAAGCATGTGAGCGTATCTGTTATTGGAGTTCAAATTTAGGACTGATTTACGGATTCACTTTAGCAATGTACAGAGAAAGAACACTGGGGTCATTGTGAGACTGACAACTGAGCAGTTTTATCACTTCCCTTCTACTCTCTCCTCATGTTTTGTTGCTTATGACTAATTATTGTCATGATTAGAGTTGCAAAAGTGTGGAAAAGTTCAAGTACATTTCCAAAAACTTAACATGTGAACCTTTGTTTGGGATTCGGTGCTCTATCCAGTTCTTGTAATAAATCCATGGCATGTGATGGAGGAATGTACAGTGCATGTAGGGGGTGTGGCCTCACTTGCCCTGGAGTTAGTAGTGTGCTATGCGCCTGTGATTGAGTAATAATAGCATTGATATTCAACTGCATTTGCTTCAAATCTGATTGAAGCAAATTATGCTACAATATATTTAGCATTTTTTGCAACCCTAGTCATGAGAAATGTGCAGGTAACATAATATTGTCTTACTCCTGCCCTTTCAATCATGGAGTGCACATAAATATTGATTAGAAAATAATCAATAGTTACCCTTTTTTACTTTAATTTACTATAAACCTTATCTCACCTTACCTTCTGGTTTTCAAGTGGTATTAAGTCATCTATCTCTATGGTGTCATCCTTTTGGGGTTGCAGCAACATTGGCACAATAATTAAGTTGCTCACTTTCAGCACACAGGAGTACATTTGCTAATTACATCTGAGATCTCCTGCAGAGAAAGTTAGTGAGCAGATAATAATAAGGGCAGATGAAATAAGCTGACGCACAGTGTTTTACAATGCATCACTGTTGCAGACTCTGCTGTATAGGCCTATTTATCAGTCTCCAGTGTTTCGCATGTTTGTCACGATTGTTATTTTTACTGCGTCCCTTTTGTCAGACTGCTCATCCTGGCGTAAATATTGTAGCACGGGTCTTTATTTTTTGCCCGACACACCTGCAGTGTGGCCTCTTCACTGCTCTGTTAGTTGTGTTGTTACATTTTGAGAAACTAAATATATCATCAGCCTGTATATCAAAGCCCTTACAGCTGATGTTGCTCACTGACTGGGGCTGGGGGTCTGTCCTCCTCTATACTTTTACAGTTCAGTGCAAAATTCACCTCTTGTGCCACTGCTTGTATTAATACTGCACCTGACCTACATTTATGCCCCTAAATGAACAATAATAATTGTGAAGAAACATATTTCTTTATGGTTTAAAATTGCTAACTTAAAGCTCCGGTGTGTACGTTTTGGTGAGTTTCTGTTGTTGTTGATATTATTCTGCCTCTATTTGGTCTCCATGAACAGAAACAATATTTTGTGAACAACGTTATTTGTATACTATGTCCTTTATCTGAAAACAGATTCAGTCAAGCAATGCTATCATACCTAGCTGAGGGATCGTTTACTAGTGGCAGTGCAGGGGCAGGCTGATTGTAAAATTGTAAAAAAAACCATTTTATAATTATGACAAACCAATAAAACTGACACAGATGGGGTCAAATTTTATGAAAAGCTGCTCTCTACTGCAGCTGTGGATTAAAAGCTTTGTGAAGTTAAGAATATATATTGCCCTTGGAGTGACAGATTTTTTAATATTTTTTTAGTTGCCAGGAAAACTCTGTAGCGCCTCCCAGAGCTCAAAGGCTCAAACTGACTGTACATTTCGCTTTTCTGTTCTTTCTGTAAAAAAGCTGATAGATTTTTGGGGTTTGCCAATTATTTTTGTTGCTGTTGACACCATTTTAGAAAGCTTGCAGCTCATTTGGACACACCAGGCAGGAAATTTGTACACCAGTTCTAAGATGTGTCTTCTTACACCAAGGCCTCTCTCAGAAGATGTCAGGGCTGAGAGAATTTCTCAAGGATACATTCTGTGTTCAAGTTCAACTGGCAATCCAAGACTGTGCCAACATATTTAACATCTACAGTTTCTACAAGTTGGCCTGTCAAACCGCTGAACGACCGGGTTTATTAAGCAGCAGAATTCATTACTTTATATTATTTGTGTTTTCAGTCATTCTAGCACCTCAAGCATAATTACTTTTTCTGTGCAATATGAGACGGGTGACATGACATCAAAACACCGAGTTGTGTGGAGTTGATAGGCCTTGTGAACTAATTTGACGAAGGTTTAAATATAATGGACATTTTTTGACAGTTAAACGTTATATAGTAAAAAAAAAAAATAGGCATTGCTACTTCCAAATGTAGTGAATGTGGTAGAATCAACAGATTGGAGAACATGCTGCATCAAATCAACACCTCTAAAGTCTCTGCTCCACGATGTTTTCCATCCGTATTACACCATTTATATGCTGTGTTATGTTTCCTCCTCTCTTCATCCTCAGGGCTACAACATCATCTCAGTGTTAAGCCTGGAGATAATCCCAATCATGGAGCTGTTGGCCTCTATGAAGTCACACAGTGTGCTCGAAGATATAGATGTGAGCAATACACACACACACATACACACACATGCTGATTGATTGTTTCACTAAGGTGGCAACAACATCTTTGAGCCAACTTTAAAACAAGAAAGGACATTTGTTGTTTACTGACACAGTAATTAAGTTTCCAGATTTGTTTTCATTCATTATTTAAACCAAAAAATATTGCCACTTAAATAATTTATAGTGAATTCAGATTAAATGCTATTGCTACAGGAACTGAAAGGAAACAAGTTGCCTTTTGTTGCAAATTTCCATAGTTTTGTTCTATCACTTGAACTTTTCAAATGGCCTCATTTTCCTAAAGGATCTGAATTATTCATGCTTCCTCGATTACCATCCAGAGTAGTTCTATACATTGTTCCCCTAATGTAACAAAAAAGGAGAGAAAAACCTCCCCAAGAAATCTTCTTGGGGTTTCTGAATCAGATTTTCATGGCAGGGCCTGCAACACTGCCCATCTGTAATGTTGTTTCTTTTGTAACCAATTTTCAAAATGACTAATTTCTTTGTTTGGCTCCTGCTGAGTAGATAAAAGACACCGTGCTGAATGATGATGACATCGGGGACAGCTGCCATGAGGATTTCCTCCACAAGTAAGCGCTCCAATGCAGACAAATGGAGACAGATGATGAACAATGCCTGTTTAACACCCATCAACCTACCAATGATGAGTAATGGCTCTCTACTTTAGTGAAGGTTCCTCCTGAGAAAAGGATTGGAGCTAAATTGCTGTTTAGTGTTGACAGTCTGGAAAGTCCATTTTGACAATAAAGCTCCCAGCTGCTCTGAGCTGACCTGGATTAGTTCACCATCATCTGTGGACATGACAAAGTGTCAACTCAGAAATATTTAATTATAGAGTATATTTTTATACCACCAATCAGGGATGGACAAAACATGGCAGACACAAGGTGTAGTTTAGATTAAAAGCAAAACTTGTCAGGCCACATTTTGGTTGGAGCGAGGCTAATGTGACTTCCCATTGGCCAGAGCCATTTCACTTCTTACTCCAGGCTCTTGATTGTTTACTGGAGTCAGTTCATCCATCTCCGTCATGATTCCTAAAAGCTGCCATTAATAATTAGCGTAATGCCAATGGCGCTAATTGGTTATAATTTACAACCCTTTGTCTCTTTGGTTCAGGGCCATCAGCTCTCATCTGCAGACTTGTGGCTGTTCAATAGTCGTGGGAAGCAATCCAGAGAAAGTAAATAAGGTAAATTTACTGGATTAGTGGCTGCACACAGACAGGATTTGTAAACCATCTGCATAGTTTAAAAGCAGGCCGTTCTGAACAGGTTTTTGCAGTAGTTTGAATCTCAAGCTGACATTGCAGAGCAGATTTGCTGCTTCAGCTGTCAACAGAAAAAAGTGATTATATAATGGTGACACTGTAGATTAGACTTCTCTACTCACCCCTTGCTTTCCCAACTGCTTCAGGGAACTATGGTGGCCTTCACATACCAAAAATATGTTAATTTGCATGGTAGATGGCCCAAAATGGAGGCCTCCGTAAAGCAAGTCCTTGCTGGAAGTAAAATAAAACGCTGGCTCTAAGGTTATGAAAACCAAGCCATTACACGTTTAATTAGACATACATACTTCTGAATAGTATATTCAGTGTTTGCCAGTGAAAACTGCTAAATGTTACACACTGGACCTTTAACTGTTGTTTAGTTGACTTGAGGCCCAAATTGACAACCATTTACATGATTTTATTTTCTATCTAACAGCCAGGCCGAAGGCTAATACCAGATTAAGGTCTATAATTAAATGTGGCTTTTTAGTAATTATGGTCCTGATTTTGCAGCAGTTCACCTTCGTTTTAATCCAACGAGCAGCAAATCTGAGGTAAAAGAACAAAAACAACCAAACGAAACAAAAGGCTGTTCAATTTCTGTCCATATTTAAAAACTAGAAACCCAATACAGCGTGATACAGTGTCAAATAGCTTGATTAAGTTTTTCAATTTATTTTGCATGCCCAAACCTTTGACTGAAATCTATTTAATATACTTTCTGTTTATTTTACTGAACGCTTTCATTAGTTTCAGTTTTTAACTCTGTCTCTGTTTGTCTTCTTTAAGATTGTGCGAACTCTTTGCCTCTTCCTCACTCCTGCCGAGAGGAAGTGCTCCCGCCTCTGCAAGGCTGACTCTTCTTTCAAATATGACACGGGCCTATTTGTCCAGGGTCTTCTAAAGGTAGCCGCCAGTTCGTTAGTACATTTGTTTGAACTCGCGCCTGGTTACTGCTCTGTGTGTTGTCTGCTTGTTTGATCTTGCCCATGCTGTTGTCCTTGTTTTTACCCCCCCTTCAGACATTTTTTTTCTTTCTTTTTTTTTTTTTTTTTTTAACAAGATCCATTTATTAACTTATTTCACAGGGGCAGAAACAGCACATAGATCATTGCACAACAATAATCCAATGCAATACATACTGCATTTAAATACAGTACTGCTTCCGTTTTGTCTTTGTGAACAAAAACGGTTTATGATGATTTATATACTGTGTTCTTCATGTAATACTTTCAAATCTGACTGAGGGAGCATTTGTGTGTATACAGCAGCAGCATTCGGGGTGGATGCGGGTAAAAAGCATTTATCCTCTCAAACTACTGAATAGGTATATATACTGTGGTATTAATGACAAAAATTATCACAGGTATCAGTTTACTGTGGTATTGTTAAAATATGTTCAAAATGTAGAAGACAAAAGACTAAATAAATTAAATACAGTGAAAAAATATGTATGAAAACTGTGCAAAATTAAATACAACTGTGCAATATTAATAATAATCTCACTTATAAAACCTTGAATAAGTAATTCAAGTGTTTAAATAAAAATAAGAGTCATTATAAACACATTCCACAAAGTAACAGTTAAATTTCAGCTTTAACAAGATTGTAGGGTTTGGTGATTTCAGTTTTGCAAAGTAAATCCACGATTGGAACTTTGTGCAATTGAATTCACTTCTGAAACGTCTCGCTTCTGGACGCTTCTTTGTGTTTTGTGTCTCACTTTACCAGTACAATGTTGCTATTGCCTTCTTGTCTTGAAATTGTTTGCCTTGTGCAGCGTGGGAATGTCCTTGGATGACACGAGAAGTTTCTGCACGGATCACTGCTCTGCTGTGACGCAAAAGAGTGGGTAAACAAAAACAAGGGCAGCAAAAAAGCTGATAGAGTTGATTGACTTGTTAAGAACATGAGTCTGTTAAGTACACACTGACACTGTTATGTATCTTATACAATATTAGATTTCCGTGTATACATGCAGAAACCAGACGAATAAAACAAACTAAAGGATAGCACAAGTTCCATACTTGAGATATGAAATAATACATTAAAACCCACACATGATGCCTACATAGCATGTTTTTTTTTTCAAAAAGCTATTCTGATATTCACCCTTTGTGGGTTTTATTTCCATGTGTCTGCTCCCCTAAACGCTGTGTCTTCTGTGCTTTTTCACTGGAACAAGACATGAATAACACGAACATGTTATCACACATCTGACACAAAACAAGGACGGCACTCCCAACACTCCCCTTTAATTCAAAACACTGTGCAGTGTTAACAATGCTAATAAAACGATGCCTGATCCGCCCCCTTCCTCTCATCAAATCAAAATTTAATTTTTTCCTCACTGGCGCATGCCCCACCCCTCCACTTTGTTTTGTGAAAATTGGCTCAGTAATTGTTTTGTAATTAAACCAACAGATGCAGGTGAAAATATAGCCTCCTTGGTGAAGGTGATAATCATACCAGATAGTGAGATGATAAGCCCCAAGTTCACATGTTGATGTTGATAACTGGCTTTTCCTTCCCCTGTTGTTTAATTCCCAGGATTCCACAGGCAGCTTTGTCCTGCCCTTCCGTCAGGTTCTCTACTCCCCGTATCCAACCACTCACATCGACGTTGACATCAACACCGTGAAGCAGATGCCGCCGTGCCACGAGCACACATACAACCAGAGGCGCTATATGCGGTCAGAGCTGAGTGCGCTCTGGAAAACCGACAGCGAGGAGGACATACCTCCAGACACGGTCATTTACACTGATGAAACCTTCACACCTGACCTGTGAGTCACACACACAGACAATCCTTGCCTGACCTGAAAGATGCACACATTTGTACATATTCTAACTTTTAATCTAATATTCCTTTTTTCTCAGCAATATTTTTCAGGACGTCATGCATAAAGATACCTTGGTGAAGTCATTTATAGATGAGGTGAGACGACAGTTTTTTATTTTTTTCTTAAAGTGAAACATCATATGAAACGTACACCCAAATTCTCTTTACTGTCGCTAGTCATGATTCCTCCAAATTCTGAGGAGTTTGCTCTTAAAGACAGAGATTATTCAAAGTGATACTGAGCCTCCTCTACATGAACATGGTATTTATAAAGAAAAAGATCTTTAATTTGTTTTTATTTCTTAATGATTTGCCATTTTTAAACCCAAAGCATGTATTCAATCAGCCCTTTTAGGTGAAATCACCAAGCGGAAATTAATTGGGTAGCCATTTTTTGTGTGATCCTTACAGCGGTAAGTCATATTGACAACACTCCTGGAGTGATGGTTACTATTTGTAACAACAATATGTTGCTTTTTCAAGGTTAGCACAAAGGAGGAAGATGGGGGGGGTGGTGTAGTATTAATTATTATGAAGTTTTTCCAGCTGACTTGTGGCCTGGACTACTAATTTGCATCCTGTGTCATACCCAGGTGTTCATGCTGAAGCCGGGGCTGTCCCTGCGGAGCACCTATCTGGCCCAGTTTCTGCTGCTGCTCCACAGGAAGGCCCTCACACTGCTCAAGTACATCGAAGACGAAACGTAAGAACCGTCACAAATGCTGTGTTTCCGTCATGCTGCTGAAAATGGTTTGTAACGGTATGGTTTGGAATGGTAAAGCCCTGGGTCGGGCTTGGCATTTCGACTGACAACAGTACTTGGTAGGCGGGGTGTAGGAGCCATACATGTAAGTTTTGTATATTTATTCTGTGTTGATTGATGCTGGAATTGGTGCACACTTGGGATTGGTATATTGGTGATGGGTGTGTCACTACCGGGAGTATGTGGCGATAAAGGATTGTTGTCCCCAGTTCACTGGTTGCTGGTTGTCAGTCATGACATAGGGTGAGCTAGGTGGAGCGAAATCTTTTGTTGACTAATACAGTGGCTTGTCATTGAAGTAATCTAATGATGATTGGCCGCTATATGGGGTGTGGGCTGTGCCTCATGGCTGCATGAGCAGGCCATCGTACTGGTGTGACAACATTGAACGCTAATCAACAGACAACAATGGAGGACATCCATTTTCTACTCTTTGTTTGTGGCTGATTGTTTCAACAAGACGCCAAGCTTTGTATAGAGAATAGACCGCAGGCATTTGCCTCGACTTTCATGGGATATTTACACGAAGGAGTGAAATTTTTCTGTCGCCCAATCAGCCTTTCTATTTGACTCTGGTACTCGAAGGGAAGGGTTCCAAGAACGGAACAGTTGGGGTTATTTTATTACTACTCTTACTGGAAATGCTAAAAAAATACGTACCATGCTGTACCAAAGCAAACATATCACATATGAAGAGTGCAGCAGGAGATGGCCTTGGTTAAATGTATTCAAGTGCAGGAACATTTCCCCAACTTTCTGGTGAAGGGGTGGAACTTGCACAAGGGTTACTGGCAGGAAAGGTTCAGGAAAATGTCTAGAGTGGCATTTGCTGACATGGGCCTTCTCATGTATTACCCCTCCTGAGAATTTCAAGAAAATGTCTGGACTTTAGTGCATGTTTAAAGCAGAGGAATAAGAAATAACCAAAATAATTAATGTACTGTGGTTGCACTTGCTCAGACAGCAACATGATCACCACATGCCCGAGGACACACAGAATCAAAAAAGCCTAAAGCCCTGTAGCCTATTCATTCTTGTCATATCAGTGAATCTTTGTGATAATATGCAAGAATTTGCTGTGCAGTGGTGAGGATATGGCAGCTCTAGAGGGACAAATCATCAAGCAAAGGATGACGGGGAACTGACGAGATTATTTTCAACTGAGAAACATCTGCTCGTCCTCGCTGTCCGAGTTCAATAGTGCAGAGAGGTGTGTCCTTTGTGCACGACACAGAACTGCCTGAGGAATAAGGATAAGTTACTCTGATTCACTTGACCGGAGGTGCACAGCAGACACTCGATGAACAGATGAAGATGAAGACCAGGATGTCAAACAGTGAGCGAAAGATAAACATATGGTCAGGATACCATGCGGGGAGAGTGCACAGAATGTAGGCTCCTTTCCACTGAGCTGCAGAAACGAACAGATGAGTCACCCAGCTCCCTCGCCCTGCTCTTGATCTGTAGCTGTGATGTGTTGCTCAAGAAATCTAGAAGGTACAGATATTTTTGGCATTTGAAAATGGTCAAATCTGAGCCCTGACACCACAGTTAATCAGAGTCATTATGACTTACACTTGCCAAAAGTAAGTGTGAACTAACAGCTCACAGGGCTTGGGTTGTTACATCAGCTAACTTTGCTGAAATATCTTGCTAATTTTCTCTAAACCCCTTGATATGTAAACAATAGAATACTTGGTATTGTAGTTCTAGCACTATTAAAACAAATAAATCATTAAATATCGTGAAAAAATAAAGCGAAAGTTTAAGTTGTCGTAGGAGTCTGGAAAAGCATGCAGGAATGTAGCGATAAATCCCACCTCCTCCTCTCTGCTCGCTCATCAAAGCTCTGCCCATAAAGAACATCATGTGGGAATCATCTGCATAAAACACTCCTAAATTATCATTGTGCTGGTTGAGGTTAAAGGGGACAGTCATGCCAGCAAATCAATCCATTCAGTTCAAATACAATGTTTTATGTGTTTATTACAGCATTGTAAGGGCTGCAGTACAGGATTTTCACCCAGACAAATGTATTGACTCATGGCTATCAGCTGAGCCGGCCCGAGGCATAAGCAAGCTAAGTGGCTGCGTCGGACCAATATTTTAACATCTAGATATCTTTACATGCGTTCATATAGCTCAAAATAGTGTTTATCAAAGTTTTGTCATTCTGTCATCAAGATTGTACTTAGTATCTAGTGCAAATTTGCACATTTATTCCAAGTTTTGAAAACCAAGGCTATTGAACTGGTTTACTACTTTGCATCAAGTGCAATTCTGCTGTTGTATTTTCTTACTTTTTGTAAGTGCTCCACTTTGAATATGAAAGTGCAAATTAAAACGAGGCAGTTTTTTCTGTGATTTTACGGCCCTGTAAACAAAGAGTGACACTGTTTTGGGGTAAATAACATAGCTAAAATATACAATGTAATAGTCAAGCACAGGCGACTTCTAGGTGGTGGGAGGGGGCCCCAAATCAGATTCGGCTTAGAAGTCACCATAAAGGCTTGGGCTGGCCCTGGCTAAGAGTGTGTGTGAAGAGGATGTCAACAAATAGGATGTGTAGTGTATAAATACTAGGGGTGGGTCAAAATATCGATTTGGTGATATAGCATCCTTCCTCCTGCAATACGATAATCGATACGCCAGGGCAAATATCGATATTTTAATCAACAAATGGAGGCGCTCTCAATTTCCCTCACTGGGTGTCACTACTACTACTACAACGAGATAATGGCAGAGAACGCTACGTTTTAGAGATGCTACTTCTACGTTCAATACATAGACTTCATGCACTTGTTGTGAATAAGTAGAGAAATCTTGCACTTTAGACGGATATCATGGATCTCCATATGATTGTCCTGCAATATATTGATTATCACAGAATCATTCTATCACAACATTGCTATCGTGGAATTGCGTGTCGTAACGTATCGCCAGTTACCCTGTGATTCCCACCCCTATTTAATTCAGACTATAGCTTTAAATTCAGATTTCCCCACCAGTGTGTCCTTTTAAACCTCACAGAAAACAAGTTCACAGTGAGCAGTCGACTGACATCTACTGACTTTGTGCCTCTGTATAATCACACCCGCCACAGCATCAAAGCTGAATTTTCCTCTCTGATAAATAAAGTGTGGGCATAATTTTAGTATTCCCCTGGTTACATTTGCGTCCTTCTGGCGGGACAATGCACATAATGTATATGCATGTGGACAGGAGCACGGAAAAGTCTGTCCTTGAGTTTTAACATGTTGGGCAGATCTCATCAAACAAACACCGTAACACCCAGCCCTCTCTGTTTATGGTACCTGTCATGAGATCGTGCTGCGCGGTGTGCTAGCTCACTCAATTCGACCTGAGTGGTGGTGATTGATTGTCTGGTGACACAGAATGATGAATCCTGAGCATCACTTCCTTCTCCTCTATAATGCATAAGTGTTAAATGAAGTAAATAATATATGGAGTAAGGAAATCATGTAAAGCAATGATTTAAAGCATGTTGCCTTCACAGCCATGTAAGGCTCAGAGAGTCTGGAATGAAGCCAGCAGCGTCATGTTTCCCCATCATCATCAAAACACCAAATGGTGCTTTTATGATCATCGTTTTAATCACTGACAAGAAACTTGTCATTTATCTGCCTCCCTCAGCCACACAAATTGACTTATTTCCGGTTGTAAGTTGAATCTGGTGGCTTTTAATGGCCTCACACCACCTTTTGCATTAATATGCCTTTGATTTTTGACTGTTAACAAAGAACAGCACCGGTAGCTTTACACTTGACTACATCCACTGAATTCCCTGTATCTCCAGGGACTCGATTCAGTTGTAAAAGGACTAGGAATAATAGTATTACTGGTCATTCTCTCGTCCCATCAGCATTACTGTAACCACCCTGTGGCTCAGCTCCAAAGGCCCAGACTTTTCATCACAGACATTTTTTTTTTTCCATGCCACCCTCCCTGTGGTGACTTGGGTCAACGCTCCATCTGGGCTTGACACATCCTTCTGTGCTCTCATCAGTGAACTGACCTTCCCACTCCTTTAGGACAGCAGTCACTCCATATTTAAATCCTCCGCTTTTTACATAGTCTTCCTATACTGTTGTTTGCAAAAGTCATTTAAAGACTTTCTGCAAGTTATTTTTCCCTATTGTTCTATCTTTAACTCTATATAGAAGTATAGCATTTTAAAAGTGTATTTGTCAGCGTCCTAACTGGTTGGCTCCAGGAAGCCCAGACCAAAGCCCCTTTCTAACGTTATGAAGAGCTCAGTACTCTGCTATTTGGCTGCCTCTGTTTTTGTATCATAAAGCCAACCATGCACAAACTCTGTTCACTCTTGCAGCTGTTGAATAGTGGTGGAACTAGTTGTCTTCAAACTAAGAAGTCCAGTTATTCTAGTCAACATGCAGATGTGTAGTCCCAAAGTGCTTCTGACTGTGTTGTAAGCGTGTGAATGGAGGTGATAGATGTTGTAGGCAGGTGTGTGAAAAATGCTGTGAGTGAAACTCGGTAAAATGCTTCGTTCAGTGTTTCTCAAACTTTTTATACCAATTACCACCTGAAAAAATGTTGAGCGCTCAAAGAAACACCTTAATCATGTTAAAATACAGTGGTGTAAATAGGCAGAGCAAAGTCAGCTACAGATGTTTCATAGGAGCCAGGTTTATTCCTAATAAGATAATTTGCTCTCTCATCCTCCTCCTTTTCCTCACATATACTTTAGACACTGGCAACTGTTTCCTAACTTGTTTCTTATATGATGTATAAATGGCAGCTACAAGGCCACAAACCCCTTAAAGGGGTAATATTATACCCTATTTCTCCAAGTTAAACTTGTTCCCTGGTGTCATAAGGAACATGTCTGTGACATCCTTTGGTCAAAATACCATAAGAATGAAGCACCACAGCAGCTCAATCACCCTGCCAAAACAAGTTAAAACAAAACTTAAGGGACAGGAAATGACATCAGCCGCAGAGGCTACTCTAGCAGGCTACTCCTGTATGCTGAGCGGTTGACAAAGAATACTAACACATAAGTTAAAGGCCATGTTTTTGTTTTAGTCCTTATAAGTATTTCTTAAAATACATCAATTTAAAACCTTATTACAAAATTGAAAATGAAAAAACATTTATTAATTTATATTTAATGACCTTTCAAGGCCCATCTGCAGTCACACACGCTGTCTTAATGGAATATCTTTTTAGGGTCTATTTTACAATAATGCAGCTTTCTTAATGATCGTTATCTCAGCATATGTGCCAACTCTACCCCAGTTGACTATAAATTAGCTACATACAATTATGCCCAGTTCTTTTTTACAAGAAACTGAACTGTGTCCCCGGGGAGGATTTAGTGAAGAGCAAAGCTACTTAACTGTTTTTTTTAATTATTATTTTGTTTTATTGTTGAATGAATGTTCTGTTAACGGTGTACATCCACGGCACTTTAATGCAAAAGGTGCGGTGAGGACAAGCCTGACATACCGTTTCAGTTAATCCAACAGCCGCACCCTAGGGGTTCCTACTTCTACATCATCATGTTTGTACTTTGCTAAGCCTCTGGCTGAAGTCAGAGCCCACCAGAGATTTCACTTGTTTTCTCTCCCATCTCTCATCTCTGTGCTCAAAACCTTTTACTCAAATTAAAAACTTTACAGTTTGTGGAGCCCCAGCCGACGCCATGCCTAATCAGTTCCTCCAGGAATTAGAAATTGGCTCTTTTCCATTATACAGTTGCAGCACTACTCGGCTTGACTCAACAGTTTTTTTTTTTTGCTTTTCCATTAGTGATAGTACCTGGTGCTTTTTTTGGTACTTGCTCGGCGAGGTTCCAAGCGCACTGGGCCGATCCTAAAATGTGATGTCAACAGACTGTCGGCCACTGATTGGTCAGAGAGTGTCGTCACTGGACGCAGTCTACGTGACTGTAGATCAGTTAAAAGACTTACAAATCCTGAAAACATGCTTTAATCTCCAACATTTAGCAAGGAAATGTCTAAAATCTCAACATTTAATGGAGGAGTCTGGTGTATTTAGAGACAGCACTGCTGAAATCACAACCCGTTCAGCCGCATTTCATTTCAGTTCAGTGGCTGTGTCAGAGTCTGAGCTCCAGTCATGAAGAAAGTACTGAACGATTTTAATTAGCTGATTCAAATGATATAGTGCGCCGAAAAAGAGGGGCTTTGCTCGTCACTCATTTGTGTTTGTGTAATAATGAATGCAAATTCAGCCAATTACAGCGACTGTTTGCCAACCTTGGAATTTATCCCAATCACTGCAACTTTGACTAATCACTGTAGTCTTCTGCAAGGCATGTGTCCATGACAGTGGGGCTGTTTTAGCATTCATCACTGTGTTAGTTATATCACTCTTTCTCAGATGGTGGGTTATGGGCCTGGATAATGCCATTTTACTGTACATAGGGATGTGTTGACTTCAGCTGCTCCTCTTTCGTCTGAGAGAGGGAGCTGCAGGACGGGGCTGCAAATAGCTATGCTTTTCACAATCAAATCATTTGTCGATCCATTAGAACAAACATGAATTTATTGTCCTCATATTCAGTCATTTTACAATATGCTGTCATCTATAAATATATTAATACTGGTGTGTAACCATGTTTGTTTTCTGACCTAATATCATAAGAATTGTTGCTGTGATCCCATTATATTCTGTCTAAAATGCTCCAAAATGATGATGATGATGGCATTTTTCACAGCAAAAGCTCCAGAAACAAAACACAACTCCACAAACAAAGCCATTATTCTTGTGCTTGCAGGAAAAGCCCATAAGCGCTCTTGTTTATGGCGTTGCTAACAGCCTGATGTCTAAGGGCAGGTTATTTTACAGGTGTCTTGACAGGGTTGTTTATGCTCACTTGCCATTCTGTATCCACATACATAATTCATGGTGGCATGGCATTCCTGCGCGCACAGCTGCAGCCCCAGCTCAATGCTAATACAGAGCCTCTGACCCTGAGCAGTGTAGGTTGTTAACAGTTGCAGCACAGTGAAACATTTTTGCTCACTTTCATTTGCAGGCAAAAGGGGAAGAAGCCGTTTCGATCCCTGCGCAACTTGAAGACGGACCTGGATCTGATGGTGGAAGGAGACCTGAACATCGTGATGGCCTTTGCTGAGAAGCTGAGGGCAGGACTGCACTCGTTTGTGTTTGGGAAACCATTCTACACCAGCATGCAGGAGCGAGACATCCTCATGACCTTGTGACTCTTATTGTTTACTTGCACTTTATTTATTGGATGGTCAATGAAAACACATGTTTCTGTGCCATTGTTTTCTGTCGTTATTGTGTGTGTGTGTGTGTGTGTGTGTGTGTGTGTGTGTGTGTGTGTGTGTGTGAGTGTGTGTGTTTGAGTGTGCGTTCTCTTGTTACATGAAGGCATGAATATTTAGTTCTGCTGTGCTGGAATGAGAATCTAATTTTGCCTTCCTTTTGTGTCTTGATCAATACAAGGCATGATTTTTATTAACAAAATGGTTGTTACTGTTGTTATGAGCCATTAGAATTAAAGTTTTGATATATTGCCTTGATCATGATGTAAGTTTATTGTTTTAGAAGTTAATTATTCTCTACTGCTGGATTAATTATTCATGTATACAGTGCCTCCTGCTAACAAAGGCTCTGTGTTAATTTATGGTGTTAAACCTCGCCCAGGTACCCACTGGTACATTTGCAATTTAATTGAATTTGTATTTATAAGAAGTAGAAGTTATTAACTTTCATTACTGCCTAGTATTCCGTGGACCTTTGAAACCACTGAACTTGTGGCTTGCCATTTTTAAACACCTGATTAACGACAATGTGTCCAGAATGTGAACAATTCAGATGCAATAACATTCTAAAAATGTTTTTGTCTAATAATGAAGCAGGATAATTTCATAAAAACAAATAAATAAATCAGAAATACGCACAAAGGCACTGCAAATGAAATCTCAATTCAAAAGACTGAAAGCAGCAATCCACGTGTTACAATTATTCAAAGATGTTTTACAACGCTCAATTGTGTTCTTGTTACCTACGCTGTTTCTTTTTGCATTTTTTAAGTCGCACTTTTGTCTAATTTATTTTCAGATAATACAAACTTAAACACTTGTGATCGGTAATCCACAAATATGTCTATGTAGAAACTGTTTAACTGCTGTATTAAACATGTTTGATTAACAAATGTAGTCTGTCCATAATTGCCTTGAGGAAGAACATTATTGTCCTCTGAGTATTTATCATATTTAAAACAAGAGGGAAATTAACCAAAAGTGTTAATGACATAGTCTGATTTATAGTGACTATACTCAAGACCCCCATATGGAGTTATTTCAGCTGCTTTTTTCCCCCCATTATTTTGTTAAAACAGTATTTACAGAGACAAAAAGGAGCATATACATACAAAAAGTACTAAAAATGTGTGATGTAATGTGAGGTGTGTCAATCTGAGTGGATAAACAATGCAGCTCCTAAATATTGTTGCCTTGCTTGTGGCCACTTATTGGCCCCAACTGAAATACCTAAATTGATGCCATAACATTTTATGTCCTCTGAGGAGCATACCCCACTAGTGTCTTTTACTGTTTGTGTTAAACTGTTGGATGATTGGAAAATTATTTACGTACCCAGAGGACGGATTCTGTTAACTTTGGCAACACTTAAAGGGCCTCGTGAATTTATGTGAAATGCCTCAAGACAACAAAATTCATATCAATGAGAAAATTAATTTAAATGACTTTGGAGGCCTGCCCCTGACGTTTCCAGAACCATAACCATGAGGTTTGATATGTTGGAATGGGTTACTTAGCTGTTTGATATAGACATATTTGTTCCTTTCTGTATTAGTTGTGTTCAGGTTGGTGAACCCTTCACTGGGGATAGAACTTACACAGCACAAACTTATTTTACTGAGCTGGACAGATAGCCTATGGAAAATGTCAACGCCAAAAAGGA
Source organism: Microchirus variegatus (assembly GCF_963457635.1). NCBI lineage: Eukaryota > Metazoa > Chordata > Actinopteri > Pleuronectiformes > Soleidae > Microchirus > Microchirus variegatus. The sequence continues at coordinate 12,019,650 of NC_139822.1, read as the reverse complement.
CTCACAGTTACAATGCAATGAATTCCCTTTGGATGATACAGGAAATATTTAGACAAACAACATGTGGCAGGCAGTAACTCTTTGCTTTGCAATAGTTTCCTAGTTATATTTATTTATTTCTTTTTCAAATCAATATTTAGACAATGCACTTCACAAACATTAAAAAATGTCATGAGCAGCACAAAATAAAAGTAACACGTTCAATATAAAATAACTCCCATTGAAAAACAATCACAGGTTGAACACAGGAGCACTCACGCAGCTCCAAAAGCAACGCTGATTGGTCGATTTAACTGCCTGTCTGTCTATGGGCGTGGTCTCTCCATGCTATCTCCTCATTGGTCAGTCTCTGGCTTTGCCCTTTTTCTATTGGTCGCTGTTATGTCTGCTCTCGGCAGAACAGGAAGAGATGTGAAACTGGCCGCCTGCCAGGTAAATACTCACCAGAGGATGCTAGCTATGCCCATGTCACACACGACAAAGGCACAGCAACTCCTGAATAACTGGAGCAAAGATGAAACCACGCGGTTTATCGAGGACACTGAGGTACCTTGCTTTCATTAAGAGACTTGTCTTCGCAGTTTGAATTTGGAGAAGTTACAGGGCGCGGCCTGCTGTCGTTAGCTCGCTAGCTAACAACATTGCTAACCTTGTGATAGTAAGCACTTAGCATAATAACTGCATTATCCACAAGCTGAAACGTCATAAGCCACGGAACGGGTCAGCTGCCAGTTGATAGAACGATACTAACACCAACCAGTTACGTTTGCTGGCAGATCGCGGTCGTTACGAGTGCTGAGGATAATGCTTAGGAAATTACTCAAGACCTGGGATTAGCTTTGAGTGTGGTTAGTACATGTACAGTGAGGCTGTGTGTTCCGGATAATATCTGTAGTGGGATACATTTATAATTCAGTCTTTAGTCATGACTTTCCATGGTGAGCTTATGTCAACACTGAGAGTTGTGTCAATGAGAACTTACGCAGTTTAGCATGTAAACAAAGCCGGATACAGTCGCTTGTAGTCTCCACTTTCTGTTTGCTTGTCATCCTCCTCAAACTGAACCCAAAGTTTATTTTAGGTCATGACTTCAAAGTGATGCTCTGTGAATCATGTCCTTGTCAGGTAAACGTCTCTAGCATTTCAGTCAATTATTTTATCAAGGTGTTGCCAAGCATGGGAGGCAGAGTTTCAGTTTCAGATATTATTGTAATGCCCCTGATTTTGCAGTGGTTGCATTCTAAGTAAAGTTCCTTTGTGTATTACCACTCAGTATGAAGTGGTGTACTCATTATCCAGGAACACAAATGTTTCAACATACAAACGTCTCTCTTTTTCACTGTAATTAAACTGACACTTTTCCAAACTTGTGTGATGTGTTCAGTGTCTCTCAGGACACTCACATTAAAACATTTGGATCCAGCTGTGGTAAATTAATAAAAATTAGTAGGTGTTTGTATTATTTCATTTTACCGTCTTTACAGTGCACTTTAAGTCATTGTTTATAAACCAAAACTGAAAACGGTGTGGTAACTATGATGACTCATGTTGCAGGCATGTTTCTATTGAGATCTATTCTTGATTTCATTGTTGGGTCATGTGTGTAAACAGAACAGGTTGGTATCTGGCAGGGAGTTGGTTTAAGGCTGGTGCTAAGTCTAAATAAAATCTGCTCAGATCTTCTCAAAGAGAAGGATGTGGTTGTGCTTCCATCTCAGTGGTTTTATGAAACTTAATTTCAAACTGTAGTTAGTAACTTTTAAATGTAAGCAAATGAGTTCACACAATGGTGATTAAGCCTATCAGCTTCACATGACTCTCTCTGTGTTTCACAGTGTTGTGGTGTTTTGATCTCATGTTGTTTGATGCCATTCCTGTGCTGCACACAGCAAGTGATTTGTTTAATGTCTAGACAGGCTGAGGCAACTGTGGCTTATGACATTCACCAAAAACATTTTATCAATTTATGAAAACATTTTTCCCTTCAATTAATTTTGCCTCTGTTTTTATTGGGTGGGTTAAAAATTGATCTTCCAAATCATATTGATATTTATTTGGAAAATCTGATGTTGATCGATAAAATCCTTAGATCTCTCTGTTAATATATGGCATTTGTGTATCCTTTGTATTAAGTTTTATTTTTTTTAATCTTGTGAGTCTCTTGCTGTCATGCGAGACTTGATCGCGATAGTCTCTTGTGACCATGACAGTCTGGCGTGACTGCAGACTTGTTTATTACTTTGCCATCTTTGGTGAAGAACCAGAAATATTCCCACACGCTGCTTTTCAGATGCTGTGGCATAGTGATTTTGCTCAGGAAGACAATTTCGCTTGTGCGTGTCCTCCATTGTCACCACAAAACAACATAACTCTTGTCTTCTTCTGATGGGCAAAGAGTTAATTCATGCAGGCCAAGCTGCACTCACAGTGCCCACTGTTGGACAATTAGTTAAATACTCTAATATCTGATGCTATTTGATTCTTTTCCTTTTTAAGTGTGAGTGAAAATACTGCAACCCGTATCTTGGGAGTTGTCCTCCGTGCTGGACATACGGTGTTACTTTGGACTTTATACTCCCAACTCTGGTGAATGCAATGCACTTTCATAGGCAGCAGTGACATTGCACTTGCAGTACAATGCAGACGTGTATTCTACTTCTTAAAAACAGTCATTCTGCAGTTGAATGGGATAGGCACTTCTTGCCCTGACTGCCCCTTTACTGCTAGTGTATGAACACACAAACACTTCCTCAGTCAGGCTCTGATAGTTTTGTTTGCAGCAGCCCTAATCATGTTAATCACATCAGGTTTTTTTTTTTTTTTTACTTTCCAGTTGCTCAGCTTTTGTGAAATGTGGGTATTATGCTAATGATTATGTTGTGTTATACAAATAAGTCCATAAAATTCAAAATCTTAAGAAATAAATAGCATTTTATGTTTTTCTTTGTTCGCTCAGTTCCTGTGCCATGTCTGACATGTGGCTGTTTTAGTTGTAGACGCCAGACTGAGAGCCTGTAGCCATGGATGGACATGTGGCCAAAAACAATGAAAGCTCCTTCCCCAGCGTCTTGGATCTTGATGACTTTCTCACCAAGCACGACTCGAACCTCATCTGGCTCCTCTCTGGTAAGTCCTCTGCGTCTGTGCTTGTGGGAAAATATCCAGAACAAGTCAGGAACAAATGTGTCAGGTTGCATGTCGGTGGCTGAGCAAACTGTTGCTTGTTTTTGTCTAAACGTTCTGGGTTTTTTTTTCTTTTCATCACAATTTATGTTATACATTGATTTTCATATAAAAAGTCTATTGAAACGTGTTAAGTTATATCAAATATTATTATTAATTCAATACTAACAATTCATTATTTTAGTAGTAGTGGTTAACAAAGTTGTCCTACTTTCATTTGAGATCGTATTTTAAATTTGAGCCAACACTATCCATGGTTCCAAGCAACAGTAAACATTGAGAATATTCTTCAACATACTGTATTACTATTATTATTAGTGTTGTTGTTGGGGTGTTGTTGATGCAATATATTAATTTGGGATGATTGCATTAGTTCAACAGTTAATTGTTATGAATCACATTTTAATCACATGTTAAAATTATGTTATTATCATGGGAATTGTAGTAATTTATGGGAATTGATGAGAATGAATGGGAAATTTCAATTTAAAGAAGCACTCAAGTGACTCTTTCCAATGTATCTTTGTTGGATATCAAATAAATGCAGTGAACATTTGTTAATGAACTTGACTTTTACATTTATGAGATTATTTCATGTTAAAATAAGTTCTCATCTAGGCTGCTGTGTTCACAAAAGCAACCAAAAAACTAATAAAGGTGGAGTGAGTCTATGAGACAGAGAAGCAGCAGAATTATTTCTCACCATCTCTCAAGAGTTACAGCTTCATTTATTCATTCATTCATTCATTCATTCATTCATTTCACCTTCTGACCAAGTGTCCTCTGCAGTTGGACCGCAGTCTTTTTCCTGAAATAACATTTTGTTTTTGTTGAGTATGCCACACAAAGATTAAGAGCTGTTTATAAAAGTGTGCCACCGACCAACTCTTCCGCTCTCTTTCTCTAATTCGAATGCATTATGTTTGGCCCTTTAATTAATCACAATTTTCACTGACAGCCCTAGTATTACTATGATTAATAGTGAACGTGTTCCAGTGTGCTTCTTTCTGCCTGAGCTGTTTATTATTGAACTGACTGACATCATTTGATGTGTTTTTTTTCCTTTTCAGCCACCATTCTGTCCTGTGGATGGATCATCTATTTAACTTATTACAACTCCCGCAACATCGGCCTCATCCTCACCCTCATCATCAACAGACTCTACAAGGATGGCTACATTCACATCGGTATGTTTTGCCAGAAGCTCTGTCGCAAACTTCAAGGAGTTAACTCAGCCTCCTGAATATTTCATAACGAGCCAGGTTCCCTCAGTGTTTATCTCCATAGAGCATGAACAACAAACTGCACCAACACCATATCACATTTCTCCACATAAGTGACATGGGAATTAATTTGTAAGGCAACTTGAAGCCATGAATTCAGTAGAGGAATTAAGGACAAGTTTACGAGGCGAGCGCCAATTTTTGGAAGTAAACAGGAGCATAAATCCATGTAATCTAAGCTCAATTTCAAGGCAGAATTAGTTTTTCTTTTTTGAAACCAGGCTGGGACAAAGGCTTTGTCTTTTTACAAGGTGGCCTGAGTTTACATAGAGAGCCCTGACCAAAGCAAGGTCGAGCTTCATTTCCTGTCTTCAGTCAGACAGCAGAAAAGTCAATAATACCACAAACAGACAAACAGGCCACAGTAATTACAGTTGAATCAGTTGGGAGGTGTAGTCGTTCTTTTGACATGAACATAATTAAAGCAGAGGAAGACGACATCGACAGCAGAAAGGATTCATTCAAGGAAATCATGTTTTTCTTTTCTAACTCTGTGTCCACCTGTGACCTTATAGTTGTACAGTCGGATGTTAAAGGTGTTTTTTTTCTGAATGATGTGAGAGGGAGACTGAAAAGATGAATACATTTTGTGAATCACATGTTGGTGGTTTTTATTTTCATCACGGCTGCACAGCTACATTTTCTCATCTCGGCTGAAGGATTTATGGTAAATGTCTAATTGAGGTTTTAATTTGCGACTACATTATATTCTATTGCAGTGATGATTGATCCTTTAAAAATGTGAACTGTTTCTAATATGTACGAGTTGCATAGGAGTTAGAACTGTCAAAAATAGAATAAATAAATTGCAGCCTTAGTAAATGTGCTAAACGCATTGTTAAAAATAGATAATTTGATTTAAATGTGTTGTCCAGCCGTAAACATTATCTACCCTTTCCCCTCCAGGCTCCTTCTCTTTCTCTGTGCTGTCAGGAAAAATCATGTTCAGAGATGTCTACTTCATCAACCAAGACATGTCTATCAGGTAACATGACTTGTTATACATGCTCTTCCTCCTCTGTCCCTCCGTTTTATAACCTCACAGCTTAGTTTGTAACATTTTGTTTGTCTGTGTAACAGGATACAGGACGGCTTCCTCATCTTTCGCTGGTGGAAAAAGTATAACCCAAAACAGAAACAGCATGGTGAGCTGACTGCGATTACTCCCTGAGCGAAAATAAAAATGAAGTGTGTCGTATTTTTAGATTCATGCTAATCATGTGTTCACTGATCAACTGAACTGACAGTGCCGTTTATGGTTAGATCATTTTTCTTGTTCTTGGATCATTATTTGGAGCAGTAGCAGGATGGATGAAAAACATGCACAGATGCCCTGATGATGATGTGTTTTATGGTGTCTCGCTTATTCTCTTTTCTTCCACCAGACCCCAAGGCAGAGACCAGGCTTTACGTGACAGTCAACGGCTTTGAGTTTCACGTCTACAACCGCACCGACCTCTACGCCCGTCTGCAGGAGACCTTCGGACTTGAACCCACGCTCATTAAGCCTAAAAAAGATGAAGAGAGGGGACAGGAAGACGGAAGCAAGACCCTGGAAAGGTACAGCCATAGCTTTCACCTAGTTGTTTTTTGCTTTATTTTAAAATGTAAGGCTTGGTTTGGTAAAATTCAAACATTAATTTCAGAGTGTTTCCAGTATGAGTCTCACTTAAAGGTACAGTGTGTGAAATTTGGCAGCATGTATTGGTAAAGTTTCATGTTGCAGCTGAATATCCCTCACCTCGTCTTCTGAGTGTGTTTGGAGAATCTACGTAGCCCTTCACTTAGCATTAACATTCAATTTGATTAATTCACTTCATCAGGGACAATGCAGTGAAGCATAGTGGAAATAAAGTGCATCTGGTGTACTGCACATTATAGCAATTCACTAGTTTGCAACTCCTGTCCCTGGCTGGGCTTTTCAGGAATAAAAAATTGTTAAAAAAATTTATGATTAAAACGAACTTTCTTAGTTTTCTGCTGGGATTTCCTGGCTGGGTGACCTTTCTGGGATTTTCTTCTGGTTTCTTTGCTTCATATAACAAAGAAATCATTAAAATTTATGAATTTTGTTTGAGAACATCATCATGTTGAGCTTTGGGAAACACAACACAACATTTTTCCTGACATTAAATGGACCAAACATCTTTTTCCATTGAAGTGTGCAGATTTGCTGTTGTCACATAGCACATTTGGAGCAAAGACACAGAAGACAATTAATATATTCAGTATCCAGTAACCAAAAGTCGTAGTACAAACTGGCAATGTTGTACTAATGACCTGTTTTAAGATTGAATATCTTCTGGTCCTGATTTAGTGTGGACATCAAAGCAGAGAGTCCAGAGCCCACGTCGTCTTGGCGCTCCCTCATTCCTGTCATCAAAGTTAACATCAGCACCGTAAGTAACTCAGAAATGTAACATATGACATGGAATTAAGTGAGTTGGGGTTTGAGAAAGGAAGCCATGATTTCCAGGAAATGTCCTCTTCATGTTCTTTTATGTTGAAAACAAAAGACGTTTCGTCCTCACTCTGTGTGTTTGCTCATCGTCAGGGTCGCTTGGCATTTGGGAACCATTTCCTCCCACAGACTCTGTGTGTGAACTTTGAGGATGCCTTCCTGACATACGCCACAAAGCCTCCATCCAGCCACCTGGACCAGTACATGCACATCGTCAAAGGCTCACTGGAAAATGTCCGCGTCATGCTTGTTCCAAGCCCACGCTACCTGGGCTTGCAGAATGATGAGTGAGTCCAGCTCATATGTGTTTCTCTCTAAAATCACCTTTTTATGAAGGCTCTAAGAGTTTGCTGTTTAAGTTTAAAATGATGTTTATATAAAAGAAATGGCAAAATAGATGAAACTAGAGGGCACCTGAACCTCTTTCTCCATGTACATACAAACGATATGTGATTTTTCTTACATTGCATTTTGAATTGCGATATAATTTTTTGCAGATTTAAAACAAGATGGAATACTATTACAAGATGGAATACTACTACATGAATTACCATCAGAATATCAACTAAACTTGAATGAACTTAATGATTTTTCTGGCATAGAACATACAACAGTAATTGATAATTGCATGTAGGACTGGACAGTACAGTGGTTTCTATTAAATTATTCCAATATATAATATTAAATGTGATATAGAATGATGCATTACCTTTTATAGTGGGATATGTATCTAATTTTTTTTGTCCATATCACCCAGCCCTAATTGCGTTTCAAAATGCAATTTCAACACACAAGGAAACAACATCATAAACATTACCCCTTTGCAGGGGTTATGCATAATGTAACTGTGACTCTATAATGTGTTTTTTATGCATTCAAAGCAAATTTCGCAACTTCTAACACCATCGTTTTTCATATGATGCCTTTTTTAGAGCTTCCTCCAAAAATATTTCTAGTGATAAAGCTCTTGGCAGAGGAATAATAACTTCGAAATGTCCCTTGCTAGTCATGTTTTAAGCATGCTGTAATATCTGCAGAAAAGGAGCTTATTATACAGCTTAAAATGGATAATGGTCTCTCTCTCTCTCTCTCTGTTTTTGCCTATTTACATTGTAATATGTTATGCATGCCATGAATCCTAAACACAGTAAGACGCAGTACTAGCTCTGTATTTCTCTGTTTATTCGAACCAACTTTTAGTGCTACAGGTATAAATTCTTAAAGTTTTTTTTTTGCTTGTTTATCCATTTATTGCATGACTGCGGTCACTTTGCTGAGTGTTGAAGCTGCTGCCTTCTTAAAGGTTAAGTCTGTTGGATATACTGTAGAAAAAAAAGGTCAGGGTCTATGGGCCTGAACTTGGCATTTTTGATACCAACATTTTGGCAGAATGATTAAACTGGCAAATTTACCTGTTCTGAGAAGCAAAGTCTTAAAACATCATCCCCACTAAAGTGCATGAAATAAAGTTAAAGACTCCCTCTATAAAAAACAAACAACCCTGTGGCCCTCTTAAAAAAAAGACATAGGGCCTGATTTACTAAAGCTTTGCGCGTGCAAAAACGTGTGCAAACTGGATTGCACACGCAGATCTGCGTTGATGCTGATCTACTAACAAGGCGCAACGAGGAGTGCGTCCCTCAGACGGGCAAAATAGCACTCGCAACCCATCTAGCGTTCTTGCCTTAATGCATATGCAATATGGGGCGTTTACACGCTATTTTGCGTGTGATGGGAGGAGAACATGTAAATATGTTATTTTAGCACGCGCAAAGTGATTTATCAAACCTGAAACTGATTGCGGTGCTTATTTTTGCGTCTATATTTAGCACGTTTGAAAGGCAGGTCTTAAATGGCACAGCGGTGCGCACACATGGCTGCGGTTATTTATAGTTATATTATATTTGTAAATCAGGAAATTACGCTTTTCCACAGCATGTTCAACTACGCGTTCACAGATGATGCACATTAATTTCTTATTTGGTATATCTGAATAAATTAAATATAGATATCCATAGGAGAAATGCGTGTTTGTAGTGGTATGGGCTTACCTTGGTCTGCAGTTTGTGGTTCAAGGAGGGTTCGTACCTATGTTCCCCGGTTAAGACCAGAGAAACGGGGAACCCCGCTTTACCTTAACGGGTCCAGCTCTAACCTGGTCTACTCTCGGTGCACGGCGAAGCGCAGGTGGCACAGTGCGCACACGTCACCAAAACCTCACAGGCAGGTTACCCTAACCCTAACCCTTCCAGTTCCAGGCACATTTAAATGCAATAAATAATCACAACAATCACTATTTAATGTAACTATCTGAATCAGCTATAGATATATTACATCTATATCGATTGCCCCGTCGCCTCTGACGTCAGATCAAAGGGTGTTGGCACGCGTAATGGAAACTCAGCCTGACTGAATGAACACAGATGAAACCATTATTGCTTCACCCATTATTTATTTATTTACTTATTGACAAGAAAGTCACACATCCATTGAAAATAGACCTATGTGTAATCTTCAGAGAAACAGCAGAACTCGCTCCCTGGCAGCTGTCAGTGAGCTGCAGGTGAGTCAGGAGGAGAGTGCAGCACCTTCTTCTTTTTTCTTTTTTTTTTCTTACGGCAACATCCATAGTCCATAGTTTTCTTTGTTTGATACGTCAGGTATAATGGTGGAGCTGTCCAAAATACTGACGCAGGATTAAAATAATAATAATATAAAAAGGTCATATGGACCTGGGGAACAAGGATGTCATATATGCCTCGATCCCAGTTATCTGCTCATCAAGAACGTCAGCTGTGCTTTCTGTTCAGTGGCTTCAAATTTCATTCTGCGCTTCCGTTGAGTCTACGCTTTCTCCATGTGGACAACTCTTGACTCGCGCAAAATCCTCATTTAAATAGGGCGGTCTTAACCACTTCTGCGCCTGTAGTCGATTGCGGCCGCAATCTTAGTAGTTCACCCGCAAAACGTAATCCAGTAACAGGCGCAGTCTTTCTGCTCGCGCAAGCAATTTAGCGCTTTCTATTTGGAATCTTAGTAAATCAGGCCCATAGTGTCACGCTCGCAGTCTATCCACGTTGTACTGAATTATTTATTGAAAACCAAAACATGTATAAAATTGAAATTGAGTTTCCTTATGCTCGGGAAAATGCAAAGTGAATATTTAATACTAAAATGTTTTGTTACTTGGGAGGTACCTGCTGAGTCCAAACTGTTATATTTCTGTAGAATAGACTGTAAAGGTCATAGTTTTTTGTTTCTTTTTAATAAAAATTTGATTTGTTTTCAGTAACTTCGTGTGCTTTGTTTTCTAGACCTCCCAGACTAATGGGTGAAGGCTTTGTGGTCATGCAGTCCAATGACGTTGACATCTATTATTACCAAGATGAACCTGGTACAGTATATACACATGCACACAAACAACTCTCTCTGCTCCCCAGATCTTCATTTGTTAGAGAAAAAAATATGAATGTGTTTCAATGGCGGTGACTGACAGAGACAACAAGTGTGCCACATGTCAACCATTAAACTATAATAAAGTAGTTAATTGATTTCACTCTTGTTAGCAAGACTTTGCCTATGCATACACTGGTGTGACATCTGTTATTGCGTGTCTGTGTTTGCAGGCCTGGTCCCTGTCGAGCAGGAGAATGTAGAGGAGGTGGAAACATGCAGTGAGGAAGACAAGCTCCAGGATTTGCCTCCATGCTGGGGATTGGATATTGTGTGTGGTAAAGGAACCGACTTCAACTACGGACCTTGGGCCGATCGCCAGAGGTGTGTGTGTGCCAAACACAAATAAGTTCTTCAGTGATTGATGTGAAAATTGGGACAAAGCAACAAAACAAATGAAACTTTGGTTTTTACAATTTTAATAATCAGCCAGTTCTTGGAAAGTAATTCAACAGCTTCAAAGTCATTGTCATGGTTAGATGGCTTCTTTTATGGGGCAATTGGGGGCTGTCTCCACTCCCTACGTCTGTTAGCAGAAAACCAGCGCTGCCGGATTAGGGCCGCCAGCTCGGAGTCCTCAGAATAAGGAGGTCTTCTGAAATCTCAGGTCTCATGAGAAACATAAATTGCTTTATGGCATTACACACACACACACCCCCTAGCCAGGTACTGGCTATGAGATCAAGTGATAGTGTTATTTTAGATTCACAGATTCTTCACAGCAGAGGCGGCGATTTAGAAGCAAAGACAACCTCTGTTGGAGGAAGCAAGGAAGAGGAAACAACTGTCCAAGTTAACATTGGACCTGTTTTTTCTGAATGATGAAAAGCATGCAAAAGGAATGCTGACCGGAATGGACATGGCTCCACGAGTTTGTGTTCTTTGGCTGCATTGAAAATAAATGCAAAACAGTAGGGGAAAGTGGTAGACGATTGGATGGATGGGTGATTACGGTGGTGTGCAAAAAAGCATTCAGACTTGCAAAGTTCTGCTTTTAAAGAAAAAAATTAAAGGTTTAAAAAATATAGCTTTGCATTTACACGGTATGTGTGCTGTACCCTCATTCCTCAGGGACTGTCTGTGGAAGTTCTTCCTTCCTGCTGACTACCAGGCCATGAAAGTGACCGAGGTCGCCCAGCCAGGAAAACCCAGGCAGATTCAGGCCTTTGAGCTGCGGATGAACATTATTGCTGATGCCACCATCGATCTGCTTTTTACCAAAAATAGGGTAAGTCTTGCTTTTCCTCTTTTGTTCCTTCCTTTTTCTCCTGCTCTTTTTTTTCTTTTTTTCCATCTTCCTTGCCAACACATTTGATCTTTCTCCCTCTCCTCGCTGCTCCCTTTGTCTTTGTACCTCACTGTGTTTTTAGCTATTGATATTGGTTCATGTTTTATGCTTTTTCAAATGTTCTTCCTGTAGCTGTGCAGGGATTTCCACAAAGCTAAGAATGTGACGTGCATACTGAATAACAACGCAAATGCATATTTAATGCAAACATAAAACAGCTTAATTCAAGGATGGTTTGTCATTTTATTACCCCCTTTGAACCTATTTTTGTTCAGACTATGTTCCATTCTTTGATTTCTAAGGCAAGGAAGGTGGGCTCTATAATAATTTGACAGCTTATGTGATTTACTGTATCTGTCCCCCCCTCCTGCTTTGTGTTCATCCCTGTTACTAGGAAACCAATGCCATCCATGTGAATGTAGGTGCAGGCTCCTATTTGGAAGTCAACATTCCCATGACCGTAGGAGAGAACGGTACGTGTATGTGTGTGTTTCAAGGAAAAATGTTATTCATATTGAAAAATATGTCGGTGCAACATTTTTCTCAGTCACTTGGTAACGCGTATAATAATTACTGAAGGTTGAATCTATGAAGAACTGTTTCATTAAATGTATGCATCAACATTTAAGGGTGTTTTTCATTATGATCATGGTCAATTAAATTGAGCAGCACTATTTATTTTCATTGAAATGTAGCCAGTCTTTGGATTACCAGCTGTCTACTTGGCAGTCTATAGGGGTGACTGGATCAGAAGGTAGAATGGGTAGATTTTCACCAGAAAGTTAGTGGTTTGGTCCCCATTTTGGACACCTTTGTTTCTACACCAGACCAACTGCCTTTGTTGTTCTCCATTGTTCTGCATTTGCTGTGTAAATAATGTTTCAATACACTTTTAAAATCTGTTGGAATCTCTTAAAGTTGTGACTAAACTGAGGAGTTGCTACCTATGGTTTTGGCAGGTCCATAAATATTGGGACATCGACACAATTCTCTTCTTCTTGGCGCTTTACACCACTACAATGGATTTGAAATGATCTAAAATGTGGGAGGCACATAAAGAAAGTGTTGTTATTTCCCCAACTGTTAAATACCCTCAAATTGAAGCTGAAAGTGTGCACAGGGTATCTGCGGGGTCTTAAAAAGTCTTAAAAAGTCTTAAATCCAATAATTTGAATTTAAGGCCTTAAAATGTCTTAAATTCTCCTAAAATCTCATAAAAGGTCTGAAATACATTTTGAAAGGTCTTAAAAATCTATTAACGTTACTTTTATTTAAAACATGCATAAACTTCAGTCTCGCTTTGAAATGTTTCTATTTTTGAGGATGCGATAACGTAACTACAACACAGAACTAAAGTAGGCCACCTGTGCTGCCCAGTGAAAATTTATCGAGCACCACTAGCTAGCGTGCTGTGCGTGCGCAGCGGTGTGTTACAACTTAGCATAGCAGCAGAGACAACTTTTCGAAAGCCCACAGCGAAGCCGAATTTCAAAGATTTGTGGCTCCAATTCTCCTTCATGTCTTTTGTACTTTATTGCCAGTATGGATTTGAAATGGGTCTTAAATTGTATTCATTGTGGTCTTTAAAAAAGTCTTAAAGTCTTAAATTTGACTCGTTGAAACCTGCAGAGACCCTGTGTGCAGTTAAAGCACATCTTGTTTGTTTCATTTCAAATCCTTTGTAGTGATGTATAGATCCAAAAAAAACAGAATTGTGTTGATGTCCCAATATTTATGGCCCTGGCTGTATGTATGTAGGTGAAGTGAGCTTAAATTCAATATTGAACTTTGAGTATTGAAGGAGAAAGATCACATGAAACTATCATTAAATTTAAAGTGCTATCGAGAAACCCCTGAACTCAGAGAATAGCCATAGTCTCACCACTGATGGAGAGATATGTAGTAATTTATCACGTTCAGTGGATATTATTTAATCAGTCATCAGTCACTGCTCTCCTCTGTCCCAAGAAATGTAGTTAGGATAAGAGGCTTTTGAGGTTTTGCTCGTAAATGACATTATTTGCAAGAAGACTGCCACGGCTTTGGATTCTTAGAAGTGATTGCTCTGCATTTCTGCTGGCGTCTTCTGCCCTCAGGCTACTCTCCCACCATCAAAGGTCAGCTGCTTCATGTGGATGCCACCAGCAGCATGCTGTACAGGACTCTCCTGGAAGCTGAGATGTTGGCTGTAAGTAGCAGCCACTGGTGGTTCAGTAGACTTTATTTTGGAGAGGAGTTTAAAATGCCTTAAAATGCAAACACAAACACGAGCCTGTCCTGCCTGTCAATTTTAATGCAGTTCCATGTGATCGCAAGTTATCCTCGGGTGTGGAACATGCCTCAGTCGTGGCAATGTGAGATCGAGGTGTACAAGGCCACCTACCACTTCATCTACGCTCAGAAAAACTTCTTCACTGGTAAGTCTTTCAGCAAATTTGATTTGATTTAAAATTACAGTAGGTCAATAGAACACTTGATAATCAACTCTTCAATGATTGTTGTATTACTTTAGATCTGATCCAGGACTGGGCGAGTGACAGTGCCCCAGACATCTACTCCTTTGTGCCCTATTCCTGGAAATTCAAAGTCCTCTTTCACCAGTTTGAGATGATCTGGGCAGCAAACCAGCACAATTGGATTGACTGTTCCACCAAACAGCAGGAGAATGGTAAGAAAGAGACTGCTCTACAGTCATTCAGTGTACTTTATATGATGCATGAATAAGACAGAAGTTTAGTGTAATTAATATTTAAGCACAAGATATTCCCATGTTTTTAATTTGTTTTTTATTCAGACTTTGCTGCAGGGTCTTGACAACAATGTAAATAGTTTGCAAATATGTTGAGTCTGAATTTCCAGTTAATTTAAGAAACATACTGTTACATTTGTGTGCTTCAGTTGAGATTTTCCCCGGGAGTTAAGGGTCTCAATCGCTAGTTTTGGGTCTTCGCCAATAGCACTTATGCTTTGGCAGTGTCTTCTTTTGTTTTGTGCCAAATATCTGGCTTCTTTCCATTATGGGTAGATATAGGCTGCACACACTGTACATAGAGAGGAGGGGCAGACAAATCACCTGACAGTCTGTGTGTGTGAGAGAGAGAGCTGAAAAAAGACGGGATCAATTTGTGGCGGTCAGTGTTTATTCTCTAGTGGCCCACCACGCATTGGTCAGTGTCTGGGAAACACAGCATGAGGTTGCCTCATTTGGTCAGGTCGAGGTTCAGTTTTTTGCGGCGGCTTGTTCCGAAATGACAATGCCAGGATTTATTGGGCTAAATTGTGGAAAGAATGGTTCACTGAGCATGATTCATCATTTTCACACATGGATTGGCCACCATTGAGTCCAGACCTTAACTCCATTAATGAGAATCTTTGGGATGTGCTGGAAAAGACTTGACACAGTGGTCAAACCGATGTTGGTACATTTCCTGTTGGGATTTGGTTCTATGCTATTAAAATTGATTTGATTTTGATTTGATGAGATTAATCGGACACCTGATTGTTCTTTCACAGTTTACCTGGCAGCGTGCGGGGAGACGCTCAATATAGACTTCACTTTGCCTTTCAATGAGTTTGTTCCAACCACCTGCCATACCCGCTTCAGCTTGAAGGTAAACCATGTGAAAATGATTTATTACGAGAACAGATAGGGCTGGATATTGAACTCATACATTTGTGGTATATCGACCGTGCTTCGGGCTGGGTATCAATCTAGCACAGATTAAATGTGAGAGCAGAGAAGTGCTCTTTGTTTGACTGTAAGAAGACAACTGGGCTGGCTTAAACTAAAGGATTTTACTGTGTAATGAAAAACTGTTAAAACAGATTTCACAAAATTGGTAATAAAGGTATTGTGGAGGAATCTCTATTGAAGTCCAGATATTTATTGGATACAGATACCACATTGAAAGCTATAAAACAGAAGTGCAAAGATTGTCGTTATTTAGAGTGTAATTATCAGCAGTCCTTTTTGCAAAAATATTTATTCAGATGCTGAATATTTTAATTATGGTTCAATGTTTCTTTTTCCTTGGCCGCTTTTCTTATGCACCCACAGATGTGAAAACTGACACAACTATGAATGTGTGTGGGTGTATGAATGTGTACATGCTTTGTCCACCTCAGGCAGAGGATACAGACATGCGACTGTCCCTGCCCGAGTGCCACCCTAGTCGCTACCCTCTCCTCACCCTGGCCAAAGACTACCAGAACATCAAACTGCCCCCAGACATGTTCATGCCCGGGGAGAATCAAAGTGCTCCACCTCCCAAACCCAGCAAGCCACGCTGGAGGAACATCACCCACGCTGAGTGAGTTAAACTGGCAAATTATTTCTTTATAGTGTGGGCAAAAAGTGAGAATATTAGCAAAGAGCAGGATGACTCACCAACCGAAATGTTCCCAGGCAGCAGTAGATGGTAACTTCATGAAAATGCACTACTGACCCTCACTATTCTTGCTTTTGTTTGGCTCAGTTGTTGCTGTGTCTAGAAGTTAGATTCAGTTACCTACTTTTTTTATTTAATGTCCTCAGTTGGGTAACAAAACAATTATATTATTTACTAAATGTTTAGATATCCTTCATTTCAGGGGGGATGACTGTTACTAAATTGGAGAGATTTCTCTTAAGTTTCTTTACATCCTCTCTAATCATAAAAGTTAGCTCCTCCTATATTAAATGTTTGTTCCGTTGTGGCTAACCATGAGTCTATTTTTGGTGGCTTTGGCTGTTTACTTGTCTTGTCACCGGCTTCACTGCTTGAACAAGCAGTCTGTTAAAAAAGCATTGGTTGCATCTTTCCTTGCCTTTGTATTCCAGGGAATGTTTTACATCAAAGATCTGCTTTAAAATTTTCTCCACCTCTTCCCAAAAGGGTGTCAGGACTGGACATGTAAAGAAAACATGTGTAATCTGAGGGGCAACATTTCCTATATATTTTAGGTGTTATAAAGTATCTCATGCTCACTAACCCCTAACCCTGAAACATTTAAAGCAAAGTAAAATAATAGAAGATAGACACAAGGAAATTGGTGATATTGAAGGTAAAGAAAAGAACAACTTATCAAACTAGACAAAATGTGAACAATACAGATGGGGCTATACATTTAATCATTTCAAATACAGTTTCAAATCGAAGTTTAGAGAATACAGCAGTGTGATGGTATCACATGTGTATATGTTGCAATGTCAGCATTGAGTTCACATTGCATCACACATCAAATTGCGATTGAATTTAGACATCTTTCTACCTTACTGTTAACTTAGACTCTTCTTGTAGCTTGCACACCAGTATTAAATTACTAATTTCTAATTATGCAGTACACTAGATGCGAATCTTATTTTCCAACCCTTTTGGGGAATATTGCAAAGCAGAGTCTATTTCCATATTGTAAGCAACATCCTAAAGTTCAGTCAAAGTTCGGAGAGAAGCGAAAGAACCCTGCATTGTGCAAAGTGTACATGATAATTCACCACGGAGATCATTTATAATCTAGAGCCCAGAGACAGACGATAGTGACGCAACGCTGCACGAGACCCACTTACTCCTCTTGGAGTCTACGACTGCAACTCTGTCCGGGTCGTTGCACTCTCTTCTGCAGAGAAATCAAGTGCATCCCAGTCACTTTCTCTTGCCTTTACTGTTTGTCCTTGAGTCAACTGTTCATAAAACAAATGATGAACTGGAAAATCCACTTGGAATGATGATAAATTCAGTATTATGACTGTACTGTGTTTTTTTCTCTCTCAGAGCTGGCTGGGTGGATTGTTGGAGTGTCCCCAACTTCATGCTCATCATTGACTACACCTGGCATCCCATCTATCCCCAGAAGGCTGATGAGCAACTCAAGCAGTCATGTACGCCTGCTGCTTTTGTACAAATTTTCTGCTGTTCAAGGCTATACATCGTCGTATGCGTGCAGAGTTCTAACTGTCTTACCGTATTTAAATTTTAAATGGCTTTTATTCCTTAGTGTCTGAGATGGAGGAATCCATGCTGTCAGCTCTGCGCCCTCCTGAACATACGTCGGTACCCCACAACGCCCCGCCTCGCTTCACCACGTCATCCTCAGCTGCTCACGGCCGGCTGCCCACTGACCCCTCTGAACTACCCCCTGACAGACTTCATGTGGAGATGGAAATGTCACCAGATTCTCAAATCATTCTCTATGGGCCTCTGCTCAGGGCACTGATTTCCATCAAGGTAAAGAAATCAGGGAATTATAAGTAATAATCAGAAAAAGTAATATTTATTGTTTTTTTGTATGAGCTACTGACAAAATATTTAACTCTGGCTGTGTCATGCACGCCTCTGACGTGTTGCCGAACGGACACTGTGCCAATGAATGATGATTGGAGGAATTACCTTAAAAGCAAAATCGCTTTTTGATTGACTGCATCGTAGAAATAAACATGATAACAGTGTCCGTCTCAGTCCCAATGCGGATTTTTGTAGTTGTGTGTTATTTGCTCGGAGATATAGCTCATTTCCGTTTGTACATATTATACACTGTAATACCATGTCCTTGTTTCAGTTTTAAATATTTGTTTGTTAGTTCAGGGACACACAGCATTTTCTACAGAAGGAACAGAAGGCAAAGTTTATGTAGAAATAACCCAGAAATGAGCCTCCCCCGTTTCAAAGTCCAGCAACCAGAACATCTAATGTGGACGGAATAAAGATGAGATTAGCTCTGTGTTCGACTGCACGAAGACAACTGGGCCAGCAAAAACTATAAACTTGGTATCTGTAAAAAAGTATTGTTCAGAAATTGGTGTCAAAAGTTCAGATATTGATACCTTATCAATATTTTTTAATCAATGCCCAGCCCTCCATGTCAGTACCTCATATAACCACACTTCTAACACTCTGTAATTGCCTTGGTGTTTCCAACTTTGCAATCCATCATACAGCCTTCAAACCTCCTCTGGTATTTTTCCCACAGGAGAACTATTTTGGTGAGGATGACATGTACAAAGACTTTGAGGAGGTGGTGAGCAGCCCCGTCTTATCCACCTCGACCTCCTCGGGCCTCGGCTGGTCCCCTCTGGGCATGGAGGGTGACGAGCGCAAGGAAACCTCAGACCTCCATCCTCTGGACCTGCGACCCTGGGACATCACTGTGCTCATCAACCTCTACAAAGTCCATGGCCGCCTGCCAATTGTAAGACTGACTGCCAGTGCTCAGTTTTCATAGTTTGGCAGAGATGGAGAGATCACTGTTGAAGCACAGCATCACATTTTATCAAACATCACTACAGTGTGAAAAACATTCAGATATACATTAATACAGATATAGATGTAGGCAGATGGACATTAATCATTAGATGTCCTTTTTTTTTTTTATTTAAACCTTCAACTAATGCGCTTTAAATTGATGCGAGTGTTGCGATTATGAAAATAACTTGATGACGTATAATGTTTTTTTGCCTCCAGCACTGCAGCAGCGAGGGTCCCGAAGGTCCGTCCGGCTTCTTGGAGAGACTGTGCTTCGAGATGAAAAAGGGTTACAAGGAGACGATGCTTCAGCTGCTCCTGTCTCCCATTCACATATTCGTCAGTGACAACTACCAGGTATGACATGACTACACCACTGACGAATGCTGCTGCTTACTGTGCAGACATTGTTTTACCCTTAAGCTTATTACCTTTTTATGAAAGCATAAAGAGAAAAAGAATATGCCTTTTAGCTTAGTGACGGCTGTACATGGCCGTTGCATGGACCATGCTACAGTTTACATTTGAATAACTTTCTCTCAAAAGAACCTCAGGGTTCTCTATTTTCCCTGAGGACATCAAAGTGCTTCCTGTATTGCTGTACATTAAACTTGAAGTGGGGAAAAAGTTATTTTATCCTCTAGAATAGTGATAAATCTACTTGCTTAATGAGCAGAAAGAGCTTATACGAGCAGTAGCCAACTTATCTCAAAAAGTATTGGCAGTTCTGTTCATCAGTGTAATCCAGGGCTTTGAAAATAACTTTCTGTTTCATTTGAAGCATCATAATATGGAGGCTCACATTTGTGCTGTGTCCTGTTTTTTTGTGTGTTTACAGCACTAGTTCAGTGAATACTGAGTAAGCGAAACTAAACTTTGTTTTATTTTCTAAGATGCCTGATGGCATTTATTTTATTATTAGCTGAGACATAGTGTGTAGGCTTAGTGTAGAAGTTAAAAAAAACTGACTAATGTGGATTGATATTTGAATTCTAATTCAAGGGTTGTCTCAAGTTTTGTTGTTGAAGTCCAGATGTTTTGTTTTAATTAGACTTTAACGACGTTTTAAAAGCTTTGCTACAATTGGGGCTAAAATATATCTCTAGTTTTTAAATGTTTATGATTTATAGAAGTCGTACCCTTTCTATGCCCCTCATGAAATCCTGACCTAAGTGGAAGCTCCACTCCAGGAGGACAACAAGCAAACTTTATTGCACTTTTAGGACAGAATGGAGGAAAGATTATGTTTCACCTCACCTAAATATTGCCTTATATTGCTTTTAGGAACTACAGATTAACTCTGCAGTTTCACCTCTACCTTTCAAGGCAGTGATTGAGGCTGAATGAAATAAAACTGTGCGTGTGATATTTTGCCCACAGCGTCCCACAGCAGACGGGGTCTTAAGGGATGGTCACCTTAGTCTGTCTGGACTGCAGATGAGGGCCCACGCCATGTTCTCTGCTCAGGGTCTTCCTCTGGGCGGTGACACTCTGGAGTACGCTTGGCTCATTGACATGCAGGCTGGAGGCCTTACCGGCAGGGTCACTATTCCACAGGTGTGTGTGTGTGTGTGTGGTAGAGTGCAGGTTCACATACTGTATATGGCCACAGCATTTGTGATGATTTTGTTACAGATCTTTAAATCAGCTGTGTATGGTAATGTATTTTTTTTTAAAGCCCTCTTGTGTGAATCACATGTCTGACACCATAAAGTCTAAGAAAAGTCCTGCCAGAAATTCTACTTTGTGGCTTCCTTGTGTGAGAGGAAATTTTCTTAATACCTTAAAATGATTTTAAAGTTGCAATGCGTAACTTTTGGTTTTGTTGTTCATGTTATTATTCTGCCTCAGTTTGGTCTTTGTGAACAGAAAACATGCAACATTATTTATATGCTGTGTCCTTCATCTGAAAACGGGCCCTGTCAAGCAATACTATGACATCTGACAAGAGGGCGCATTTGTGTGTATGCACTAGCAGCACAGGGGCAGGCAAGGTCCAGAAGCATTTATTCTGTCTAACTGCTGAATAATTAGGTTTTTGAGTTGCTTTTTGTGGAGGCTTCTTTGTATTTTTTAGTCACTCCAACCTGTTTGCGGCTGTCTCACTTAACTAGCACAATGTTGCCTTTTCCTCTGTCTGTCTAAAACAAATCGCTTTCTGTGTGTGGTGTGGGAACGTCACCGGGTCACACGATATCTAAACACTGCTATTATAATATATTATAACATTTCCTCAACTTTTATTTTTTATCATGTTTGTGTACTATTTTTTTCATTATATGCATTTTATTTGCCCAAATTGTCTTTATTAATGTTTTCTTTGTGCCTGTGTGATGGCAGGTGGCCAGTATGATCGAATGGGGTGAAACCTTTGTTTTCCACGTTGTTTCGCGGGAGTTTCAACTAGAACAGCCCAAACCCTCTGTCCTCTGCCAGCATGGTGCTGACCGTCGCGTCTGTGATGCCAAGGTACAAATAAACTGTACAGCACGACAAGTTGCACAAACTCTAAGCCCCCGTGTTTTGATTTGTTTTGCTTTCTCTGCTGTAACTGCCTAGCTTTGTTTTGAGTGAGTCAGCAGCTGTGTGCATCTGAGTCACACACATTGCAAGCTACTAAATTGGCTTGTTATCACTGAAATAGGCTTTTTTCTATTATATAAAAATATGTCAGAACTGTCCTCTGTGAAACATCGATGTGGAAATTGCATTTGACATTAAAGGGAGACTACTGTATGGACCTTTCTGTAATGATGCATTACCCAGAAAAAAAGTCAAATTTTCACAGTTGGAGAGCGCCAACACAAAACGACTGATCTCCCCAGAAGCCTTAGATAGCATACATACAATACACAATACAACACATTGATGGGATAAAACTTGGGGAAAACAAGTCACAAAATGTCTCATTTTTATGGGAATACTAACAAGGATATTTTTAAATTCCACCTGAGAGCTCTCATTACTTTCTGAAAACTGAGCAGCTGTGGCTGCAGGCTATGTCGAGGTATGTTAAGCTCAGTCAGGCTTAACTGGTGATGGCTTCTTTGTAACCACAGGAAAGTTTCTAGTACTGAACAGTTGTTGTTTTTCAGATGAGCTGCCTGCCAGGTCACTGTCGCACATCAGAGGAGCTGAAGTACACCATGACACGACTGGCTGTAGATGCAGTTGATCTCTTCATTGTTGAGCATGGCTGTGCCGCCAGTGTCAAAGTAATTAGTACAAACTCATTTTGTACTTTTTAATTCATTGCATTTCAGTTTCCGATCTTTCAGTTGCCATTCTTTCTTCTTTCCTTAGACGGGTGTTATTCATGTCGCCAACTGCAATCTGCACAACCAGGCAGTGGGAGAGGGAATCAGTGCTGTGGTGCAGGACGTAAACATCCGACAGTACATCGAACAGCAGCAGCACAGTGAGGCGACCAGGCTGCAGCCTGCTGGACAGGGTCAAGGTCCGGGGCAGCCACTTGGTCTCGGTCAGCCACCTTTGCTGCGACGCTCTGTCTGGCTGGAGGCAGGTTCAGTCAACCTGAACCTCATCACAGCAGACGTTGCCTTGGCTGCTGACCACCCAGCCAAATGTGAAGTCCAGAGGCACTTTCTGGAACTACACGATGCCCAGACCAAAAGGTAGACAGCACCCACTGTCATCATGTGTTGTTTGTTTTTCCAAACACCGTGTGAGAACTACCCCAGAGTGTGTTTTCAGCATTATGGCATTCTTTGTGCCAATCATCGGCCACCATTGTTCATCTATATTCACCTTTGAACTTGTTTTTAGGTGGAACACAATTTAAAATGCAATTATGCAGAACAGGAGACGCATCTATATTTAGTTTATACATTTTCTATTTCACACCTACATAGAATGAGTCATGAGTCAAGTGGCTTTGTCACAGTGGCATTTCACTTACACATACTGTACCTGAACAAAAACTGAAAGTGATACTTTTACAGTCGTAGGCAGTGATCCAGCTCATAGTACAGTATGTGAACACTGGCTGGTGGAGGATGAAGCGGTAGATAATGGATGGATGGATGGATGGCTCAGATCTTGGCTGCCCTCTGTGATATTAAGCTTAATAATTAAGAGTTTTAGGCAGTTTTTTTTTTTTTTGATTTTGGTCGCACATTAGTTTGGTAAATTTGCAGTATGCGGATTCTGAGAAATGGAAAGTTAAAGCTGAAATAGACAACCATTTGGCATAAACTTGTCATTATGATGTTAGCGCTGTTAGTGCAATAGAAAAATTACCCTGTCTGTGTTTGTATCGATTCCCTATAACTCTTGCTCTTACTGTTACTCTGCTGCTCACAGGGACAGGGTTTTCACTGGGAAAATGGTGATTTTACGATGCAAAAGAACTGCGTTATTCCCATCTTTTGTTATTCAAAACACTGCAGAGAATAGCATTCACTCTATACATATTGGAGTGCTTAATATGATGCAACACTACAGAGGCTTGGAGAAAAGATATGTGTTCACTTTTGTGATTTGTTACTGCTACGTCTTTGTGACGGTTACCAAACACAAAAGTTGCTGTTGTTTTTCCCCTTTAAAAGAACAATGATCAGATAATGACAAAAGAAAGACTTATAGAGTAACTTCACCAGTCACTTGACAGGTACATAAAATGTTCCTTGTTGTTAAATTTTACTGAGAAACAGCAACTACAACACTATAGCTCCAGTCCCTCACTACCTCTGAATTAAGTCTGTTTTATTTCCTCAGACTCTGGTTCCTATGGCCAGAAGAAGCTGGCATTCGCAACAAGCGCAACAGGAACCGCTGCGGCTGCCTCGGAGGCTGCAGGTTCTTCGGAGGCACCAACATCGGCCTGGATTTCTTCAGGCTCGAAGAGCTGACACCTTCATCCTCATCTGCATTCTCCTCCTCCAGCTCTGACTCAGACATGTGTTATGGCCAGTCCTTGTTGCAGCCTGGGGAGTGGATCATCACAAAAGAGACACCCAAAGTGGATGGTATGGATTTACTCTGAAGTCTTATAGATTTCCTTATGTTGTCTAGAGTAATGGAGCAGTTGCTGTAGGGGTTTCTTGCAGATCCTAATTCAAACAAAGTAAGAATACTTAACACTTACGGTGTTTTAGTTTCTTACTAAAACAAACAATCATTTGGTCAATTAAACTTCTCTTACTGAAGTTTATCATTTTGAGAATGTTATCTGTTTTCTCAGGGAGAGTTGTTGGTGTGAAAACAGACACACACTCGCCGTGCCTGCCCCCTGAGCTGCCTGAGAGGAGGGCTCAGCAGCACCTTAGTCTCCAGGTGCCCCAGCGCTCCCACAGCTCTGCCTCCTCATCTGAAGAAAATAGTTCATCCAGTGCTGCGCTGCCCCTGCTGGCTGGAGAGAGGGACACTCCCTCACCGAGCACAGAGGAGCGCACATTTCCCATGAACTGCAAAAGCCCTGCTGAGTGAGTAACGTACAGAAAGACGCACTTCTTTTGTGTGTTGTGGCTATGACCGCATCTAAATTACATTATGACATATGACAATTCATGCCATATGTCATTAATTCTCAATAACTATTACATTTTCTCCGAATGCAGCACCTTAGGAGAAGTCCCAGAAGGCTCCCCGGTCTCACCCAACAGCTCCCAGGACCGCTCCTCGGTGCGCTCACCCCTCTGCTCCCCCCTTAAACGCCAGTCCTCTGTACACTCCGGTCGACTGGGCAGCACCAAGAGCCTCTCAGCTGCCGTCTTCACCGACAAGCCTCCTCCAGTGTTGTCAGGAGGCGTCCAGTTTAGCAGCGAGGTGTCGCGCAGTGATGAAAACGTGCTGGATTCACCTCGTCAGCGCAGAAGCTACGGCTCCTTTCCCTTCACGCCCTCGGCAGACTCCAACACTTTCCATCAGTACCGCTCTGCTGACTCCAGCATGTCCGTGGCTGACAGCGAGGCCTACTTCTCCGCCACTGAAGACTTTGAGCCAATCAGCAGCGCTGATGAGGGTCCGGGGACGTACCCGGGCCGCAAGAAGAAGAGGAGGCAACAGATGCAGCAGCCTCAGCAGCCCCCGTATCACATGGAGAACTACAGGTTAGCTCGGGCCGGAATGTCATGTAGAGAATGTAACGTTTAATAATCACTAAAAGCTCAGCTTCAGTAGTGCTCAAAAAGGTTTGTTTGAGGAGTGACCAGTAGGGTTACTATATTATCATCAGTATACATCAGTTTCATGGTGACAGGATGTATGATAGATCACAATATAATCAGTTACGACAGCTATATGGGCAGTAATAACTGTATCTGCAGCAACCCTAATGGCCAAGTCTGACTTTACAGTCTGTCTTTTACTTTTACTAATGGAAAAGCAAAAAACAAACCGAGTCTTTGGGTTGAGTAGTGCTAGAACTAGAAAGCCCCATATGTGTTATCATTTTTAAAGGCCACGCTCACAGCCCATTATGAATAACATTTTGATTTTATTTATTTACAGTTCTAAAATATGGACATTTCTGTGTATTTTCTTGGAAAAACTTTAATCTTTGAAAACTTTTCTAGATTTCACAAAAACTACAATCCAAACAACAGCACATTTACTCAGTTATGTTTTAGTACACACTATTAGCATTAGTTAAGCATGAATAAATATGGAATTCATCATTTATAACACATGAATACTCATTAGCATGTAGTTTATAAACACAGTTATAAATGTTTTAGTCATGCTGCAGAAGTGTTGGCATGTACTGAGCGACTGCTGGACACACAGACAGCAGTCCCTTGTAAATCGATCAAAGAGCTTGTTTGCTGGAGGTGGATGCTGATTGGCTACTTGAGTATAGCAGCTATTTGGACAGTGTTCCTGAGCTGATGGGATGAGTAAAACATTTATGACTGTGTTTATAAACTACATACTAATGAGTATTTATGTGTTTTAAAAGATTAATTCAATTAATGCTTAACTAATGCTAATAGTGTGTACTCGTGTTACCATGTTTCATTATTGGTGGTTTTTGAAGCAATTGTTATTAAATAACCTCATGCCACATGGAAAACCACCTATTTTTTTGGAGTGGAAGACTGGAATGAAAAACAGTCAGCAAGCACTTGGGTCCAATAACTTTGATGACTCGAGCTGACATCTTTGCAGTAATTGTAAAAAAAAAAAAAAGAAAAGTCTTGAGTGGAACATTATACAGGAATACGTTAATGGTGTTATGAGATTTTAATGTTTAATACACAACAAGCTCTAAATTTTATGGTGTAAAGCAAATTGCCCTGAAGTGAAATACAGAGCAGTTTTCATTTATTACATTGATTTGATTTGATTTGATCACGTGTGGATGGATGTGATGTAGAGCCGCTGTAGCAAATGAGATGCTTGATCTGTGGGCAGCCACTTACTGCTGGTGTGTTGTGCAAATTGGATTTCAGTGTGTTGTAATGCAGCCACCTTGTCATTTTTTAATATTACCCTAAATGTTCTCACATTAATCTCAGCTTGCTTATTGATTGATACGGTCTGCAGTCAAACACACAAACTTCCATTCTGCCTAATGAAACGTTAGCACCAGCTTGTACAAACGTAAAAGCAAATAGAGTGCAGTGGTGTCACCGGTTTTGCCAAGAATCCTGCTTTAATATTGTACAGACATGTTATTGATGTTGGAGTATATTGCACTTAGGTAGTAATATATTGTTACATTATGCTAACAATCAGCCACAACTATTTTGAGGGTTATAGGTGTTTCAGTCAAAAAGCTCTATGATATAATCCAGAGGTCGATTGATGGTTCTTAAATGTTTTGCTAGGAATTTTATATTTTACTACAATTGTAACCATTTATAGCATTTTTTTCAGAAAATTAGGACCCATAACTTGTTGTAAATGATCTAAATAATGTGATTATGCTCAGCCAGTTATATAAGTGAATAATGATGTGAGCAAGACACACAGGAAGGGCTGGGGTCTGAAAAAATCAAAGGAAAGTAAGACAAGTAATTTCATATGATGTTTTCTGAGTTTTTAATCGGGGCAGACAAAGAAAACATTGGAGGAAAATGGGAAACTTCATTTACAAATCTTTCTCTTAAAATTAATTCCAGATTAAAGTGCTTAATTTCAAATTTCTGTGATGAAAATGTGTTAAATTTGATAACACTAATAACACATAATGATGTTCTGGATTTTGTCTATCTGGACCCCTCTGAATTTTAATTGAACACCTGGTTTAGACAAATATCTAGGCAATGTGTGGCAGGCAGTGACATTACAAATGTACACACTAATTGTGCCTATTTGACCTCCTGTAGTCGGAGCTCCATCTACCACAGTGTTGAGGGACCTCTCACCTACGTTCTCAATGGGGAGTTGATCACTGAGCCCCGTCCCCTGCCTCTGCCGCCAACTCTGCCCCCTCTCCCGCCCCACCCCCTGCCCAGCCACACATCCCAGGCCTCTTTCGTCTCCGCTCTGGCCATGGAGGAGGAGAGCTCGGTGGAGGCGGAAAAGACAGCTGAACCGGGACCGGTGACCCGACAGCCTCACGTCATGGCGTGCTACCAGAGCTACCTAGCTCAATACCATGTAAAAAAATATCTTCAACTTTTGGTCCATATCTGTGCAAATTCTGAATCCATTCTAATGTCAGTCAAGTCATTATAAGAATAGTATGAACATTTTTCTTTTTGCTTTGTCTTTGCCAGGTCTCAAATTGGTCTGTCAAGCAGCCCACTAATAAGAGGACCTCCAAGTCTTCACTGCACCGCCCATTAGATCTGGACACGCCCACCAGTGAGGAGAGCTCCGCCTCCTTTGACCAGCTCTCTGTGCCCACCTTTAAGGTTTGTGACTAATGACACTAAAGGCTGGATTATATTTGCTACGGCGAGTCTGGCTTGAAGTTGCTTGCCCTAGAAATGTCATTGCTATGCAGCATAGCACCTCTTAATTTTCTGTATCTACACGTGTTATGCATGTTCAAGAGAAAGTTGGCCTAACAGATATGTCTTAACCAGTTGCTCAAGATAACAGAAGGAAAGTCACGTCTAAGTGTAAGCTCTCTTCGTGCAGTAATGTAGCTTGTTATTTGTGTGTGGTGTGAAAACAAAACACAAATGTGTAAATTAGAGAAGGTTAGAGTGTTTGAAAAAACATTAATTCAGTCCATCTATTTCAGTATAACCCCTCAATACATCAGCAGTGACTGGCAGATGTTATCTTGTTGACCTCCTGTTTATCTAGACTAGTTTCTTTGTACACTGCCTTGCAGTGCAAAGAAGTCTTTGTTGCAGTGTCTTGAACAATGATAAAAGAAGCTTGAGGCTCCATACCGTTTCCCCATTGCCCCACATCATACGCCCTAACCCTCCTTTGTGCATGGTCACACGTCAGTGTATGGTGTCACGATTCCTGTCGAAGTAGAGGTGAAGGGTGTAGTGTAAAGGCTGACCAGTCCTTCGAAACTGAGATTTTTCAGTGGCACACTAAAGATGGAGGGTTATAAGATGTTTCCCCAAATGTTTCCCTCATATTGTTACCATCCTACACCTTGGTTGCATTTTGTGAAATCAAACCTGGGTCACTGCAAATGGATCCTTTGCTATGGCACACCAGCTCTACCAAGTGAGCTATTCGCGGCCTAAAAAAAAACATAAACTGCTCTGTCAGAATTGTTCTGTTTGACAACAATATCATGACAAATCTCAGGTGAAAACTTTGTTTCATGTAACATGTATTTGAAACTGAAGAATAATATGTTGGCTGTTAAAAGATGGTAAATGTGCATCTGTTTACATGTCAGGTGGTAAAGCAGGGCCTTTCAGCCAGTTCTCTAATCGACAGAGGAGTTCAGGTCTTAGGAGAAACCAACAGGTATTGAAGCCATTTTTCTCCATCTCACCCTTTTAAAATTGAATTTGTATTCTCACACTTAAAAGCTGAATGTGAAGCAACTTTTTATATTATAAAAAGTTGCTTCACATTCAGCTTTTAAGTAGCAGCTGTTAGTAATGTCATTATCATCTGTGTCTTTGCTTGGCCACAGTGCTCCATACACCCCCCTGGATAAGAGAGCTATGGAGAACACCGACGAGGACACGACGACAGAAGACTGGAGTTTGGAGCAGCCTTTAGCTCAGACCAGAACCACTGCTATTGTGGAGGTGAAGGGAGCCATCAATGTGGTGCTCACCCCCCTTGTGGCTGAATCCCTGGACAGGTAACAATAATGTTTTTTGACTGATCTCATTATTTCTTGATGCTGTGTTTCTTTGTTCAAGTTTTTTTAATCTCAGTTTGAAACTCCTGGATTGAAAAGAAACCAAAGAATGGCTTTCTCACACTGCATATAAATGTGTAAATTAGTGGGTGTGTTTTTGTCTGATGCTGCAGTTTGGCTTAAAGTCCATGTAATCTCTATGCACACTGTATCTTTGCTCTGCTGAATTCTGAAAATTCTGCTGACTGTGTGTCAGAGTCTGATGTTGTTTTTGGTTAATACTTGAGCATGGACCTCCTGGCTTGCACTGCATGTAGATGGATGAACCATAGTCTGGATGATTAAGACTCAGGAGACTTCATAGTACTAGTGATGATATTTTCAAAGAATGTAGTGAAACCCATACACGGTATTGGTATTTGTTGTTGCAGTGCTGCCATCATTTGACCAAAACATAAGTGACAGTTGCTGCATGCTGCAGTTATTACACGAGCTGTGTGGAAGATAAAATAACAAAAAAGAAGCGGTATTTTGTCTGTGAAAAAGTCGAAAGTACAAATAACTAACTTCATTGGTGTAACCTGTCCAACGTTTCATATGTATTGCATTATCAACAAATCCATGACAACCTTTCAGCATAATGTAAATCTGGGAATGATCTTAACAAAGCCTGGAGGAGGAGGAGGAGGAAAAAGAGGAGGTCCTCTAGGCTTTGTGTCCAACCATGGGGAAATATGGCCCATGACAGAGAGACTAAATCACAGTAGCTGTGATATTCCAGCATTGGCAACAACTGCCGGAACAACAAATGTTACAAGGCAACTTAATAAAAAAAGAGTAAATGCAATAAAATGTGTCAATATCAGCAGAGCCTGTCACAGATGGGGATATTGCCTCAAGTAATTTGTCATAATATGACAAATTACTTACATGTGTGTGTGTGTGTGTGTGTCTCAGGACAAAGATAATCCATCTCATTAGAATTTTAACAACCTTGAGCTGAGACTAAACACTGAGATTTGTTGTGGGGAATGCTTGAAGTGGGCCGGTACTACTACCGGCACTTCTTAATTTTATTATTTAGCGTACCGAAAATTTTATTTGCGTACATGCTCACTCGGTTTATCTTATTTCCAATTGTGCACTACGTTACGTGACATTTACCCGTTCCAGCGAGAGTGAGTGTAGTGTTTGTTTCTTGTGTCAAGATACTTTGTGTCCTGGAGGACAGCATAACAGAACACCAAATAAAATGTACTATATTGCTTGGTTTAAATCAGAGTTGTTGGAATGTTAAGGATAATCTAAATATACAAGTTGGAAAAAAGTGTCCAGTACAGAAGTCTAGTTTTTAGTATTTTAATATGGACTAATTTAAATGGATGTTTGTGAACATCACTAATATCTTCTGATATCTTTTATTTGCTGAACATTTCATAATTTAGAATGTAATGATTTAGTAATACAAACATTCATGTTTCATATGGATAAGGGAGTACTGGCATTGATTTTTTCCCACACTGGTTGTAGGCTATTTACTTCTTCCTCTATGGGAGCAGAATATTTTTCACAGTTGGATGTTTCTGAAATGGCTGGTTATGTCAAGGCAGTCAGCTAAAATGTGTTATTAACAGTAAAGTAGGGCTACACTTTTAAAAAGTCAAGTTCAGTGTAACTTGTTATTTCTTTGAATAAATTCACACACACGACCTACCTGTACCAACAGTGCCGCTCTCTCCATTACTCTACAAACATCACAGTTTTCATTACTTTATCAACAGTTTTAATACTTGTTACTATATTAACAGTGCTGCTTGTGTTCAAGTATTCATATCACTTATTAGAGCAGGGTGGAAAAAACACTCCCTGAAAGCGAAATCACTGACAACAGGAGGGCGCTCCAACAGCTGAATTGAATTAAAATGGAACAATGGTTCAGTCAAGGCAAACAGCCAACCTTAATTTCTAATATTATATGCCAGAAACACAAGTCTGTCAATCTGATCAGGATTGAGTGTAGATATTTGTATTTACAATATCTACCTACTTTGACACTTGTGGTTGTCTCTCCACCAAAGCAGTGGGTGCTTTATGGCTTGCATCTCCAAAGTGCTGATGCTGCTGCAACTGCATTTGCCCAAGTAATTCAGTTTGTACAGGTACTTCTGAACTGTCACTGTCGAGCGATGTCTGCTGGATCCTAAGGGGTACTACTTCAAATGGTCTATGAGACTGCCTCAAGATAAACTTTTAAAACTACAATTAATTGATTTCATCAACTTACTCATGAGCAAAGCTTTATTTTAACGGGATAATTGATATCGACTGATTTTAATTTTTTATGTTGTGATAACATTTTTGGCCTTATCGCCCAGTCCTGATATATACTGATGGTTGTTAGGCATAAATTGGTAATGAGCCCTGTGTAATGTTTTTGTAATCTGGTCTGAAAATGCTCTTACAATTACCTACTTTGCGATTTTACAAAATATCTTAATGCTATGAAACTTTGTGTATTTGCTCTTTTTTAAAGGTACATCGAGTCCATGGTTCACTTTGCCAGCGTTCGACACCCAGCAACGATTCTGGACGACCTGCATGGGAAAGTCCTCAATGAAGCCTATCAGATCAGCAAGTCCACAGTCACTGAGTCTGTAAGGAAATTGTTTGATCATAAAAAAAGCTCAAGTTGTGATCACAAACATCTACTTCTCAGTTATTTCTAAACTATGCAAAATAAGTGTTTTCTAATAGTTTTGAGGTTTGACAAGCATTTCATCAAAAGTCGACTTTTCTGGCTGTTAACTGGTGTCTCACTGTTTTTTGGGTTTGAACGCACTCAGAGCCAAACCGGCAAGCAGGAGCACAAGCTGTCCAAGACGGAGGGCACGACCCCTGGCTCGATCAACATCCCCCATGGGCAGACGGACTTGTCCATCAAACCAGATAATGTGAAAATCAAGGGCCTTCAAGCCAACGTTTCCATCCCCAAGGTGAGACCCCTGACCCTAAACAATGACAGGCCAATTATGACCATAAGGGGTTCAAGAGCAAGCACAGAATCATGAGCATTGCTGTCCACCACTTAATACAGTATTTTGATAAAATCTTATTCAATATGTACTGTAGATTTAAAAAAAAAACAAGAAAAAACCTAATTGATAACCCTCAAAATGCTATTCATCATTTATGCAATAAAAACATTTGATTTGTTCCACTCAATGGAAGATAAAGTTTACATTTAATAAATGTTTCATTCGATAAATACTTTCATGTGCTCACACGGATATCAGACAGATATTTTCCATCCATTTAAATGTGCTTCAGTACCCCATTAACTTGGAAGCACAGTGGCATAGCAATTACTGCAAATTCAAATGCTCTTTCTGAGTGTTCGCAGATTTGGTTTTATTGTTTTACTTTACTCACAAATTTGGCTAACATTTCTATCAGCAAACACAATGTTCAAGCCTGTGAAAAACGCAGGTGTTTGCAGATCAATACCAGTTGAAAATGAACACTTAATATTTAATCAGTACTTATAATTGTAATCATGGTGTTTACATTTATGTCATTAATTATTTCTACTACGAGAAGATGTGTTCAGAAATGCTGTTTCCAATAAAACACTGTTTATTCAGTGATATCTGGTCAAAAAATTACAACTAAATCACTGACATACAGCTGTAGTGGCTGTCACATTATTGCATACCATGTTTTAACAACATTACTAACCTGAGCTTAGTGTTTGCAATTACCTAATTGTCTTATAAATCTGCTAACACTTAAATTAAACAATTTTATTTATTATGAAAATCATCCTAAACATAAATAGCGTGCTCACACAAACACACGACTGAAGAGTGTTGAGGAGAATAGTGAGAGGAGTGTTGTGGACGCTGTGTAATTTATACAACACAGCATAGTGGGCTTTAGTTCAGCTTGGTTAAGTTGTCTCTTTGTTTTGTTATGTGTGTGTGCAGGTGAACCTCTGCCTCCTGCAGGCTTCTGTCGAGGAGGGGTCACCGTCCTGCTCCAGTAAGTGTGTCACGCACGTGTCGCTTGTGGCGCTCTGCTTCGACAGGATTGCTACCCAATTCAGAATGAACAGGTAATACTCCTCCTATTATTAAACAACTCCTATTATCTCCTATTATTGTGTGTGTATATGTATGTGTTCACACTGACTCATTAACCTGCTGTAAATTATCATTTAGTAGCTTTAGAAGCTGTATAAACACATTGAAAACCGCGATGACCAATGTCAATCACATTTATTTAAATCAGTGTTTTTCAACCTTTTTTGAGCCAAGGTACATTTTTTTCATTGAAAAAATCACGAGGCATAACACCAAACAAATTTATTTTTTTTAAATGATACTCTGCAGATTATATTAACAATTTAGTCATTCTTATCAAAGTGTCTTGAATATTTATATCCATATTATTTGCAGATAACTAATTATTTGTTTTCAAAAAATGTTTTAGACCAATTAGGTGAAATTAGATAATTTCCCACGGCACACCTGACGATCTCTCACGGCACACTGGTTGAAAAATATTAATTTAAATTATTGTATTCGATTCTCACGCTGTACACAGAGTGATGTGTTTTACATCATGACTAAATGAGGGAAGGCTACATCAAAATAGCTACACTAGTAAAGCAACACACTGCACAGCAGTGAACAGTGCAAAACCAATGTTTTCATCCCTTGTGTCTGATCACTGTCAAGCTGAGATACACACATTTGCTTTGTACATCTTGCAGGGGTATTGTTGAAGAGACTCCCAACACCACAGAACATGGCCGACCCTCTGTCATGTTGGAGAAATATGCCTCGGCCACCAAGATGCAGCCCCAGTCATCTGGCTCTCTGCGCTCCAACGCTGGCATCGAGAAAGGCAAAGAGATCGCCGCCAGGCTGAACGTCCACCGCATCCACAGTCAGCTTCGAGGCCTTGACACCACAGGTCGGCTCAGTTAATGGCAGCCCTTTTTGATACAATGCTGTATATGCTGTTAAAAATGTTGTTCATTCTCTTTTCCACAGACATTGGCACATGTGCCATCACAGCCATCCCCTTTGAGAAGTCCAAAGTACTGTTTGGCCTGGAGGAAATGGATGATTTCGCAATGGTTGATGAGACAGACACACAGGCCAGCTCGGGAGATCTGAGCCGTTCTGCATCTCTTGAGAAATGGGGCTGGATCATGTTCGAATGTGGCATCGAGAACCTCACAGTCAAAGGTGAACAAGCAGTGGTTACTGTCTTTAGTCCTCTGTCTATTAAATATTTAAAGAAGGATGTTATCAATCAATCAGTGAGTTATAGCTCATATTCATAAATCACAGTTTGCCTCACATGGGAGGGATCTCTCTACCAGGTCAGACAGAAGTATGAGAGATATAACATATAACAACAGCATAAATACATACACATTCTCAGAGATATGTATAACAATGTGTAAATATATAATGTACAATATAATATTTAAAGCATTAATACAAAATGTACTTGTCTGCATAGAGATGTGTCAGGTTGCCTTTATTATGATCTAAAATCTAAATTAATTCTTGCTTTCAGATAGTCTAGGCTACTGGGCTAATAGCAGCTGGGATAAATGACATTTTGAACCTGTTGGCTTTGCATCGTGGCAGATTGTATCTGCGGCCTGAAGGAAACAACATGAACTCCCACTGTAATGGGTGGCTCAGATCAGCCGCAATACACGGGCTGTCTTCAAAGACCTGACCTTATGCAGGTCATCAAGGTTGTTCAGGGATGTTACAGCAATTTTCTTGCACACCTTCCCTATAACCTGCAGGCTTTTATTTGTTCAACAGAAATTGACCTGTGCTAGCAGATAAAAGAAAATAGATAGATAGATAGATAGATAGATAGATAGATAGATAGATAGATAGATAGATAGATAGATAGATAGATAGATAGATAGATAGATAGATAGATGTTTTGATGAGACACAGAGCTGGTTTTAGATGGACCTAAGCTAGGCCCAACTACATGATTTATCAAAATGGAAACTTTTCACCCTACTCTCCAATGAAGAGGAGGGTGTCGACTCCCTGGACTGAAACTGGGAAATAATTCCTCACAGGAGAGGAACATGATAGATCAAGGTTCTTGCTCCCACTCTGCTTTTGGAGACTTAAAGCACCATTAGAAAACCAGCATTTTGTCATAAGTGTTCTAGCAGAGCTAGTATGGTTGTATAATGTATGGTTGTATCATTCCCTTAAGTATTTTGATAAATATTCTGTTGTAATCTAAATTGAACATGAAGCCACTGTTGTGATGAATCACGTACCATGTGGGAGAATTTGTTGCTAGGGTTTTGAATGGATTACATTATTATGTTACAGGGGGACGCCAGTCAGGAGCCATTCTTTACAATGCATTTGGTGTGATGGGCCAGTCAGACAATGTTGGGAAGACGGGAATATCCAAGTCCAATGGTTCGACAGGCTCGCAGACTGGAAGTGGTTACAGCACCGACGTCTCTGATGACAACCTAACACATGATCCTCTGAGCCCTGCTTCTGATCTCAACGAAAACTCGGACTCAGACGACCAGGTAAGATCATCCCTCCATCATGTTTAAAAACCCAAACAGTGCTGTATTTCATGAATCCACATTTTGACATGTTGGGCCACATAGGGCTGTATTGGTTAGGAATTTTGCCTCAAATCAAGAAGACCTCTAAATTGAATATGCACATTGTCTGTAAAAGATAGATAGTAAAATTTTATTCAGTGCAAATGTCCCTATAACTTGCATTTATTCAGATTTTAGTTACTTCTTAAGGTGTGTATTAAATAAAAACTATATCAGCTTGAAATGCAAAGAAAGAAATTAAAGTGGTCAAATTAGATTGATCAAATTCAAAGATAAGTCATGATGGTTACTGCCACCTGTTAACATCTGTTCTCTCTGCTCTGCAGGATGAAGGGGTCGAGTCAGATGACCTGAAGAAAGACCTCCCCCTCATGCCCCCACCACCTGACTCCAGCAGCATGAAGCTGACCATCAGAGAGATCTGGTTCAGTTTTGCTGCTCCCACTAATGTGCGTTCACCGTCACAGGCCATCTCCAGGTAAAGACAATTGGACTGTGTTTGCACCTCCTTTCTGCTCATAGCTGCTAGAGAAACAACCACATTCCTTTTTCAGCTGTGCATAAAGTACTGTAAGATCACTAAAAGCACTGTGGTATCATAAGTGCAGCGTTATCTGCTAGAGAAAATTCAAAGGAAAACCATGTTTGTTGTGCGCTGGTGGCAACAGCTATCAGACCTGTCGGTCTCGCAGGGAATTGAGCTGCACCGGCAGTTACATCCTCGAGACTTGTAGTGTGGATCTGAGTTGTTTTATCTCAGCAAGTGCAACATACCTTGTGTTTGCAGCATAGAATAAAATTGGAAAACATCAAGTTTTAACCTTTGAGAGAAAGAGCATTGCTGACATCATATACAGTACAATACTGAGCTTTAGAAACTCAAGGGACCTCACGATATGATGAGAGTATGACTCAGATGGCCATGGTTTGATGATTAACTGATAATATGATTATTTTTCTTAGATAAGAAAGGCTATTTAATGATCCCGATTTAATCCATCCATCCATCTTCGACCGCTTTATCCTCCACGAGGGTCTAAATGGGTGCATGTGCACAAGCTCATGTATGTAGTCATGGTTTACTCTCTCCATGAGGGGGTCATACAGGAGCTGTTTTTTTTTTTTTTTTAACCAAACTCTATATAGAGAGAGAGTTGCACCTCCTCCTAACTTAATATAATAAAATCTTTTAGAAATGTAAACATTATTTACCACTCTGCTGGTTCTTCCGTAAGCACTCTAATTAATGTGTATTTACCCCTGGGACTATTCCATGGCATCAATGTGATTATTGATTTTTTTTTTCAACCCTTTGAACTCATAATCATTCAAGAAAGAATTACAATGAAATAGATTTCTTCCCTAAACCCATTACATAAAGCATTTTACAGCTCGGAAAAAAAAACATGTTCCAGAATACATTACTGATATGGCTGTCAAAGGTGGTATCATCTTATAATGTGCAAGACAATTAACCTCAAGTTAACCTCAAGTTGCCAGCAACGTGTGTATGGGTATCAAATATGTGTGATCGAAAACACCACACATAAATGTGCCCTATGAATGTGTAAATGAATGGGTGAATAGTAATAACTGTAGCGTAAAGCAGCTTTCAGTGGTCTTCAAGACTAGAAAAGCACTATATAAATGCAAACCATTTACCGTTAAAGGTGATATAGGTAAAATATGTACAACAGTTACCTAAAGTGTTTAAAACTGTCTCTATAAGCCCAATTAAAAAATTGAAGTAATGCGATTGCTGACTTTTCTGAAATACTGAAATGAGTAGCCACACTTTACAGCATTACAGTGAGTTCACGCACATTCACATCCATTTACATAACTGTCATACTGTCTGTTTTATTTTCATAAATATTGAACCTATTTGGTTCATTTAACAGGCGAAGACTGAAAGTGAAACTGTATCTGCTTTAGAGCAGATGAGACATGGAGGAAATTACGGACTATGAATTTATGATGTATGTTAAACATCCACCGTTAAAGTGTATAAGAGAGAGAGTGAAATTCCCCATTTTGCTTCCCTGTACGGGATAAATTTGTACATCATCAACTTCATCCTCTATATTTTTAAACATCTCCCCTGCAGACCTTTTGTTTTTTCTCCTGTGGTTAAGATGTTTTTAAGAGGGGTACCAAGGCTTTTTAAGTTGTAGTTACTTCAGCATTTCTGACACATGGCATGTAGCTGCTTTCTGCTCGCTTTGCTGTCATCCCATGTGTTGAAGTGCCACTGTGCTGCAGTTACTGGGTGTGTGGTGGTGGTCAGACAACACACCAAAAAACAAATGAAAACAGAAACACAGTTTGCGGCCCACAAATTTATTACAGTACAAGTGCCTCTGTTACGTTTACAGGCAGTTGAACCTGCTCAGCACAGCCACACCTGCCATTGGAGCTTGGTTGGTTCCTATCGATCAGCTGAAATCTTCTCTACGCAAGCTGGACATGGAGGGCACACTGCGCGTCTGTGCTGTTATGGGCTGCATCATGACAGAGGCTCTGGAGGTCAGTAGTGCTCATCATCACATATGAAGAAGTCATCTGCTTAAATTAATCTAGTAAATGTGTTTTAATAAAATTGCTTCCTGTCTGCTTGTCAATATGTTTAAAAATAAAACTCTCTTTCATTGTTAAATATGCAGTTTAATCATTTCTCTTTTACATCCTCCAACAGAAAAAGAGCATCCACATCCCGATCCGGAGCAAGTACAACCGTGTGACAAAACGAGCTCGCTACCTACATGAGAATCCCTCCTGTATGCTTTGTAATATTCTGCACCGCTATCTGCAACAGGCCGACTATTCTGTCATCGAGGAGGCCACCATGGTTCGTGCAAGGCTTCTTTCTTTATTGCTCCAGTGTTACAAAGCTGTTAAACTTGGCCATGTTAACTTAAATGACTCATAAAATTAAATTATATGGTTTAATTTGGACACAAAAAAACAGCTAGCGATTATTTTAAGTGTTATTGCTCTTGGCTGCTCTTCAGTCATTTAATTAATTCTTTAAACATTCGAAACCATTGCCATGATCCACTTCTCTTTATCTTTGCGCCACAGAATGATGGAGTCCCAGCGCTTGTGACTCTAAAGAAAGGCCTGGTGGCTTTGGCCCGACAGTGGATGAAATTCATTGTGGTAACTCAGGGCTTCAAGGCCATAGGTCTGATTAGGCCCAATAATCTGCCCAAACCCAAAGACCCTCATCAGAGCCTGAGGGACCCAGTCCTGGGTCTGGACAACGGAGCTGCAATGCAGAGTGACACCAGCGCTGACGGAGCTGAATTTGAATATGACGCAGGTGGGAACTCACAGATTTCTGCATAAGGTTTTAACAGTGATGTGATGTATTTTTATTATATTTATATTATACATAGACCATAGGCCTTGCCCAGCCTACTTTACATGACATCATTATTTCGAGGCGCAAACCAATGTTTGTTGAACTTTAGATACATACTGTAGGTTTATGTCATATAAAGCTCACAGCCTCTTTTCTTCCTGAACCTTTAAGCTTAAAAATCACACTTTCAAAATCTGTAAATAACTCAAGATGTCCCTCTGCCTACTTTTTGCTGGTTTTGCCATGGCTGGGCACATTTTTAAATCTGGCAACTTCAAGTGGAGGGGTGTAATAACTACAAGTTTACTGTTGAACACTTAACCTCCACTTTTTCAGTGTTGGCATAGAAATAACAAGACAGGAAGGAACATGTTGGGGAGAAATGACAGAACGAATGTATGTAGAAGTCAAATATGTATCCCTGGAGTTTTATTTTATATCATTATTGTGAAGCCACAGTGAGTGAACACACCATGCTGCTGGAGGGAGCATGCAGTCGTCCCCCACCTAAAGAGGCCAACTCTGGTCCTGTCAGTGGCGTGGAGATCATGAGGAAACTGTCCAAGTCCCACACGCACAGCGAGTCTGCACTCAGGATTAAGGTACCATAGTTATTTACAGTGGGATTTAAATGTCCACAATGTGTTGTAATTTAAATTTGTTAATATATTTATTTAGTTATATTTTTTTAATTTGTGTTTTGGTCTTTTGAAACAAACACACTCTTTGGTTCATGCCTGTTAAATAACACGTCATAACGCTAAAGTAAAGTTTACTTTGGAACAAATTTAAGGAAAAAAATAAAATGCCCTTGAAGTGTTTCAAATGAAATATGTTAGGCTCTTTTAATTCTGTAAAAGGCATTTTCACTGACAATGAATCAAGAAAATAATCTGGAGATGTATCTATAATGAAAATCCTCTTGTTGCTGCCTTTAAAACACAAGCCAATGTTGTATATATAATCCATTAAGGAAATGACTATGGTGTGAAGATGATCTCACTGCTGGAAAGCCAGGATGGATTAGAGCTGAGTGGGCAGATGACATTTTCCTCTCTCTGCCAAATTAAAATGTGATGCTTTTATACCATTTTAGGATATGTTTTTAGCCCTTTTTGTCCAAAAACCTCAACTATTAACTATTTCCATAATGCTGCCAGACACAATGCCATCATATCAGTCATGAAAATACCTACTCCCACTAATCCTTAAATCCCATCATACCCAGGGCTCCCATCCATACCAGTCGCTAAGCTACACCAGCGGTGACACAGCAGCTGACTCGCCTGCCCACGTGAGCCGTGCAGGTCTGCCAGTGAAGGACAGCCCCAGGAAGGAGAGTCTCCTGAGCAATCTGACGGGCAGCTTTCGCAGTCTGCACAACCTGCTGGAGGGAACGCCTCAGAGGAGCGAACCGTCTGCCGTGGCAGCAGCAGCAGCAGCAGCAGCAGCAGCAGCAGCCAAGAGCGGCTCCCTCACTCGCACAGGTATTGATGCCCACTGCGCCACTGCACACTGTGCAGTGTGTGGCAGAGTCTG
Organism: Microchirus variegatus; assembly: GCF_963457635.1. Taxonomy (NCBI): domain Eukaryota; kingdom Metazoa; phylum Chordata; class Actinopteri; order Pleuronectiformes; family Soleidae; genus Microchirus; species Microchirus variegatus. The sequence goes on along the minus strand of NC_139822.1, from coordinate 11,979,024 downwards.
ACAGCCAGGTGTGAACTCGTTTCAGAGAGATAAAGAGAGATCAATACTTGTATTGTTGTATTCTTGCAGCTTTTTGCCATAGCTGCGCCATTTGCATTGTCAGACAAAGCAGAAGAGAAAACAAAGACATACAATTAATTACAATTACAATATTACATTAATTACAATAAGGTTTATAATAATAAAATAAAATCATAACATAAACCAACCTAATCAACAGCATGCAATTATACTTGAAGGGTACTGCATTTAAGGACTTTTGGATGCTTTGTTACAACATGCAGCAGCTGATTTGTCATTTTTGTTGCAATGCTGACCTCTACCGATCGGTGAGTAATCACAAAATGAAAAAGACTCCCAGCTCGGTCTGTCTGCAGCCAAATGCCCACTGTGAACACACATGCGCTCAGTTTGCCCTGAGCTTTTTTTTTTAATCCATTCTACTAACATTTAATAATTACTGCTGATCCACCTGACACAATATAAGCTTGAAAATGACTACATTTACATAACGCACACACAGGAGCTGAATAGAGGAAAACGAAACTGTAAAAAGAAAAAAAACTATTTCCTGTTAACTATATGCAAGAATGTGTGAGTGATGTAAAAAAGGAAACCAAGACTAATCCTGTTCATTTGTACATTTGTCACCAACAAATTCAATAATCATAAAACATGTGTCTCCATGATATATGAAAATGATCATGTGTCAGCTCTGTGGTGACTAGTTTATTCACAGTTCATGACATGATGTAATGTGTGCTCTCAATATTTCTCTTTTCATGGCCTCAGGGACAGAAATGTTAACAGAGCACCCGCTGCTGTCGGAGCCCTCCTCCGTCAGTTTCTACAACTGGATGTCCAATGCTGTGGGCAACAGGACAGGAGCTGGGAACCAGGAGTCCCCGGTCAACCGCTCCCAACACAACAGCCTGCAGACAGGTGAGACATTATGAACTTGGGCTGCGGGGGTGGGAAGGGTTTGTTTGTGAAAGAAGTTGATCAATAACCAGTGTATATTAAAAATGGACATAGTCTTATAGTCGCAAGACAGACTCCAGTTGTGAAGCCGTGAGATTTATGATTTGATCAGCAACCTTGTCAGTTTTGAAAGCAGAAATTCACAGGCATCACTTAATGGATGATACCAGCTGTTGAACACACTGGTGTCCACTCATGTGCCATGCTTTATAATACATTTTTCCTCTAAATGGGAATTAAGTTTACATATATTACTTTGTGTTCCATTAAAGAAGACATGAACTATTTAATCCAGCATGTTTACAGACGGTATAAATGAAGTCAGAGGTAGGCTGATTTTCCCATTCTTTCTTCCTACTTCCTAGGCCGTACTTTTCAAACAAAAGACGGCTACATCCATTTCTTATACACAGTCAATGTAACATGGAACCGCAAGCTCACAAATATGTTTGTCTGTTGTATGTTTGTTTTACTGCTACTAGAATACAGTACATATTTATAACTTCTTGTGCAGTAGCTGCAAACTTAGGAGTTGAGTCAAATGTTAATATAATTTTGTTTTACTAGACCCACTGGATTCTCCTGACAGTTACTGCCTTTATCAACCTCTGGCAACAACCAGCCCAGAAGGAGGTCAGGGTTGATGTTAATGATGTTAATGTTGTTCAGTGCTGTGCTGTGTTAGTTTAATAGTCACCGCATTTCATCTTTTTGTCAGAATTTGTCACTACAACAAAGACTGAATTTTAACAGCAACTACACGGATAAGCCTGACTAAGGAAATGCAATTGGGTGTATGTCCTTAGTGAAGCATGGGAATGGGTGGTTGTTGTGTAAGAGAATAACAACTAATGGAGCTCTTGTAAGACATACTGGTTGAAGGCATAATGCCATTAGCACAAGAGATAAAAACAAGACAAGAAAAACAGCCGGTAAACAGACAGACTACTGACTACTAATGGAGCTCTCGTAAGACGTAATGAATAATAATAACTGTATATTTAGCATGTAGTACAGATCATTCTGAAACAGTAGACATTTTATTTTAGAGTGTATTTACAGTATATTGTCACTCCTTTGAGAAACAACAAAAGAAAACTTTTCATGAGCCCAGAGAAACAACTTGTGTGCAGCTTTATATCCTGATCTATAAGCAGAATTGCCCAGCCTTACTTCACACTGTTGCAATTTTGCCTGTGTCTGGACAATTACAAATGCATGTAAAGGCTATAATTTGTGGCCTAGAGGATACTCTTTGTCATAATCTATTTAACAGGTGTCAGTCTTAGACAGCACAGCAGGGCAGGTTCTCCCAAACAAATTATGTGAAAGTGATGAGGCGGTTTAATTTTTTTTAAATTGAACAAAAAGTGGCCATAAAGTTTCTCTTAACACTCCCAGTGATGTCAACGTTCCCTTTGGTTTAATTTTCTCTCACACTTTTGTTATGAGGAGCTGGAGTAGTAAAGTGTTCCATCCTACAACACTCACTGTTACTTACAGTACATTTTAAGGCATTCTGCTCACACTAGAACTGATCACATACATTGGTGAGGAACGAGCTGACCTCACAGAAGCATGTGTTCCAAACCTCTGCACTCAGGTGGGACGTGTAACCTGCCCACAATTCCCTCAGCATCGGACTTTAACACGGTGCTGTCCAGTGACCAGAACACCCTGGATGGGACCCACTCCCAGCACAGCACTAGCCAGGATGACATCGCTGACATTGAGGAGGGCAACCAGTGTCCGGCTGCTGTTCAACTGGCCGATGCTCAGGTCATTACATCATTACGTCTTCATTGTTATTCTTGTTGAATGACTTAGCTTTAATTATTAGTTAGAGAATTACCATAATGTCCTAATGTCCTGGTTTTTTTTCTTGTTGATGGACAGGTTGTTTTCAAACCTTTGCTGAGCTACACGGGCATCCAGGCTCAAGACACCACGCCACTTAGTTACAGGATGTATTTTGGAGAGCACCTGTCTTTTTCTGGTAACCTTGAGTGTCTAAGAGCAGACATCGTCGACTCGGACACCGCCAAGGAGCGCAAAAACAAAAGATCCAAGAGGTAAATCAATCTGAATTTTAACTCAACAGCATTTCAGTAACAAAATAATTAGGAAATTAAATTATGTTGTCTAATTTTTGTGTCTTTTCTCATCCAAGGTCAAAAAAACTTCTAAAGAATTATTTTTTTGTAGCCATAGAATAAGCCTTTTATATGTACTTTTGACATTCGTTTTACTGTCAAGTTTTTAATAAGAAAAATATATATAATTTTGCTGGATTAATCTAAAAACCTTACACTGACCATCTAACAGTATACCTCTGGAAGTCCCATAAACCTCATTTGAGAATCACAATCTAATCATAATCTAAACAGATAAAATGTCCTCTAACTTCGCAAATAATCATTTATCTCTGTCTCTAGACAAGGCATGGTGAACCTCCCTCCACTGGAGTTCAAGCCAGCCCTGCTGATCGAGACCTTCAGCTTGAACGCAGTGGTGATGGAGAAGTCGACCAGCGCTCCACAGGGCCCCACAGCAGTGCCACTCTCCTTCCACGACCTCAGCCGCCGCCATTACAACACATTCCACTGTGATTTCACCACAGCCTGCCAGTCCATCAGCCAGCGCGTGGACATGGCCCTGGTTCGCCTCATCCACCAGTTCAGCACTATGATCGATGACATCAAGGCCACGCAGACTGACATCAAGCTGAGTCGCTACACTGCTGGCTCAGCTTCCCCGACACCGACCTTCAAGGCTCGGCCATACCGCCATTTCAGGTCGTCGGATTTCAGCCGCAGCTCAAGGGGAAGCCTGAACGGGGGCCGCAGTGCTACTCAGACTCTTAAGAGCAAGAGAGGTGCAGTGGGAGGAGGAGCAGGTGTTTCTGGGGGATTGCCATCAAACGGACCTCCTTCAGGCATGGACACACTAGGGAGGAGGGAGCCCCGTGGACGCAGCTCCCTTGGACGCTCAGAGCGACGCACCTCCAAGGTAACAATAATGAAATTTGTCTCAGACAAACCCAGGTGATTGAAGCTGATTTTCCCCCAAAAATGTTTCCAGTGCAGTTCAGCCCAAAACCGTACATATTTGATCAGTACACTCTGATGTAACTTGCGTTTCACCTGTGGAATGAGTGGGCAACATGGTCATAGCTGTGCCAACAAAGTAAATGGCATGACATTTATGATACAGATTTTATGGAAGAACGTAACATTGTTTGTTAAAAAATAAACACAAATAGCCTTGATTTCTTTGCATTTTGCTTAACAGAGCTCTGTTAGTGGAGCGCACATTTTCAATCAAATGATCAGGCTGAGAGGCTAAAATTGTGATTGTCATTAAATAATATGATTGGAACTCCAACTGAACATTCAGGTTTATTTCTTGCAGTGGAATCCACTTCTGAAACATTTCATTGGCGCTTCCTCGTGTTTTTCACCCATAGTGCTGCTGTATGAAGCTGCAGTGTGTCTCACTCCACCTTTTAGTTTCCAGACCACTCTGCTCGATACCCCAACAGAATAATGCCAAAAAGTGGGACATTACAAATAGGTCATTTTGGTACCCTTCACTACATTCACAATTCAAGCACAAATAATTGTCAAACCGAATCGAACTGTAACACATCAATGGAGCTGAAGGTGCCTCGCTAAGGAAATGCAATTGGGTGTATGTCCTTAGTGAAGCATGGGAATGGGTTGTTGTCGTGTAAGAGAATAACAACTAATGGAGCTCTTGTAAGACATTCTGGTTGAAGGCATAATGCCATGAGCACAAGAGATAAAAACAAGACAAGAAAAACAGCCGGTAAACAGACAGACACATTAATAAAAAGCACATTATATGTAGTCGTTTGTACGGACTGAATGCGTAAGTTGTCTCATTTGAAAAGGTCAGGCAATTCACCAGACTCATTAACCACAGCAGGCCATTTCCAAATCCAGATGTTGCGTTTTACTGCCTCCTCTTTTTATTCTACAGCTTGAAACAGCTGCTACCTGCCCAGTACAAGGACTTCAGCTTATTTATAGAGCACATTTAAAATCAAATAAAGCATGGGTATGATTAAATAAAACCTGAGACAGCAGGATGGAAGCAAAATGACAAGAGCAAAGTATAGTTGTAATGAAATCATAACCAGAACAGCATCTCACAGAGAGCAAATTAGACTGTGACTTGTAGGTGTTAATTAGTCTGCAGAAATTAAAATTAGGACTTCAGACCTAATTTTCAAGCAAGTTTTTTAGTATCCAGTATTCAATCCCTCACTTTAATTTAGAAGCGAGCAGGACTTCATCGATCTACAGGTTAGCCTTTTATTGCCTGCAACTGCAGTTAATGATCTAGTTCTAATAGTGTTTGAAAAGGTCTCCAAATATTCCTCAGTGGATATAGCACTTGTCCTGAACTTTAAATGAGGCTGGAGAGTAAAATCACAACATGATCCATTCATTTTTCACAAATAAACTCTAGAGGGAGCCTGTAGATTACAAAAGCCTTTCAGAACAGGCGCCGTTGCCTGAAACACAGTGTGAGCTGCTCTTTCAATCTTTCATTAAGGCCACAGCTTAAGGCAGGTTTGTTTTTATGAGGAAAGTTACTTAGTCTGAGCAGTGGGGGACATCAACTTGATTTATTTCAAGCATGTATTCTATTCTACATCTATCTACATTCTATTCTAATGCTGTGTAAATTTTTAAAAAAAGTATGTTTGTGTTTTCACTCTATGATGTGCACTGAGCCACGTCTAAGATGATTTTCTGTCATGACAGACGTTTTTCTGATTCTACAGGTGTAGAAAGAGAGAGTAGATCTCAGAAGAATACCCCCTGTGCCGACATAGCCGAGTTTCAAGTATTGCACAGATGTCACAAATTGTCGTAAACCGTAGGGTGATAAATAAGAAGTTAGCAAAGCTTGTTTTGAGCGCAACGTTTCTATTTGTTCCGTAACACATTGTATTGTATAACATCTTCAGGTGTCGAGGAAAGGCTCTCGAGACGTGGCGGACCACATGGCGATCCAGATGGATGACTCCGACTCCATCACAGTGTCAGAGCAGAGTGAGCCGTCAGCAGAATGTTGGCAGAACATGTACAAGCTTCTCAATTTCTACTCTCTCATCTCCGATCCCACTGGCATCCTGGAGAAAAGCTCCCCGGAGAACTGCCTTTCAGGTGGGAGTTGGCTCACTTCTTTGTTTTTATTTATTTATTTTATTAATTATTCAAAACTTCCTCCCTGCCTCACCTTCCACATCTATCAGACCTTTTTTCACCAATTACTGGTTGCAGATTTAGTGTTGTTTTCTTCCCTCTTTGGTAATTTCCTGTGAGTTGCCCTGTAAGCTTTTTGAAAGCTGCTTCCTATATACTGCATACACCACATTTGTATTTTTACTTTTTTCCCCAACAGCCCTTCTCGACTGACCTAAAGTACACATATTTTTGTAATAACAGTTTGTTTCTTCACATGACACAATTTGAAAATAAACTTTAATGATCTTTCTTCCTATTTATACTTTTTGCAGGTCAGGCTGCATATTTTCTTCTGACATTTGTTAAACATAAATGTTATTTTGCATGAAACATTTCTTCATCTTTGACTATGTATTCTTAGTTTTTAAATTATAGTAGTAATAGTATAATTGTATTTCTTGTTTGTCAATTATCTTTGTCATGTTCTTGTACATGGTGTACGAAGTGATTATCCAGCCTTGATGTACAGTCTTGACAGAAGTGTGTCTAATCAGTAAGACTGCTATTAGTGTGTAATGACTAATTTGCAAATCAGTATGTAATCACGTCGCTTCTACATTTATATTTGGCACAGAAGGTGGACTTCGGCCCTCAGAGCCTCTGTGCAAAGTGATCTTTGAGAATGAGCAGCAGGAACCCACCACGCCCAGCAAACCCCTCGGTTCAGGCGGAAGGCGGCGTAGCCTGGTGAACTCCGAGCCGCAGCATGTTACGCTCATAGTCTTTGGCATTGGCATGGTGAACCGCACTCATCTGGAGGCTGACATCGGCGGGCTCACCATGGAAGCCGAACTCAAGAAGATCCATGGAAGTTTCACTCTGAAGGAGAAGATGAAAGGTGAGGATAAATCACTGTGGGTGCTCATGGGTTTGTGCTGTTTTCTTTTTTTTACTTTCACTAATCCTTGATTGACAGTTGATTTTCTGTTCTTTGTATGGTCATGTTCCCACAGATATCCTGCACCAGAAAATGACTGAGACATGTGCGTCAGCTCATATTGGAGGGGTGAACATTGTCCTCCTGGAGGGCATAACGCCCGATATCCAGTACGTATGAAGTCTCCTTTGGTTCAGCAATGAACAATTAATTAATTAATTCATTAAACATTTTTTTGGAGGGAAAAACAGATAATAATTATGCCGTTCAAATGTAAGTTAGTTTAAATTGCACATTCATTTGTTTTGTTTTACCCAAAACAAAGATTTTGATTTAAACTGTGGTCACAAATGTGTCAGATGTGTCCAAAGTGGTTAAGCTCTTAGTTTCTAGAGGATTCTCAGTCATATAGAAAAAAGGGAAATTATTTTTGTAAAAAGCAGAGCTCACTATCGCTCTTTGAAAAGTTTAAAGCGGGAAGTGGGTGCTGCATTTTTAACAGGCTCAGGTGTTCAGCGATTTCTTTCTAACAAGGCAATTTTTAACAGCAATTTGTGTTTTTACTGCAAGCAATTTCCTCAAAACATAAGCACCCTAATCAAGTTACAAGCTTAGCAGTCTTATATTCAGACAGGTTGATGTATCTCCACACTGCTTTTGATTCACTTGTGCTGCTGCTTCAGAAGCCTAATCTTATTTTCATAAAGTATGCCCCAAACAGTGCCTGTCTGCTTAAATATGAGTGTGCCAAACAACCTGGCACTCACTCGATGTGTGAAATTGCCCAACTTCCCGGTATATGTTGGAATAATACTTCCAATTAATTCAACTTCGGATGCCGTTTTTAGTTTGGGGTCACCGGCTGCTGCCTGTTTTTCCTACTCTCTAAGGCCCCAGCCTTTAAAAGAAGTGAGTTATTATAAATGGAGCTTGAGCATTTCAAATAAAATGATAGGTAGCAAAAGAGCTGACCACATCTTGAATTCAGGTGCCTCCTCAGTGTTTGTGCTTATATTCGCACTTGATGTTTAATCAGAACTGTTTCACACCCTTTTCTGCTCTTCTTTTTTAAAAAACTTTCCTTGGCTCTTTTCCAACTACTTGCATAGGCTGGAGGATTTCCCAACATCTCCCACCAGCACAGCTAAACAAGAGTTTCTGTATGTTAATACATCCCACATGCATTAGTCAATCAAAAACTGGAACTCATTTGTATTGGTCATCTGTCCACCACGTGATGTCAGTGACATTTCCTTAAGGCTTTTCCTTGTCCAGTGTGTGAATTAAACTGATTGCATAGACTTAAGGGAAAACAGCCCCTTACTCTTTCATGAAATCAGTCATTTCCTTTCCTCCTGTTTTCAGTAAATAAAAAGAAAATGTCTGAAATTTCAGCCATGAGCCCCTCCATTTTTACATGGCCACAGCCAGACGCTGACCTAAGAGACCAGACATTTCACTGTCACTGTGTACACTTCATTACCTTCATCCATTCACAGCATCGCTCATTCTACCCAGAAAACTGGATGCTTTCCCAAATTTGCATGATGTTTCGCTGTTCGATGTCCTCTCAATATTTCCACCTGAGATGCACATTCATCCCCATGTCTGTGTCAAGAAAATAAAATGTATATTTGTAAGTGCTGTTGCTCATTCCACTTCATGCTGTGTTTCAGAACTGTGGTCAAATGCAACATCGCCAAGTCCCAGGCATTGTACAGTGCCCAGCGTGGACTGAAGACCAATAACGCTGCTGTCTTCAAAGTCGGGGCGATCATTATCAACATCCCTCAGCACCCGGCTACTTTACATGGCATGATGGTCCGCAGCTCCCACCAGCTCTCCAAACAGATCTCTGACCTCATTCGCCAACCCTCCAACATGTATGTCTTCCCCATTTTTCAATCTTATTTTTAATATATAAAATTTTTAGCCTTGGGAATAATTGAGAAAGTGACTCTAAAATAGTCCTCATTCTTAAATACAAATTAAATTGTGTGAATGTCATAGTCGAGCTGCAACCGTAGCTCAACTTCTCTGTGCATGGAAACATACTGACTATTGCCTTCATAGTCTGCCTGTGGTGTGTTTCCATGGTGATATCCTGATTTATGTTAATATATTTATGGAGCTTTAGATGTGCTTAGGATATTGAACAACTTTTTATAATTTGATATCCACTGTAATAGAAGCCAATATCTGCCAAGCTCTGCATAACACACACTTAATCAAAGCGGTATTCGAAAGTTTTTCAGGTAATAGTTTGACAACAGTTTGCTCCACACACAGCTTTTGGATTGATGAAAGTCTGAGATACTCGGTGATAAATCCAGTTTAACTATTAGCAAAAAAAAATGTGTTGCTTGTACTCTACCTTCATACACAGCATCACTGCCTGAGTACTTAATGAACCGTTGCAGACTTGAGTGATGTTATTTCCTCCCCACACAGTCAGCCTCCGAACAGAGAGGACACCCCCACCCCACAGCCCTCCGACAAAGCGTCCAGCATCAATCAGACTCCCGTAGAGGCCAACGAGTTCCCGCAGCTTCCCGAAGGCCTGGAGAAGAAGCCCATTGTCCTGAAGTTCAGTGCCATGATGGATGGCATCACCATTGGGGCTGCTCTTCTGCCCTCACTGAAGGCTGAATATAAAATGGGTCGAATGAAGAGCCATGGCATGACAGGTGTGTGTGAGAATACATGTGGCATTGATTTCCATAAACAACAGCTTGGAGGTATTTTGTTTTCTAGTTGTTTCTTACCTTTGCCCATCCATTCCTGCTAATGTGAAATCTCATCGGAACACAATGAGGAAATTTACAAAAGATTCGGCTTAAATTTTTATGTTTGTATTTATACTTGCTGACAAGCCATTTTATATTTTAGAGATCAGTGGTCAGCTACACTGTCGCATCATAATGGTTTACACAGTTTTCTGACCATTATTCATCTTCAGAACTCAAGGACAGATGGAAAGGGTTAGTAAAATATTCAGGTTAATACTTTATTATTGATTGCAGTGTGGCTAATAATAATTTGATTTAATCAAATGAATATTTCAAATCCAAATCTCAGCTGTCAGGTCAAAATAATTAGAATTCGCTATTTATTTGCAGGGACATCTATGTATCTTTGAAACATTGTCATTGCATGTTTCATTGCTGTCACTGATAATTTGTGAGAGAGGAACTGTCACTCTCTAAAGTAAATGATATAGAATCATACATACTTAAAGTGGCAACTTACATTTTGCCATACACATTAAACTTGAAACTTTTTTCTTATCATGTCCCTGTTGCTATCAATAAAAACATTTGTCTGAAGCAGAGCTGACGCTAAGCGTTGCTGAATTGCATTATGAGGTCTGTCACATCTGGAGAAGTTGAGAAATATTCAACATTCCGAGTGTCAGCCAATCAAATCATGTTATGCAAATATTCCAACGCTGTTGCTAACTAATCAAATCACTTTTAACGTTTAGCTCAGACACGACATGGCCCAAATAGAGCTCTTGGAATAGTTTATTCTCTCGATTACCAATCTGTTTTGTTGGACACAGTGCACCCAATAATGATGGAGATTACATCACCGTCACTTAAACGACGTTAGCAACTCTTGCTAGGCAGTAAAGTGCCACAAAGTGCCAGACCCGCTCTTTGTCAAATAACTCAGTCAGTGCATACATGTGGATACAGCATTGTGTGAGTCATGGAAAAATATAAATAGACAATGACTTTGTCTATAGTGACAGTTGAGCTTTGACGAGAGGAGGGGTGGGATTGATCGGCAAGGCAGCAGTTCTTTAGTTTATCTTCAAATTTTCCATTTCATTCAATTACACTGCAAACTCTTCATCCAAAATTGTAATTTTCTTTTCTATCAATGTCGCACTTGATGTTTCTTCCAGTATGTGTAACCCAATACTGGAAGAAAAAAAAGATATTTTACAACTTTTTTTTGTGCTCTTCTTTTATGTAGGGGCACAAACCAGTTTCACCTTTGAGTTGCCAAACCACAAGCTTTGCTTCCAGTCCAAAGTGTCCCCAGTGGACATGTCTGCCATGCCACCATCAGCCAGCCTCACCCTGCCTCCAGTCACCATGTCGGGAGAGTATATCATGGAGGAGCATGAGAGCCACTCGGACCAGGGCTGGGGACAGGACGACTTCCCTGCCAAGCAAGGGAACTACCTGCAAGGCAACTACCTGCGCTGCGTGGCTGAGGTAAGATGAGGATGATAAGATATACAGTATATTTTGCACATTAATTCCAGATAATCACACACTGACGTGCCCTCTTTGATGTCCAGATTGGTTCATTTGAGCACAACCTGACCACAGACCTGCTCAACCACCTGGTCTTTCTTCAGAAGGTTTTCATGAAGGAGGTCAATGAAGTTATTCAGAAGGTGTCAGGTACTGTCAGTTAAAACAAACTCAAGTAATAGTACAATAATAGTTAACATAATTGAATTTCTGATTCAATCAATGTACGTTCTGGACCCAGTGAGTAAAGGAAAGTGGCTTTCTTGCTTTCTAATGATGGTTTGCCTTTCTGAAAAAGTGCCTGCCTCCAGCATACAATTTTTAAACATAATTTCTTACACGCTTCACACAACCTACACATATATAGTGTATGCAGGCTCTACAAAACTATATCGTTTTCTTGGTATTGTAAGGTCCCAGGTTTCCTCTCAGATCAATAAAGTTAATCTAATCTTAAACGTTTGACTGTTCCCCAGAGTATTCTATAGCCTACAGCTGCTGCTTAAGTCTCTGAAAAAAAGTGCCTTTTTCACACAGAACAATGCTCAAAGCAGGAGCACAAATCCATTCGTGTTCATTTCCACAGCATTATTGATAGTTTTTTGTTTAACTGACTAAGCCTGGTTGATGTAATTGCCCAACAGAGAGAAAGCAGGGAGTTATATGCCATTTTAGGCCAAAGAAAAAAACGGGTTGGCCTTCAGTTGATTAGGTACCATTTACATTCACATCAAGGAGATGTTGTTAAATGTAATGTAATGGGACACCTCATCAGATATTAGACCTAACACATATTAAGACATCTAGCATAATCCAGCTACATCGTGTTGTGTGAGAGCTTTCTTGTGAGGTTTACTTGTTTACTTTCTATGTACGCAGGAGGAGAACAACCCATTCCGCTTTGGAACGAGCATGACACTTCAACTGATGCAGACAAGCCCAAAATCCTGCTTTATTCACTCAGCCTCATGTTCAAGGTATTTCCTTGTTATCTCTTTCAGTAAAGAAACTACAAAACAGCACATCAGTCTTAGCAGGGGGTTGCAACCGGGAGGAGGATTTTGGGTCTAGACCTTGTGTTCTTTTGAGCAATAAAACCAGTAGAGAATTTATTATCCACCCAAATTTTTACACCCACACCAAGTCTGCCTTCAGTTTTAGACAATAATCTTGTAGACAGGATTCGGTTCTGAAGTTACGAATGTTATTGATGCACATGAAGATCAAAGATGTGGCCAAAAATAAAATGTATCAGCAGGAAGTACTTTTTCCCCAATAAGAGCTCGAAAAAGGGCTTAGAGAGGTGGTGAAAAAAAAAAAAAAAACACTCTAATGTCATCAGTACATCTATAAATAGAGACTTCATGGCTGTACCCTGGAACTAAAAAGAACAAGGAAGGCTCATTTTTCTGTCATTTTAATACAAATAACGACAATCCACACACTGTAGTCACTGTCAACGGAATAACAGATGTCTCATCACCAGTCTCTCCTCACACCATGCTATGACTCTGCATCGATTTTTCACAATAAAATTATAATGAGACCAGGAAATATGTCGCCTGACCTCTACATGGCACTGCTGTAGTTGACTTGGCACTTTTCCACCCTCTAGACTATGACGTGTGGACACTAATTGTTCAAGACCTTAGTCCAGCAACTGCTGCTCTGACACTGTCGGGCTGCTGTAAAGTTATTTTTAACTCCAATTAATCAATGTGCTTCAGGTAGTCGCAGTGTTTCGCTTCATCCAGACTGTCATTTTTCCAAGGGCTCAGGAGACCGCAGTTGTTAAAAAGTGTAACCTCTACAAGACACCTCACTAATAAATAACTACATGCCCAAATCAAACTTAAAACTATTTTCGGTGCTTACACTTTTGTCTGTAAAGCACTATTTCCTTGATGTTTATCAGTCTAACCCGCACTGCACATGTTAAATATTTGAATGACAGTTCAGCAATGATGTTTCAAACTTGTCAGGGTTGGTATGACTGGATCCCAGTTCTGCATTTACACAGTTGACCATAAGATGCTGCTCAAGACTCACTGGGACTTTTTGACACTGTGCAAAGTACACTGAAAATCTGCATGAAAAAAAACTTCCTGAGTAACTGAGGTCTTCTGAAGTGGTCACTTCTTTTAAGGATGACTTGAAACTATTATTTGCTTTGGCTTAGCAAGAAATTACATACATTACCTCTTCTCAATCTTTAATTGACATGTCTTTAACACTATTTTTTACTTTCTGGGGCACTTTGATTTGCTTTGTGTCTGTAACTTGTTTTCTGAATGTCTGATATTCATAGAGGAGTTTTTCTTAATACCGTTGTTTCTGAATATTTATTCACAGGGCATCCAAATGACCGCAACTACTCCCTCTATGCGAGCTGTGCGTTTTGAGACAGGCCTAATAGAGCTGGAGCTCTCCAACAGAATCCAGTGCAAGGCTCAGCCCGGCAGCAGCAGTTACCTCAAACTGTTTGGCAAATGTCAAGTTGACCTCCACCTGGCCCTCGGACAGATCGTCAAACACCAGGTACAGTTTAGGCTCACACTTGACAAACGAGGGGTATTTCAGGCAGATGCACACAGGCGTTCCAATTTTTCTTTCTCTTCCACTTAATTGTCACAGATGGCTGACTGACCCCCTTGCTCATTTCACTTTACAGGTGTATGAAGAAGCTGGCTCAGACTTCCACCAGGTGGCATACTTCCGAACTCGGATTGGTCTTCGTAATGCTCTGCAGGAGGAGATCAGTGGCTCCTCTGACAAAGAGGCTGTCCTCATCACGCTCAACAGGCCAATTGTTTTTGCCCAACCAGTGGCCTTTGACAGAGGTTCAGTTTATTTCTGTTGACATTATACCTCACATCAAATGTTAAGGTATACAGCATGTTTATAGTGAACACTGTATTTTGAAGACTATAATACCATTGGTGCTCACTTACTGGATCGCATTCTAAAACATTAACTAAATTAGAATATCATTTGATTGAATATAATGCCTTTATTGTCATTGCTCAAGAATATGCAATTGAAATTTTGGCACTGACCATTGTTGACAAATATTTAATCAATTTAACACAATGGTTGTTCAAGAATGAATGCCTGATCAACTCTTTCTGTGTGCGTTCCTGCAGCTGTTCTCTTTTGGCTAAATTACAAGGCAGCGTATGATAACTGGAACGAGCAGCGCTTGGCCCTCAACAAGGACATCCACGTGGCCACCAAAGAGGTGGTGGACAAACTACCGGGCATCCAGCAGACCTCAGCACAGGCCTTCAGCACCCTTTTCCTGCAACTGACCGTCGACGACCTGGGCATCTGCCTGCCAATCACCAGCACATCACAGGTACACAGCTCCACTGTTTTGTTCATTTTTGGCTGGTGTTTTACCATTGTTCATTGTTCAGTGTTCAGTCGTGAAACCAATATCACAACCTTAAATTTCTATTGATACGGACATCAGTCCAATGCGGTCTTTTACCTCTTTTAAACATTTTAGCCATAAATAAGACATATGCTCATGCATTGACCACAGTCCTCACTCACGTCTTGGTCACATGACAGTGATGGCAAACATCTATCATTGCTGCATGTTGCCTGTGCCTAGTCGAGCATTTATGTCAATTTTGTGGTTTGCGGATCATATTGGATATCTGATCCAGTGATTTTGGTCAGTCTTGGAACTGATATGATAAAGTATAATTTCAGCCCATCCCTAATTCTTTATACAGGTCATGGTTGTCATCCTTTTAAAGCAAGATCTTTTTAAGTCTCAAATCATTTTTTTTTTGTTCACTTGGTTCTAATCTCATTCCATATGAAGCCAAAAGTCAGAGTCTTAAATAATGCTCTTTTCATCTCCACTGGTACTTTGATGTTCATTTTGCTTTTATCAGTGGCCTTGAGAAGCAAAACTGTCTTCCTGTTCTTTGTTCCAAAAAAATGAAAGGACAAATCTTCTGTTATGAGCTGTAATATCAGTGTTTTCCCTACCAAAAGCTGGCCTCCAAACACACTCTGCTACACAACACTTTGTTGCTCCCACTGTTTGTAACAATTTAACCTTTTGATGCAAAGAAAACGAACTGCATCTTTGTTTCATGATGAATTCCTCCCCTCACTCCCCACTGCTGGAGCCTATGCCAGGTTTTGGCACACTGATTGCAGAGTAGTAATGTTCTCTTTTTCAAAATAAATCTTAAACCTACACGTTAATAAAAAATTACTTGGGGGAAACACTGTATATTAATGAATTGTTATACTTGCAGTATGTCCATAGAGACGAAATATACCAGCTGTTATGTCACACTTATTTCCATAGAGAGGACAAGTACCAGCTACGGATGGCACCAACTCTGATGCTGGGGCCAGCACATCAGTAGGCCGCCATAAAAATGCAAGAAAAGTAACCTGCAGTTTCTTTCATTTGTTGTGATTGGCTTGTTGTGGTGCAATGACTTACTTGTGATCCATGCAGTGAATACACTGCAATACAAATGTTCTTCTGTCTAAAATAGCAGGTCATGCTTCTTTGTAATAATCAGATTTCCCTCTACAAGCTGGCTTTAACAACATAAAGCTTGAGCTGTTATCTTAGGTATTTGGGTGTAGATACTAAGATGGTGTTTTGCCCATTGGTGTACAGAGTGTTGATTGTTTTTGCAGGCTAATGTTTCAAAGACTGACATACAAATCTGTAAAATATTGGGGGGCTGTTCACATGCAGCGTCATTTGCGCTCACAGATATATTATTTTTGATTGAGACGTGGATCAAACTCGAACATGCACGACACACTTGCAACGTGCCTGCTTTTCTGGGTCACAACAAGATGAAAATATCTCAAACATTCTGGAATGCAGTGAGCACTTTCAATGCATCTGCAACAAATTCAGGCCAATTTTCAAGCTATTTGGTCGTGACTGTGGCTTCATCAATGTGTTTTTCATGCGTTTTTTGGACACTGCATGAGAGCTGCCCCTTATGTATACTGTATATGAAGAAAAGAAACACTGGGGATTTTGAATATCTGGAATTCCAGATCTAAAACTGTGGTCTGACTGTGGAGTCACTTACTGTCCTCCAGTTTTAACCGACATCTTGATCAGACCGCTGTTTTAGGACCAATGCCCTGTATTTATTAAGACATTCAGGTGATATGGACAAATCACTTTGAGTGCTGCATAAAAACACAATCGAACACATTTAAAAGGTTGGTAACATTTCACCTGTTGATTAATTTACAATCCAGTCTGTGATTGGTAGTCAGTTGCATGTTTTGCAGAAATCATGTAATGATGACGATGTCTTGATTCAAATGAACCCAATAATGTATTTGTTCATGAGGTGGTGGTACAGTAGATCTGATTGAAATGTTACCAACTATTCTTGATAACTGCCTTTTCCGAAAACATGGAAGTGGGGTTTTTTTTTGTATGCGCCCTAGGCCTGTGTAATCCCTCTCACTGCTCCTTCACCAGGCCAATCACAGCATAGATTTTGACACCGGCTCAGCTCTGGTCCTGACCATTGAGAGCACACTGATCACAGCCTGCTCCTCCGAGTCGCTGGTGAGCAAAGGTCACTTCAAGAACTTCTGCATCCGTTTCGCTGAGGGCTTTGAGACGACCTGGGATGACTGGAAGCCTGAGCTCCGAGGGGATATGGTCATGAATGCATGTGAGTGGTGAATTATATTAAATTTGAAATGTGTCACATAGATGGTTAAAGCTGCAGTGCATAACTGGTGGTGATTTATACATTTTTATGTGATTATTTTGCTTCTTATTTGTATGCTGGGCAGTGCAGGGGTGCGTACAACAACTGTTCACTTCCTGTGTCCAATGTGGGAATATTGTCGGATACCATGAGAACAAAATTGATTGATAACCTGGCTTCAGTTGGTAGAATCTGCACTCATATGTGTTATTGAGTGGCTGGTTTGTGTTTGTGGTGTGTCCACAGGTGTTGTCCCTGATGGTACATATGAAGTGTGTTCCAGGACTACAGGGCAAGCCTCAGCAGGCAAGTTTCTTTCAACTGAGCCACACTACATGAAATATGGATCATCCCCTCAAGCTGCACAATAAGCACGAGTCACCTGTTTCAAAAAACATTACCTTCATCTGTATCCAATGCTATTCTTGCTTTCCTCTCCCTCCTGGCATCCCCCTCCTCAAAACAGAGAGCAGTAGTGCCGGCACCTGGACTCTCAATGTGCTTTGGAAAATGTGTGGCATTGACGTCCACATGGATCCCAACATTGGCAAACGCCTCAACGCTCTTGGCATCACGCTGACATCACTGACGGGCGAGGAGGACGTAGACGATATCGCCGACCTCAACTCTGTCAACATGGAGGACCTTTCAGACGAAGACGAGGCTGACACCATGTCACCCACCATCCACATGGTCAGTTCATGAAAGCTGATTTATTTTGCATAAGCATTAGTTTTACTTGGCCTAATCTCTGGTTATATAAATATTACTTTGAAAGTATTGTCAAGAGAAATTTTCATTTTCGGAATGGCCGATAATTGATGCCAAAAAAACTTGGGCCATTTTGTTTTTTCTCCTATCTTAGAAAAAGATAACGGTTCAATTAACGATTTACATTTGAAGTCTGCACTGCAGTGCAGTTTGCACAAAAAGTGACTTAGCAACATTTATCAAGTTTCTGCGAATACGAATGCATAATTTGCAATCATTGGCAATTTTTCTCATAACATTCGCCCATGCCAATTTTAAAAATGTTTTAAATAATTGATAATTAATCAACTACCTCAACTATTTATGCATTGTATTACTGCGAAAAAGTATAGCTGAGAGAAAGGGCTGTAACCCCATAAAAGTAAGCCCAACTGAAAAATCAATTACATTCTGACTGTGTGTTATATTTTCTGCAATTTACTTTCTCTTTTACCTTTTGACCTAAACAGCGGATCTGTTGTGGTGTAACAGCTGCTGCACTGTTGCACTCAGCAGCAATGGAATACATCGAAAAAATATAGTGGCGAAGGAGATGAGTGTCTGACCGCATTGTATTGGTTCTTTTTCTCAGATAAAATGTTGAATAATGAGCTGCAGAGGTCCTTGTAGGCACATCTAGTAACCTCTGGACAGAACCAGATAAAGAGTTTTCAAATTTGTATTCTCGAACTGCACTAACTTTACTGAATCGAAATTACAATGGTGTTGTTTTTGTCATCTAATTCCCAGCAAGAAGGCAATTTTCCTTAAACTGAAATTACACTCTTTTCAATGTTTCAAATCCATCTGAAGAAAACCCAACCTGGCTTACCTCAAAGCTTCAGAGGGTCAAGACATTCACTCTTCCAGCTGCCCATCCATGTGTCCCTACCATTGTTTACAGAGTCCAGAGAACTTCAGCCCTCGGCTGACCTTAAAGAAGCGCCTGGTAAACCACATCCTGGGCCTCAGCCCCAGGCCTCAGAGTGTGTCTGTCCCAGTCGACTGCTCAAACTGTACCTCACCTTTCCTCCGAGCGGGCAGTGCCAGAGCCCAAAGACCTGTCTCCTGGGCTTGTGTATGTAGCCACACGCAGTGTGAAACTTTCCTCTGGGCTCACAAAATCACTGCAGGTCGCATTCAATCTCAGTCACCTGCCATTAACACATCAATGCTGTGGATTCTGAAATGCTAAGCAACGCTATTTAACACATATATATATAAATACATGTATCTAAAGCTATAAAACATGATAATATAATAGGTAATAGTGTTGCTTAGCTTTTGTTTTCCCTGCTCTCCTTATTAAGCTTCAATAATGGGTGAAAACAAATCAATTAGTTTTACACGATTCCTGTGGTAATAGTTTTTAATTAAATTTTTTTCCTCTTTCATTTAAGTAAAATGGTGGTGGTGGTGGTGATGTTTTTAATCCGCTGTGGTGTGTGATTGAACTCCGAATAACTTTTTTACAAAATCATAACAATAACATTAATCTTAAATCACAGGTTTGGGAATGATGCTTCACTTATCGCAGCTGCCTGGTGAAAATCTGCAAAAATACAATGGTTCAAGGGTTTTGATCGGCAGGTTTGTCTCGGATTTCCCATCGGATAAATATGTTTTGGTCTGTATCATTGCTCTGACACAACAGGAGACCATTGACCCCAGAAGGCAAGTCATGATGGGGAACCAGGTGATTGATGCCAGAGGGAGGAAATTCACCAAGAGGGTGGTGGACATCAGAGAGTTGAACGAACAGGCCAAGGTCATCGATGACCTCAAGTAAGATTTATTTTGTACACTACTCACCTGTTCACTTTATTTTGTCAGGTCTGATAATTGTAAAACTACCCAGTCAGCATCCCATAGGCAATAACGTGCACCATATTGGAGGCCTGTGTGGGCAAACACGGGTGGAGCTACCATGGAAACTACAGACCACCTGCTTGTCAGCTTGAATAAAATACGGGGCCCTGTTCAGACCTGGTATTAGCATCTGTCCTCTGTGATCAGATTGCCTGTGAATCAGAGCTCTAATTACACTGCTGTAACATGAAAAAAGTTTTTAAGCAGTAGAAAAATATATTTTTTTAAATCTGTGTTGATTATGGTCAAGATGGCTCCAATTAATTGTTGCTTGAGTAAAGACTACTGTGAAACTACAGGTCAGACGACATCGGCTAAGGTGATGGTCTATAATGTGTCCTCAGTATTGTGTCCACTTGTGTCCTCAAACCACCTCTGAATGTGTTTTTTATTGATGGGATCTAAGGATGCATGTGTTTGGATCTCTCAGGACAAATGTTAACACCACATCTGAACAGGTCTAAAAGCCTCCATTTGGAGGAGAAAAGTATTGTGTATTGAGCCAATCCTCTTTTCATGACTGCAGGAAGTTGGGGGCCAGTGAAGGCACCATCAACCAGGAGATCCAGCGCTATCAGCAGCTGGAGTCAGTCGCTGTCAACGACATCAGAAGAGATGTGAGGAAGAAACTGCGTCGCTCCAGCATGAGGGTAAATGCTCCGTTTTCCATCTCCAGTTAATGATGTACAATATTTGCCACAGTAGTTTGAGCACTGTCATATGCACAAATAATGACAAAATGTGGCACCCGTGTATATTTTTTAATGAGGCCTGTTGTTTGTGTGTGTGTATTCATCTCTAGGCGGCCTCTCTAAAGGATAAGTGGGGTCTTGGCTACAAACCAAGCTATAACCGCTCTAAAAGCATCTCTGCACCTACAGGCAGGCCCCCTCTTAAAAGGATGGACAGACAAAGGTAACAAATGGCAGCTAGCTCTGGTGCGATATAATCAAATACACCATCAAGGGAACTTCATCGAGCATTTACTGTAAACAACCAAGACCGAGTGACCTCTGTGTCAGACCACTGACACAGAGTGGAACACATTTCCCATTAACATTTCCCATTAACCCTCTTTCAAATAGGGAGGTGGCGGCTCGAATTAGAATAAGAGAGGAAGTGCTTGTTTCATTTTTTCATAGAGTTTCGCAGATATTCACACAATGCAATTTTTAATAATGGAAACCCAATAACTGTAAAATAAAACAAACAATAAAGAAGTAAATAAATAACTAGATCAAATATCATATTGCTGGCACCAAAATAATATTTTAAGGCCTTGGAAGAATGATGACTGGTGTCCTTCAGAGGTGGATAGCTGCAAATTCAAGCTTGCTGCATATGGAGAGAATCCAACTCAGTGTTTCTCCTTGCGCTGCAGTTTTTAATAAAATGTGGCATACATTTATTTCTCATCTGTTGAGCATTGGCAAATGTGTGTGTATTTATTATATGTATAGATAAATCAGTGTACTTTATGAAACCTCTTTTGGCCGCAGTGGCCACAGTTTACTGTATATTCATTGCGATTTTCCTGTCTTCTTTAAAACCTGAAGATGGATTATTGTATTTTTTTTTCTTTACTTTTGCTGCTGCTGTTGTTAGCTACTTGTTTTTGAAACAGATTATTAGTCAATTAAATATGTGTGCATGTTATTTCCATGTCTCCTTAGTTCCAGAATGGGGGAAGTGGATGATTTACCAGATGTCCGTGTGGCTGCTTCCTCTCCTGGACCCCGGGTCACTTTCAACATCCAGGACACGGTAAGCTTACATGTCTAATATATACACATAAAGATATGATATATAATATAACGAATTGTCATTATTTACAGATTTAATTACACAGTTTCTGATATTATGATCTTTTTCTGAAATTATATGTTGATAGTTTGAATATTATCATCTCATCTCCCATCATCTCAGTTTGTCAGCGTAATTAAAAGCTATGTTACATCATATGTTCACTGTATTGTGTCTCCTACATCTATGTTATCATCCGATCATCAGTTTTACAGTCAACTTAGGAAGCAGCTGAGGCCGAGGTTGTGCTTTGAGGATTTTTGTCAATCCTTTTTTTGGATGAGCTTGTTTTTTAACAAACCCTTCTATTCAATTGAAGCTAAATAATCAGGTCTTGGACTCTGCACATTCACCTGTCAGTCCAGGAGAGATATTCAAGGTATACAGTGAAAAAAAAAAATCTACAAATTATAACACCTAACCAACACCAATAAATAATACGTCTGTTTCCCTTTTCTCCTCTGTGATTGCCTTGGCAGTGCTGATAGGATTTTGTTATGCAAATCAAAACAGGATGATGAAGTACCAGCCTCTGCTATATAGACTGTGTGCTAATTAGCATAATAACATACTGTTATCCTGAACTCAGTGTCCCTAGTTACATCAGGATTTGTTCCCAGTGCACAAAGATCACCTCCACTTATTTTCAACTGCGGTATTAAATTACAAATAAAGTTTCACACTCTTTATTTCTATGTTTCTGATTAAAAAACACGTTCCATCCAACTCAGAGGTTTGAGCTCGCGGCTTATCCCTGAAATATTTGGATAACATAAACACAAGCATACTTTCAGAAATATGATTTCTTATTGATATTTGTAAAGGCTGCTTAATGAACTGCAGAGTGGAAAATACTCATCCTGTCTTGAAACTGCAAGAAATCCAAATCGGCTTTTCTCTAACTTTAATACATGGAATGATTTCTAACAGCTATGCATGGACCTCCTCTAAACCGCAGTCTTCTCTCATATCCTACATTGACAAAAACATGAGGTTCATACTATGACTGTTATTGACTGCGATTGTAAATCCACTGATCTGAGCATTGAATTTATTATGTCATACTAGTGACTTTGAAATAAAATAATTTACATAAACCAATTCCTTTCACCCCACCTACATATCTTAGTGATTTTTTTCCTCTCGATGTTGCATTAAAAAATGTATTTCACATCATTAGGCAAGTCTTAACCGTCTGTGTGGCTTATATAAACAACTGCCATAATTTGGGAAGTATTCTCATTGATTAGAACCATTCTCATACATGTTTAAATTTGAATCTAAAGCCAGCAATCAGTTTGTTTATCTTTGATGTGTATTCCCTACACAAAATTGAACTTGATTGCATATTCATATACATGTGTACACAGCGTGCAAGTCAGTACAGTGTTGAGTCCACAACCCTCACGATTCACTACAGTCTACTGTGCAGCGGCAGTCCTGTTCAAATACAAATACATCACTTCTTCACATACTTATAAATTCTTCCCCAAACTAGTAAAATTGACCATTACATCTGACATTGTCTCAGTTATGTACAGCAGGGTCACATACATCATTCATGAAAAATATTGTTTCTATGAATAATTGGTGCGGTTTTAATTGCCAGTCACTTTATGACATGCCCAAAAGTCAAACATATGTAGAACATAAGTTTAATTTTAAATAATTATTAAATTAAACCATACCACTACCTAATGTATCAGAGTATAATAAAAAGTAATTGCCATAACAACCCTTTTCCAATTGCCTGGTCTAAGCAAACCTTTGCACTTTTTTTCCCAATCATTCTTTAACATTTACAGTCTGCCTGGTAATGGCTGTATGATTGAGTTTCTTTTGTCAGTCCTTCTGTGATCATTTGGCCTTAACCATCCACTTACTTACTTTGGTCATTGACTTCATAACAAACTTGTGATTTGATTGAGAATATATCTGTTGTTTTCTGAAGGTAAGAAAACACAGAATAACCCAATAAATGATCATCATTCTGTTAAGCTGAATCTCAGACTGGTCACGAGTCAGTTCTAGTCTCAGATGCCGTTTGCCTGTGTCACACATTTTCACCCTCTACACGTTTATCAGTTTCCAGCAACTGCAGCTGGTCTCTGTCAGTGACTTTCTTGGGTATCTGTTCTTACTTCTGACAACCAAGCCTTATCTCCTACTCTCTCTGAGGAGAGACGAGCTGTCTCCTTGTTGACCATCTTGGGCATTTCTCCATGGTTATCCTCTTGAAAGTGTTTTCCCTTTACATCTATGGGGTTTGCCATGTCTTTACCATCTTCCTGTTTGCCATACTGGGTCATAATGGTTGTGTTTTGTAACTGGACTACTACATGGCAACAAATGAAGAAAAGAGAAATTTGTTACCAACGTAGACCAATTAACAGAACACTTCCTTCTTCAGAGTTATGATACTTTGATTGCTTGCCTATTAAGTCATCAGCCACATTTGCTTGGTTGATTTCTCTTAAATAGGACAAACATGAACTGTCTCTTTGTGTGAGTCTGACTTTCTGCACTTCTCTGAAGTTTCCTGAGGAGACACAGGCGGACCTGTTGTCAGCCACCACTGACGACCCATCTCATCCTCATCATCAATTCCATCCTCATTCTCCATCCGTTGTTGAGGGCCAACACTCAGTTTTCAGTGCTCCTTGCACCCCTGCTGTCTTCTCACCCGCACTTCCCTTCCAGCACGATGACATGAGGCGTGATGACTTGTCCTCGTCTTCCTCTGAAGACTCGGAGAAGGAGGATGACTTTGAAAGAGAGCGACCACTGAGCTACAGAAGGCCTTTGTGAGTGATCTCATTGTTTTGTTTCTGTGCACTCAAGCATTCCTGTGATAACGTTCGATGAAAGAAAGCACTATAATACTTTTGCCTTCTGTTGTGTTTTTATGACTTGTGTTTTGAACTGTAAATAAAGTCTTGGGGTTTACAGAAAACCACAAAAATATTCTTCTAACTGTTTGTTTGCAGCCAAATGTCTCACAAAAAGCCCTCAGGCTTCTCTGCTGTGAGTCAGCTGTTCAGTGAGCGTTGGCCAAGCACACCTGCCAACCGCAGCTTCAGTGGCCCAGGGACTGAAAGAAACATCGACTTTGAGTTGGATATCCGCGTGGAGATTGACAGTGGGAAGTGTGTCCTTCACCCCACCACTCAGCAGCCTGAGCATGAGGACGCTGCTTTAAGGAGGTACAGTGTCCTTCATGTTGTTATTGGTCAAAATGACAGCATTTAATCTAAAAGTAATGTGTGTCATGAAAAGCTAGCTGTAGCGGGCTACTCTTGGAAAATGCAACCAGGCCATTCCAAGCTCCTCCTGTCAGCCCTCTGCTCAAATCTCTTCCCCAAAACACTGGAAATCATTCAGTACCTTTATTATTACATACATTATTGTTTTTATT
The DNA here is from genome assembly GCF_963457635.1 of Microchirus variegatus. Lineage (NCBI taxonomy): Eukaryota > Metazoa > Chordata > Actinopteri > Pleuronectiformes > Soleidae > Microchirus > Microchirus variegatus. The sequence goes on along the minus strand of NC_139822.1, from coordinate 11,954,056 downwards.
ATTCATGAATGGTAGGAATACTTGGGCATATCACCCACCGTAGTGCAATTGAAAGTGTTATGATTGTCTTAAATGTAAATGTGAATTGTGGCTTGTCTCCGCCTTTTCACTCTCACAAACTTCGTGCTATTGTCTCTGTTTCAGTGGTGGGTGCCTTTGCTTAGTGTGTTTCAAAATCAAATTGCATACTGTAGGTTTTAAATCTGCCTCACATGGCCCTGAGTCATTTTTGAAAACATGCTAACCATAGATAGTTAAACATCATATCATGAAATTCCCATTTGCCAGATAGTTTTATGCCTGAAACAGCAGTGACAATTTGTCTTCAGTGGATTTTCTATATGCAGGTAAACAAACAGAATAAGGCCTTCAGTAAGCACACCTGCCCTCATATGACAAGACTTTTCTTCTCCCTGTGGATTTTGCAGGAGCTGTGAGCGCAGCCTCAAGAGTCTCGATCAAGAATCTCCCCCCAAGAAGAAGAAGCTGCAGCCCACCTACACCTCCACCACTCATCTCTTAGCTGGAAAGAAATGTCCCTTCTCTCTGCAGACCAAATCTAATGACATGGAAACCACAGTCTTCTACATTCCAGGAGTAGATGTTAAGGTCAGCCTCTATCTCAGCTTCCAAATTTTTTTTTGTCTATTTGAACTGTTTATTTATTTTTTTTGTGTTCAAATTTATTCCCCACTCTAGTTGCACTACAACTCCAAGACCCTGAAGACAGAGTCGCCCAATGCCTCACGTGGATCGTCACTCCCCCGCACGCTCTCCAAAGAGTCGAAGCTGTATGGTATGAAAGATAGTGGCCTTCCCAATCCTCCCAATGCTGTCCAAAGCAAGACTAACTCGCTCCTACCTCCCCCACCCCCACCTATTCCATCAGGTACTGAGCATTCCCTCATTTTTAATTGCATGCTCTAGCACCTTTCCACAATCACCAAAACCTACAGAGCCATGAAGCTCTGATGATTTTCATCCACACATGGTCCCACCGAATCAAATGCATGTGATTTCATCCTTAAAGGCATGAATCCAGAGGGCACCTTTGATCAAATAGGTTCATGCATATTGATGTGCACCACAGAGGGGGGGGAGACACCAAACAGACAAAAAAGACAGAAACTACTATTCATGTGATTCCATTTAATTTCCTGAAGTGAACTTCCAGAAGTGTTGCAGCCATTCAGCCTAGACTTTGAGTGACTTTGACTCTCATGTTTCTCTGCAGCCAAAGGTAAGGGCAGCGGAGGGGTAAAGACAGCCAAGCTATATGCCTGGGTGGCACTACAGACTCTGCCTGAGGAAATGGTCATCAGCCCCTGTCTGCTGGACTTCCTGGAAAAAGCGTTGGAGACCATTCCTATCACTCCCGTGGAGAGGAGCTATGCAGGTGGGATTGTTGCGTCGACTGCTCTAAATATCGCAAAATGTGTTGTCAGATCTCATCAGTGTCACTCAGCCAATAAGCAGGCAGCGTGCTGTTTGACTCGGATCTAACAGTACTTGTGACTTGTAGCTTATTTCTGAAATGAGGAGAGGGAGAAGGGCTTAACACTTTTGCAAGTGTGTCTGGGTTGTGTTTTTGTGAAGCTGGTGCTTGTTTAATGGGTGAAGAATACATTTAATGAAGCACTTGATCATGCATGGATTAATATGCTTATGTTCAATTGCAAGAAATTAATCTGGACAGCCAAAATCAAAGAATTTTACCGTAATGTGTGATGTAATTTAGATAGAAGTATAATTGGTAATGAACTCATTATCAATATAAAATAGAAACTTTCAGTCAAAACTCAGCCCATGTAAGTGTCTGACAACTAAAATAAACAGCCATATCTTACTTGAAATGTAAGGTTTTTGAATCATTGCATTTTACATTTTCCTCGTTTTGATATCTGATCACTGAACACTATTAAGCATTGTATCAGCTCATACCTCGTCTTTACCCATGTATTTGTGTTCCCCAATTAGCTGTAGCTTCCCAGGAAGAGGACATGGGTCAGTTCGATACAGTGGAACAGCTGGAGGAATCCACTACCTCCCTGGTTTCCTCTTCTACATCAGCCTACTCATCCTTCCCTGTGGACGTGGTTGTCTATGTCAGAGTCCAGGTATGAACAACTTAACTGCTTCAATGGAAATACATTTTGTACTGGTTATGGAGCTTATTATGTAAATAAAATACTTCCCACACAAACCCAATGCACAAACCAATGAAGAAGCAAGAGGAAACTTCAAAGAGAATGTTATAGTGTAAGAGTGGATGAGTAGTGAAGGTGTGTAGGGCTGCAATGATTATTCAATTAATCGATTACTCAATAAATCAATAAGTCATCTTTTTTGATAATTGTTGAAACTTTTTTTTTTTCTGGTGTCTTTGTTCCATATAACCAAGAAATCATTAAAACTGAATCATTTTGGTTTGTGGACAAAACAAGAAATCTAACAACGATCAGTATTTCAGTTAATTGAGAAAATAATCGACAGCGTAATATATTATAAAAAATAATCGTTAGTTGCAGCACTAAATGACATATGTTTACATCCTTTCTGGAAAGCTCAAGCCACTGTAGTGAATCTGTTAATTGTCACAAAAAGAGAAACCAAGCAAACATCTTGTCATCCTTTTTTGTGAGATACTACTGGAGCTTCCATTCCAGCTGTAACTGTGAGATACAACTTGAATGGAAGCTGCTATTTTTCACCAGCATTTCTGATTCTCTTTGATTTGTGTTTCCAGCCGTCTCAGATCCGTTTCAGCTGCCTGCCCATGTCCAGGGTGGAATGTATGCTTAAACTGCCTTCTTTAGACCTTGTCTTCTCCTCTAACCGTGGCGAACTGGAGACTCCACCATTAGCCCACCCCACTGAAGGTTCACAACCGCCTTCCTCCACCCCACCGGGGCAGCATGTCCCCAAAATTCCACCCAGCAAAGGTTTGAAAATTACTTCTTTTTTTTGTCAGAATAATGGTGCTGTAATGTTTGAAGGGATATGTGAAGAATAAAACTTTTTTTAAAGTCAAACTCTTTCAGTCTGTCTCACACTGTGAGCATATCTATTAGCAGTCACTTCATGCCATGTCTGGGCCAATTTTGATTTAATGTCGCTTCTTTCTGCTGCATTCATTACTTTACTGCTTCTCAGGTCTTTTTTTATTTTTTAACCCAGTCAAATGGACAATAAATGTACAGTTTGTTCTTAAGTCAAAAGGGAGCTGTCTACATATAATTATTATTACACAAAGCCATTAATATGAATGAGCATACAAAGTGCAGCAGAGAGTGCATTTACATATGTGCTCGTTCTCTTCTATTATGAAAATGTGATGTCAGAACTGTAAAATTTGATGCAGGTCCCACTCTTAATTCTCACCTTCTCAGTAATTTAATCCTCCTTTGTGTGAATGCTCATCCTTACCTGCTCCTTCCTCTGCTCTCGCTTCCTTCCAGGGTCTCCATTGCTGGGGAGCCCTCTGGGCAGGAGCCGCCACAGCAGCAGCCAGTCGGACCTCACCGGTCCCCCAACTAATTCCTCGGGCCTCAGCTTTACTGCCTGCATGTCTGACTTCTCCCTCTTCGTCTTTCACCCCTATGGTGCCGGAAAGCAGAAATCTGCAGTCACGGGGTTGCCCCCAGGCCCAGGGCCCTTAGGTATGAGATGAGGGGAAACCTCCTGTAATGTTCTCATGTGCTACTTAAACACGTAAAGCTGACTTTTGCTGATGCAAGACCAGAATGAGGGAGTGTGAATGCGTGTACAGCAGCAGTGTACGGGCTGGTGGTGGAAAAAAGCATTATTCCCCTCAAATTGCTGAATGACTGGGGTTCTTTAAGCAGTAGAATTCACTTCTATAAACTTTCAGTCATAATCCAACCTGTTTGCACTCACTTTACCAGCATAATTATGCTGTTGCATCTGTCTGTCTTGATATAAAACAAATCACTTAAACACTGCACTACTGAGAAATATGGAGAGCAGTTTGGAGCCGATTGGCTTGATCAGCATTGTGTGCATTCATTTGAAAATGGTTTGAATCAAACAGACATTTGTTTACGTTTGAAAATTCTGCCCTACAGTTTGAAGTACTTTAATCAGTTAAATAATATGACTGATAAAGACTTATTGCCCTCCTGTACTGGATAAAAGTTGAGAAAAAATATGCAATACTAACTCACTACATTACAGTGTGTATGTAAAGACACCAAATCCAATCTGAGTCATCATAATTATTCCTCCCTTTCCTAAAGGTACAGTTGATGAGGAGCCGTCCTCCGTAACAGGCAGAAAAGACTCTCTGAGTATCAACCTGGAGTTTGTGAAGGTCAGCTTATCCAGGATGAGGCGAACCGGAGGCCCCACATTCATCGAAAACTTCATTCCTGCCAAAGGTGGCAAAATAGACACCACCCTTATCAACATCTCAGGTACAGAGAGACAAATCCTCAGGTTAACATGGCCTCATTCTGACATTTTGTCAGTTTTGAATGGGATCTATAATGTTTAATTTCATTAAAAAATGTACACTTGATAAAAGTATGAATTATTTTGAAACTGTGTAAAAGGGAGTTTTGTGTCTGCTGATCACGACTGCTTCTTTAAAAGTAATTTATGTAAAAAATACATACACAAACTCTGTTCTAGTCTCATCAACAGGACCATTCAAAATATTGAATAGAACAGAATTAATATTTATAAAGATATGAATTTTATTAGTCACATAATATTGCTCCTCGTTTATAAGATAGTAACACTTTTGTAATGCAGTGACTGACGCAGATAGTGTATGTGTCATTGTGTAAGCATAGAGATTATATTTGATTAAAAAAATTAAAAAAAAGAACCATTTCAATCTCAAGGTTTAAAAGTCATTAGTTTACCCTCTTATCTTTGTTTGGAGCCTGTGCCTTACACTGGAGAACATTTTACAGGATTGTCTTATGTGTGAACAAATGCAATTTTCTCCTCCTAGCTGTGTGTGATATTGGCTCGGCTTCCTTCAAGTACGACATGAGACGACTGAGTGAGATCCTGGCCTTCCCCAGGGCCTGGTATCGGCGAAGTATTGCCAGACGCCTTTTCCTTGGAGACCAGACAATCAACCTGCCAGGTGATGCTTTGACTACTCTGCAGCAGTTGGCAGTTTTGGATGAGAACGTTATGTTAATACTGGGGCTGCAACAATCAGTCTATTAAAGGATTACTAAATTAATTGCCATTTATTTTTCAATTATTTCGTATGATTTTCTTTACCAAAGAAAGCAGCAAGGACATTTTATGGTGTTTAATGGCACAAAGAATGAAGTGATCAATCAAAGATATAATCGGCAGATTAATGTAAAATGAAAATAATCGTTTGTACCTAGTTTATACCACTCTGTTTTCATAGAGAATAATATTTGAAGGTGTGCCAAGAAAAGAAGCAAAAAAGCATTTTAACATTCTTTTTAAGAGGCAACTGAAAAAAAGCCATCTTTTGTTTCATCTTAGCTTTTATGCGACATCCAGCACAATGAAAAAGCAGCCGCTCTATGGTTTTGACAGCATTCCCTTTTTCTTCATTGTTAGTAGCTGCTTTCTGTCTGTACGTTGTTGACTTTTGTATGAACGTAGAGCTGAACTGAGAGAAGCAAACATTGCGACAAGTAAGATAGCTAACAATGAGAAAAGAATAAAAGTGAGTGTTTGCAGAAATGTGCAAGTCAATTCATGTCTACTATTCTCTGCTGGTTTAGCTCTTGTTAAATTTTAATGTCCAATCATGCTGACTTTTTCTCAGCCAACATTTCCTCTTACTGCTCCCTGTTGACATTTTCGCAGCTGTCCTTTACTGATATCTCTCAACCTTTACCTTTCTTCAGCCTCTGGCCCCGCAACACCTGACTCGGCCGAAAACGTCACCCAACATCTGTCCCCCGAGTCCAGCCGGAAAGCTTACTGGAGGACGTGGGACGGCAGCACTGGGACGCAGCATATTCCCCAGTCCCCCAATGTCTTTTCAGATCATTCCACTGGAATCAACATGTCCCCAGGTGGCCTCGGCCACCTCAAGTCCCCCGCTCCTGGTCGCACACGAAGCGTGTCTGATTCCTCCGCTCCCAGGAGAGGTGATTACCACTCCAAAATATAGAATATGAAGTAAAATGTGTGGTGATGTAAAGTCAGAGTGAGTTCTAATGCAGAAGCACAATTCAGACGTTAAAGAGCAGTGTCCAAAACAAGTCAATGAAAATGGAAATGTTTAAATGCTCACACCCTCCAAGTCTCTAATCTCTATTCACTTTCCCTCAGATTCTGTGACAAAAACATCCACTCCGGCCTTCAGTAAAAACGGTAAAGCAGCAGGTCAACAGGGGGCACCGTGGGAGACGTTGGTGGTGTTTGCCATCAACTTGAAACAACTCACTGTCCAAATGAACATGAGCAACGTGATGGGAAACAACACGTAAGTGATCATATGAACCCCTTTTTATATGAATTCTGTTTTATCGCTGTTGTTGAGAGAATGTAGTAGCATGTAGGCTGAAAAGTTATTGAAATTAGACATGAGTGGCTTTTTCATTTGTCTTTTGCCAAGTGCTTATTCTGTAATATTCCAGACAATTAGTTTATTTGTATTTAATTTAAATTATATTAGATTATTTTATTGATATTAAAATCTCTTTTTCAAACGAGACCAGGAAACTTTACTTCAGACTAAACCCCATTTACACAACAGGCCTCTGGCGGCCTCTGTTGGTCATGTTGGCAAGTGAAAATGCGGAAGCACAGACGGAAACAGAGCCACCAAAAACAATACTTCACTCCCACTCCGTTATTCTGTTAGCGAGTAAGATTCAATAACTGTAGTCCAGAGACAATTTACAACATATTTACTATATTAAGTACTTACATTTATAACAGTTAATCTTCCATATAATTACCAGCTATACATGGTTCTATCAAGATAAGAGGTAACTATATTTCATCTAGTGTATTTTGTGTGGAAAAAATATTCAGGATCTTCTCTGCATTCACATAATTGATGCATCTAATATTTAATTATATATATATAGTATATAAACATTTGCAGGAATTTGTATCATTTCCACCCTCAGGGCTTGTATGATTAAATCCTCTGGTTGTTTCTTCAAATTAGCCTCAAACTTAAAGGTGGAAGTAGGAATTCTGGCAAACAAGTCCGGGGGGGATTCATGTCACTCTGGAAAGCTGTGAATAATAATAATAAAACAATTGTTTATTTATTTATTGACTGCTGTGGTGTGCTTGACACATGTTGTGCATGTGGCAAGTGAAGGTTAATATAAAACCATCCAAGGTAAATAATGTGAGCAATATCTCTTACAAATACTTATCTACCACAACAAACATATGCCGTACGTCTTTAGGATGTCTCTTTGCTTAAAGTGCATCTTAATCCCCTCTTATACAGCTAATTCTGCCCAATGCCTGTTTTAAAAAAAAAAAGCAAAAGAAGCGGGCTGAGAGGAGGAGGGAGTGCAGCGCAGTGAGGGGGCGTGGTCTGGCAGTGAAATCTGACACCAGAGTTTGAGACAATCAGTCAGTGATGCGAGCTTGAACTAAAATAGCCATGCCAGAATTTGCAGTAGTTGTAGTAGAGGCAGTCGATAAGCTGATTTTTATTACATGTATAATTTGCACCTGGATCAATAAACGAAATTGTTAGATCCATATACATTTGTCTTCACCTGAAAAATATGTGGTATGGGGGTTTAGTTTTGCTTTAAATGTTTGGCTTTTATCTCCTGCATCACATTCATTCACCATTTGATAGTTCAGCAGCTCTCGTGTGCCTTAATCCCCCCTCTCATGAGTTCTATTCATTTTTTCATACACTGTCATATTTCACTGGTCGCCAAAATATGCAGTTACAGTTTTCATCGCTTCAGAGGAGGCAGGAGAGCATTAAACCCTGCTGAATCACTGCCACACTCAGCACCGTCATAACTGCTGTTTTATGAATCTGCGTCATCATAAAGTTGTGTGCTCTCCTCCTGCTTCTTCAGCTCGAATGACATTATTTATCCCTCCAACATGAGCACATTTACGCATGAGCTGGGTCCTGGTTTAAATCTCGACATTTAAACTGACACAAAAGGTTAGCTGCATAGTTATAAATGAGCATATGGTCTAAAGATGTGTTAAATTGCCACAGTCCCTTAAATTATCCTGACCAAAATAATTGAGATTTATTCGATATATGTGTATATATGTTTATATACATATATGTGTGTATATATATATATATATATATATGTGTGTGTGTATATATATATGTGTGTGTGTGTACATGTGTATATATACATATATGTATATGTGTGTGTACATGTGTATATATACATATATGTATATATGTGTGTACATGTGTATATATACATATATGTGTGTATATATGTATATATATTATATACATATATATGTATATGCGTGTGTGTGTATATATATATATACATATATACATATACATACATATATATATACATATACATACATATATATATACATATATACATATATATATGTACATACATATATATATATATATATATATATATATATATATGTATGTAATTGTACATGCTTGTTTTTTGTTAATTCACAACCCTTCATAAAAGAAAAGGTTGTGAATTGATACCATATTGTAATTTGGAATTCATTCTCATGTTCCATGCACTTTTTCCTTTATTACCAAGATATTTATTGTTTAATAACCACAGTAGAAATTCCATATTATTACATAATAAAATTTCCATATTGCAACATTATTACCATATTGTGACATGTAAAAGCGTTTTCAGTTTTTTAGATGTCAATTGAATGTGACAAAAACCTATTACCAAGATGTTTCCATTGTTTCAAATTGTGATTTTGACTTCAAAATTATTTATTGTTCAGCCGTACTACGGAATCACTTTTTGACTTGTGAGTCACAGTCAATACTTAAGGGCGACTGCTATTTTCCGTTTTGTGTTTATGTTTCATAGAGCGCACTCGTACATTATTAAGCAGCGTTTCAGTGTGTGAGTGCTCACAGGTGTGTTTACTCCTGCAGCTGGACGACCAGCGGGCTCAAGAGTCAGGGCCGACTCTCTGTTGGCAGCAACCGGGACCGGGAAATCAGCATGTCCGTCGGCCTCGGCCGCTCCAAGCTCGACTCCAAGGGCGGGGTGGTGGGTGGCAATATAGACGTGAACACCCTGGAGATGGTCTGTGAGTAAACAAAGCATCCACTTTTCAGACATCTGGTGTTTTTCTGCGACTCATTAGCAGCACTCCTTCTAGCAGAGTGTAAACTGTGGGTATGGAGCTGAGCCAGAGTTCAGTACAGAGCTGTTATACAACACCTGGAGCAGCACACTGATAAACTATGAATGTAAAACTTACATTTTATTCTCCATTTTTTTCCACATGTATGTTTATAAACAATATATTTAGTGTTTCATTGAGCTTCTATATGACATAGAAACATCATTTAGAAAGTTTTAAGTCATTCTTTTGAATTTGAATTATTTGTTTTCAGTTATAGGTTAAAATAAATAAATATCCAATCCAACTTTATTTGTAAAGCATTTTAATACAACCACAGTGAACCAAAGTGCTGTAGAGAATAATAAAGCGAAGCGAGAATAAATAAAAGCTTGCACAAAGCAATTAAATACATCTAAAAACCAATAAAATAATAAAACATGGGTAAAAGTAACAACCATGCAGTAAAAACAACTTAAATAGCATCAAAGACCAATGACAAGATGAGTTTTAAAAATATATTTAAATACAAACAGGGAAGAGGCGTGTCTAATGTGTAGAGCCACTGTTTTGGGGCTGGCGCTGAGCTTGCCTTTAGTTTGTGGCACAGTCGGGAGCAGCTCATCATCTGACCCCAGTGAGCGGGTAGGTGTGTGTGTGGGTGTATTATAGCTGATAATTAAAACACTAAAAAACTAAAACACAGTAGGAGAGTAGGAAAGACATGTGGATCCCTACTCCTTCTTTATCCTATGTCTCTTTTGATCTTGCAATTAAGTGATAACAAAACAATAAAAACAGTGTGGGCAAGTAAACCAACAGAGATTATACAAAAAGAACAGAACAAAAGAAAACAAAACAAAATATTTTACAAGCGCAAAATGGATCCTGGCTTCACTTGGTGTATAGCAAAGCAATGTATAGATGGGAATATATAGAAGTATGTCTTTAAACTTTAATATGCTAATTTGAAGCGTTCTACTCCAGTTACCATACGTACATAAATAATCAAAAGAAAAGATTCAGAGTGAAATGATCGACACATCATGTTTTGTTTTGTTATTGCCCTGTCTAGACTGCTCCTGTTCACGCTACACTTTGTGATGCACAAACTAAATATATTAAGTTATACTTAAATATTTGAACATTTGCCCGTGGTTAAGGCGAGACATCGTTTCACAAGTAGGTTTATTAAATAGATAGGAAGTAAAATCACTTAATTACAATAACAAGTAATTGCCTATTTTTAAATCGACTGATGAAAGACACGAACGTGAAAAAATTACTCATAATGGTATAATGATGCAACCCCCAGTGAGCATTACACAGTATTTTTCAAAAACATGGTCGAGGGCAGGGTGTAATGTTAGTGTTTGAGCCAGTAAACAGCATTTTGGAGAGGGTTAGGGTTACTTTTTTGCTGTCTTTGACATACATTTTAAATAAAAAACCTTTTTACTTTATCCTCCAGCATTTTTACCAGATACACAGTGCTGCATTGTGAAAAACATACCGTCTGTTTTTTAGCCCACATCTCAGAACACCCAAACCAGCAACCCAGCCACAAGATCCAGATCACCATGGGCTCGACGGAGGCGCGGGTGGACTACATGGGCTCCAGTATCCTAATGGGAGTGTTCAGTAACGCCGACCTGCAGCTGCAGGACGAGTGGAAGGTCAACCTGTGCGCTGTCGACACCAGCCTCTCAGAGAAGAGGTATGTGATGATGTTGCAACACACTTTCTTAATATTTAACACTGTGCATTTACCATTTTAGCAATTTTGGTTTTAATTCAGCAGCAAATTCTCAATACTCTCAAGTGAGACACAAAGCCATTCACCCACGAGCCTCGTGATAGAAATCGTGCAGAGTGTTCTTCTGTATGTGGATGTTCATAAAAAGTGAGCTGACATTTAGTCCCGTTTTTAAACTGTGTATTTGTTCATTTATATCACAGTTTATTAAGGATGGAAATGTCAAATGTCGACACTGGAGTGCATGTTGTGAGTAGAGGAATTGCTCTTGATGAGATGTAGTTTATGATGATGATGCAGTTTTATTTCTTCTATTTCTTCTGAGTTTCTTTCCCTTCCTTTGTTTCCTGCAATTTTAATAATACATCATGTTTCCCTGCCTCCCCCTCCCCATCTTTTCTCCTCCACTCCTTCCAGTGAGATCTTTGTCCATGGAGACTTGCAGTGGGACATTTTCCAGGTGATCATTTCACGCTCCACCACACCAGACCTCATCAAGATCGGCATGAAGCTTCAAGAGTTTTTCACTCAGCAGTTCGACACCAGCAAGCGAGCCCTTTCCACCTGGGGCCCCGGGCCCTACCTGCCCCCTAAAACCCCTGTCATCAACACTGAGAAAGGATCTGCTGAGCTGTGTAAGCATGACTTGTTCCGAATCCATATTGTTGGGTGATATATTTAATGCAGACTGCGGCATAATAAGGTATGCACAGCACAGCGCTTTCCCCATAACCAGCAGGTTGTAGGAAGCTAAATGATTTGTAATTCTAATGAGCTTCATTTTCAAACCACTTTTTCCACACAGTTGACAAGGTTGTTCAACAACTGAATGTAATCAAACAAGCTTATGAGATGGTTACAAACAACACAGCATATGTTTTAAATAGAATGGAGGCAATATAAGGACAATCCTCGTATCCCAGTCAGAATAGATTTGTTGTTTCATTGTGAATCACCTCAGTATTTGTCATTGTCACACAGACATGGATGCGGCCCATCACCGTCACTGGCCCGGAGTGCTGAAGGTAATCGCCGGCTGCCACATCTCCCTCTTCCAGATGCCTCTGCCTGAGGACGCCGTGCAGTTGGGCGGTTCAATGAGCCTCCACGGCAATCACATGACCCTGGCCTGTTTCCATGGCCCCAACTTCCGCTCCAAATCGTGGGCTCTGTTCCACCTGGAGGAGCCCAACATTGCCTTCTGGACCGAGGCTCAGAAGATCTGGGAGGATGGTGAGTTGGCTACCGCAAACCGAGCGTGAAGACAGTCATTAGTTTCAATCATAATAAATAGTTTACAAATCAAGATGCAATGTAATGTGTTTCAATAACTGCGTTTGTTTTTGATATATCCAGGCTCTGAGGAAGTGTCTACCTACATTGTTCAGAGACTAGATTTCCATCTCGGTCATAACACTATGGTCACAAAACCGTGTGGTGCCCTCGAGAGCCCAATGGCCACCATAACCAAAATAACCCGCAGACGACATGAAAACCCTCCACCGGGTGTAGCTACTGTTAAAGAATGGTTCAACTATGTCACGGCCATGAGGAATGAAGGTATGTGATCTTTGTTTTTTTTACCTGTAAAATAAACCTCACATTGCATTTCCTCAAAGGTTTGCAGAATATAAATTCCAACATCTAGTGCCATAGTAGCGGATTACCGAACAATACCACTTTTTGTTCAGTGCTGATTCATTTTTACTCCCCTTTCAACGACAAAGCTGTTAATGCCACCTCAGTGTTGATGTGTAGCCAGCCTTTGGAAAAACAGAATGGTTTTAATTGTGTAACAAATTTTTTGCTCGGATTAAGGGAGAAATAAACATGACTCAGTTTAACAATGCTACGGCTATGTTCTATTGATTTTATAGATCTTTGTTTCTTTTTTTACTTTGAAATAAGTCAATATAGCTGACATGATTACGGCAAACATGAGCAGCCCCAACATCACATGATGGCAGCAGTGCACGTTTCTCTAAGCAGTATGCCGCTTGTGTTATTATGTCAACTTTTTTAGCTTTTCATTATCTTTTTTGTTTGCTCCCTCTTGACTGATACAGCATATTAAGGTTGATATTGAACCTCCATTTGTTTCTGTATATAAATATATATACTATCATAATAGAAATGTGGTGAAAGACACTAACTATATTCAGGAATGAACAAAAACTGATTATAATATAAAAGAAGGTAGGGTTCATTTTAGGTCTGCATTAGATTGCATTAGCGTTAGCTCGTCGTACCTATTACACTTGGAGCCGAATATAAATGGTTCACTTCAATGTTTCAAACTTTTCTCATCTTCAGACCGCTCTGACTAAAAGGCAGCGCAGCATTTGTTCCAGAGTGTCTGCCTCGCGGCTGCCGCTTGTTATCTCAAATGTAAAATAGGAGCAGATAGTGTTTAACGAAGCAGAGAAAGTGTGAACATGACCTTAAACCTTAAAGAGTTTTGATTTCTTTTTATCTCTCGCTTCAGAGCTGAACTTGCTCAGGAACGTGGAAGCCAACAACCAAGAGAGCGGAGTAGCTGCCAAAAGCTCCAGCCTGCTGAGCAGCTTCCGCAGTTCCTCCAGCTACAACCACGAGACGGAGACTATATTTGCTCTTCCCAGAATGCAACTGGACTTTAAGTCCACCCACGTCCAAGATCCTGATGAACCTTCGCTTACAGGTACATTGACACTACAACCATCTGTAATGTTGACAAATCTTTTCATGTATTACATAGTTCTATGAATAAACCTGGTCTCTGGGTCTGGAAAATGAAGCCAATGTCAAAACGCCTCAAACCTGTATTTTTCTGAATGACCATCAGGGTGCGACTCCACTGGATACAAAAAAAAGTCTGTTTCTGTGCAAGTCGATGAGAAAATGAGTCTCACTTGAGTTATATTGCCACTAAACAATTTCTTGCAAACAAAAGCTTGTGGACTCAGTCAAGAGCGTAATTCAGCATCTGCCACAAAGCCATTTGTTTTGATTCAATTCATGCGCCGTATATGAAAAGAATGTATATGATTTTAAAAGAGCTCCATTTTTATCGACTCACACGACGCAACTTCAATATGATTTGACAGTTTAATTTGAGTTCAGTCTGGACTTCAACTCTATTTAGATGGAAAATGCTTTCTGTTTAAAAACAACAATGCAGAAGTATGAATCACTGTTAAGAAGCGTTTTCACTTTTGCGTTGATCCATTTCATCCTTGCTTACTAAACTGATATGATAAATAATTTGGCATGATTATGTAAATCATGGTGCCTCCAAGAGTAATATAGATGATAAAGTAGCATGTATTTTAGGGCGTGGCTAGGATGTGATAGAAAGTGAATGTCACATGCAGTCGCTCCTCACATTTTCTTAAAAAATAAAACGGAAAACTCCAGGCATCGAAATGGCTAATCACAAACCCATGAGTGATGTTCCATGGGTTTGCTGTATGATATCACCCTCTTTCTGACACCATAAAATGACAATGTGGTAACAGTTTGGTAATGATTTTGTAATAGGAACGTTATATAAAGGTTATAGCATCTTATTTCTTTAGTAATAACTGAGTAATAACAATAGAACATATGTGGAACATATTTGACAATGAATTTATCCACCTATGCATCCACTTTATATATATATATATTTCCCTACACCGAAATTATTAGCATACAATTAGTATAATAACTCAGATTTAGGAAGCAAGAGGAAATATGTGAATATCAAACTTTCTTTTTTGTGGGTTAGGGTTAAAAAAGGTTAAAAAAAAAGGAGAACAAAACAATTAAGAGAAGCAGTGACTTGTCTCTGGTCAGAATCCTCTGTCAGTTTGTCAGTTTTTTTTTTTTTTTATTCCATACAGACTCCGACAGCAAACCCAAGGTGGAGTGCAGCGTTGTGACAGAATTCACCGACCACATCTGTGTCACGATGGACGCTGAGCTCATCATGTTCCTCCATGACCTGGTGTCAGCCTACCTGAAGGAGAAAGAGAAAGGTTTGTGTCTTTTACGACAATCACTTTTTTTAGTGATGTTGAGTCTTTTCCAACTGGCCACACTATGTGGGGATGAATACTGATGTCATTCATGAGGGAAGGAAGACACATTTCTGAACAATACATTGCACTGCGTGTCAGGAAAATGACTTGTTAAAGGTGTAGCAGGCAGGATCACTGGAGAAATAGGTGATTGTTAAGTTTAATCTGCTGGTTATGAAAGCACTTGCATTTTGGGATTGCAGCTGTCTGTTCTGAACTCCACATTAGATGAGCACAGACTGTAAAGCGTATATAAAAAATGGATGTAGTATTCCAGCTATTGGATAGCCACTAGGGGGGCAACTCTACTATTTGTGAAAAGAACAAATGAACCTACTTTTCACTTTATTTATAACTTCAGCATTCATTTATAACAGTTTCCTGAGGAGCTAATTATTTAAGGTCATTTACTAGAAAAGAGACTATCAAGTACAGCATCAGTGTGATTGACGGCTGGTATCGTCCAATGGGAGACTCGAAAACAGGAGTTCAGATTCTTATGGGTGACGATGACCAGTTGCCACAGACAGACACTTATTCAACAGCTTACCTAAGGCAATGTCTCTGAATGTCTTAAAGGTCCCATATTATAAGTAAAACGAAACTTAAGGGACAGGAAATGACATCAGCCACAGAGGCTACTGGGAGTTAACAGCAGTTAGCATTTGGAAAAGTGATAATTTGCAGGCTCTAGCAGGCACAGTGCCGTCATATATAACATGTATCCACTGGACAGATAAATCCTCTGAGGCTGGAAGTTTGTGTAGGACTCTGTGCTGCACTGTGAAGCCAAGAATAGAACTTTTTGCAGACTTCGGATACAGTTGCCCTAGCCAGCACTCTCGCGTGTTTTTACGGACAAAGCGGAGCTCCGCGAGACAACAATTACAGGAATTTAGTGTCTTGTGACGTCCCAATGAGTGCGGAAGTCAACATTGCATGTTTTATCTCCTATACTTAGACTGAGGAGGACCACAAAAACATGTATGAGTCACCTTTTTAACATTTTTCTGACTGGTAGGGCCTCCAGAGTCCCAAATATTAGTATGAAAATTATTAAAAAGTTGATTTTGCATAATATGGGACCTTTAATTACTCTGCCGATGTCGCCTTTTAATTGCATTTAATGTCCGCCTCTCTTTAAGACTGTTGTTGTCAGTCTCTCTACTGAAGGGACATTTATATAGACAGGCAATAGGAGCTCTCCCTCTCTGAACTGTGATTGGTCAAATCTTGTTATGACTCTACATATATCTGGTGTAATTTTTTCTCCCAGTTTACTTATGAAAATTCTGATTAAAGGTTATAAGATCCATCCATTTTCTACCACTTTATCCTCCTCCTATATCGAGTGTCGCTCGATATAGGGCGATAGGCGGGGTACACCCTGGGCAGATCGCCAGTCACCACAGGGCCACATATAGAGACAAACTACCATCCACTCTCACACTCTTTACCTAATCCTCAAATCTGCATGTTTTTAGACTGTGAGAGGAAGCCGGAGAACCTGGGGAAAACCCACGCACACACTGGGAGGGTTATAAGATCAATAATGTCAAAATATTTTATGTACTCTGTCTGTAAAAGCAGTTTTTCACAACCTGGGTGGAGTGTGGCATTATTAAAGGGGTGGTATATGATGAGGCCATATGTAAAATGCTGCGTTTCTAGCAAAGCATGGAAGGAATATTTGATGACAGTATTGGCAGAAGGGAGATTAACAGTAGATTAACTTAACTCCGCTGTCAGTGAACGCCTGAGTATGCTTTTGTTTTTCGAGGCGGTGCTGGTGATTTTTTTCCACTTTATTTTTCTAATATAATAGTGTCCCTTAAGGATTCAACTCTAAAAATAACAAACTGAGAAATAACACATTTTAAAGTGTGTGTGTGTGTGTGAGTAACCTAAGTTAACTGAAAGTGACTTCCTTTTTGTGCCTTTGAAAAAGTGTACAAACGGCTCACAGATGGCTGTCTGTGAATGCAATGAGTGTTATTTTCAGACACAGTGGGGAGGTCAAGGATCCCAACGCCGGCAGCATTTTAATGGGCTTTGATATTGTCACAAAGGAGCAAATTACCACTCTTTATGCCAACAACCATGCCTTCTTCATGACAATTAAAATACTGCCACCACTTTGTTCTGTTGACTGAGCGTCTGACTGGAAAGAGAAAAGAGACAAGTGCTTAATTTTTATTTATTTTTTTTTTTTTACCTGATTATCCTGATTAACTGAATTAGGGCAGACAGGTATTTGAATGTGAATAGAGTTTAGATCCATACTATCAAGGGACACACTGTGTTTTCAGGGATATTAATGAGTGCTTATTGTGCTCTACTTCTGCATGTTGTTGGTGGTGGAGAACGATAAGAGACAACACTGGGGCTGGGCGTTTGAAGTGGCAAATTCATTGCCCCTTTCTGTGTGTGTGTCTGTTCTCAGCCCTCTTTGCCCCACGGATGTTTGCGACCCGCCCGGGCCAAAAGAGCCCCACGGCAGTGCACGACGACAGCGCCACAGACAAGGACAAGGACAAGGACAAGGATGAAGGCATCAACTACACCACAGTGGACTGGAGAGAGTTCCTGTGCAACACCTGGCACTTGGAACCGACTCTCAGGTCAGCTCTGCTCTCAGTGGTTTCATCTTAGCAGGCCCACAACAAACTCATGACCTGAAGGCCACACCACGTATTAGTGTGATTCACTGACAAGGTACCGACAAGGTACCTCAGTACACTTGTATTTCAAGTACTGAAACACAGGTTGCTAATAAGAAATGTAGGGAGTCTTGCAGTTTGAGAAGTGAAGACTTGAAAGTAGGACTAAAGTAGTGGTTATCCACCAGGGGGCGAGTGTGCTCTTTAGGAAAATAACTCGGTTTGAATGAAAGTTTTTGGGAAAATGAGCCTCATTTGATTTATAACGTCAGTCAACCTGAAGAGTCAATGGTCTCAATTACTAGTTCCAGCTCTGCTTCAACGGAGAGAGTTGCTTATTGAGGACATTTTTAACGCCAGACCTCGGCAAAGGTGCAGCTCAGAGGGCGTCACGGTGAGCCTCACTTCCAGATATTTTGACTTCTTCTCACGCTAATCATGTAATGTCATGTTTTCATCATGGTATGGGATGGGATGGTTCAGTTTGGGACAGTTTGGGAATTACCTTTATTTGGTAGGCGGGGTGTACCTTGACATTGTGCCAGTGGGACGACAATGAACGTGACACAACAGACAACAATGGAGGTCATCCAGCAGCTCTCTTTTTTTCCTGCTCGGTTTGACTGTCGTGGGTGGAGCTACCCTGACTGCCATTTGTTTGGTACCACTTAAGGAAAGGATACCAAAGAATTTATTTTGATTATTTGCGTCTATGTAAACATAACTATTGACACATTTCCTCCATCTCCAGGCTCATCTCCTGGACCGGGCGTAAGATTGACCCAGTGGGTGTGGACTACATCCTGCAGAAGCTTGGATTCCACCATGCCAGGACTACAATTCCCAAGTGGCTGCAGCGAGGAGTTATGGACCCGCTGGACAAGGTGCTGTCCGTGCTCATCAAGAAGCTGGGCACGGCCCTGCAGGACGAGAAGGAGAGGAAGGGCCGCGACAAAGAGGAGCACTGAGGAAACGCCTCTGAAAAACCACTGAACTCAAAGCTGTGCACACTGTACATTCACACAAAACAGACACTGGAATACAACAGCGACGACTGTGCAACAAACAAAGCCCATTTTAACTGCTCCACTCTGTGAATTTCAGTATACTTGTTTACTGTGGTGCATGCCACCAGTGACTCCAGCTGAAGCACTTTGCACCCGTCATTTTTCTGTATATTTTGAACAAAGTAGCAAATGTTAGTATTGTTTGACGGCTTTAAAGGTGACAAAAAAAACCTGCCTCTTTTACCTGTTGTACATGACCTTACTGAAATCGCTTGAAAGTTTATTTAAAGGCTTACCAATATTTCATGAGAAATGATTTCTTAAACCATTGCCTTTTCTTTGTTTCCCATGGAACACATGGTAGATATGCTTTATGTACTTTTACAGTGTAGTTTAATGATATGAAAATGTCCAGTGTGTGGTTTTTTTTTAGGAGAATCTTTTGGCATGAATGAAATTTAATCATCATAATTATGTTTTGTTTTTTTTCAGTGAGACTAAGAGCTCTTTGAATCTACTGAGGGGGTGGGTACGTAATCGTGTTTCTACAGAAGCCTAGAACAGACAAACTGGCTGTAGACGGGGATTTTTATTTTTTCACATTTAACGCCACACACTTTGGTGAGAGAGGGGCCGAGACGACGTTTAATCATGTGACGGACTGACTTTACCACGAGTTGCCACCAAATCTCCCACACACTGGCCCTTTAAGACCTGGAGAACAGTGCGTTGACGGTGTTCTGGATTTTGTTTTTTAAGTTTATTTAATTATTTTGAGGTGAACAAATTAAATACAGGGAGGTTTGAGATCATGACGTTGACATGAGCTTGTAATGTGTCAAGCTTATTTTTTTGTCTTTTTTTAATCCATACAGTAGAACCAGTGTATATAATTGAATTTCTTAAATGTGTTGATTTCCTAACTTAATAAAAAAAAACAATAATTGTCATTTGATTTTCAATGGACCTCTGGTGCTTTATTGTGTTCTTCCAGGAAGAGCTAGTACTTATTGCAACCTTTCTGTTCAAGGTGTCTCCAGGGACGGTCATGCTGGCATTGGCTTGGACACAAAATGTCTCACCGGAGGAATCAGGTTAGTAAGACATTGGCTTAACTTTGTTTTTTTGTTATTTAATAATTCAAACAAGCTTTATGATTCTTCAGCTTCTTAAATGTGAATATTTTCTGGTTTCAATAAAATAAAAAATAAATCAATAAAACTGAATAATGTAGGTCTGTGGACAATAATTATGACAGATTTATGGATAATGAAAGTAGTTGGTTGCAGCCTCGTACAGCTCTCTGCAGCCCTCTCGCTTTACTAGCGCAGTGCTGCTGTTGCCTCTATCCGTTTCGGCGTCAAACAAATGACTTCCTGTGTGCAGTGCCGTTTGTATTTAAAAGTTAGGTGCACATTTAAAACCGTAACACACGACCACATGTTCTGTAATTTGAGTCGGTGGAAGCGTTTAATCAAAAGGCTGTAATTGTGGTCCTGATCTAAAATCCATTAGGCCCTTTACTCATCATTTTCCAATCCAAGAAAAGCATTAGTGCTTTGGTTTGCTAGGTGTTTATAATTGAAAAAGAAATTTGAATGAACTAGAATTGTTTTTTTGTTGAAGAATGTTTCATATTGTCCAAATCAGAGAGCAACACAATTTCTTTCTTTAGGCAGTCATTTGTTTTTGCTCTTTTGTTAATCAGTGCGAGTGTGTGTGTGTTAAGCGGCAACTACAAGTCTCTTCTGGTGTTTGTTTGAAAAGTTTGCCCCTCGGTCCATAATAAACCTGCTGTGCTCACCACAGGGTTCTGTAAATACAGTACTCTGACTGTACGACACCACCACCCCCCGCCCCACACCCCCACCAGCAGCACTAATCTCTTCCACTGTGATACCCAGCAGCCTCCACCTCACCACGAGCCCTGTTCCACTTCTGCTTCCATGCCACGGGTTTGCATTTTTGATGGCGCGTTGGCGGGTGAAGGCGAAGCACAGTGGCACTGTGGAGAGGAAGAGAGCAGCGGGTTTCTCCTCCTCTGTGATGTCTGCTGTGAGATTACAGCAGTGTGTCACCTGAGGAAACGCATACGGCTCAGTGTGAGAGCGCACTCGGCTCTTAGCTCTCGCTTGCCTGGGCCGGACATTATTTTTTGATTGTTTTTTGTTCTGCCTCCTTTGAAGCTATTCCTGTTTTACATTTCTCAACTCTGTATTTCCCTAATTAGTGCCACTCTGTGTGCAGCAAAACACATGGAAGCCGAGTGAGTGACCAGCAGATGGAGTCCAAAGCCAGGTGTCCCACTGACTCAACACTCCTCCTTAATGATGCACCAGCTCCCACTCTATACTGTCCTGCTCCTGCATTATATAACAGAAACAGGAGTGGAAACACAGTGAGCCCCGTGACGTGAGTCATGTTGAATTTGGTAAATTACCTGTCGTCCTGGCCCGGTGTCAAACCGAGCAGTTTTGTACTGAGCTTTGGACGTCGCAGTGGAGGTGAAGTGACGGCGTACATGTGCAGAGACTGTCATGATTAATTGTGGCTGCTGCTCTAAGATTAAAGACGACGACGCTGAACGTGAACAGAACATAGTTTTTCCTCTTCTCGCGCATGTTGCCAAGAACTTCATGTTATTAGATTCTGCAGCTTCTTCAGTAGCAGGGCCAGTCCACGCCTTTATGGGGCCCTCTTTTGATAGTAGAGGGCAGTAAAATCACCTAAGTGTCCGACGATTATTAATTTGCACTTTTGTGAAGCACGTGGTGATACTGAACTTAAAGCGTCCATCGACAGGAAGCTCCAATTACCACTGATTTTTGGTGTGTGTCTGCGCCATTACCTCATTTATGAAGCCCTAAAGTTTCAAAAACAAACAGTTCAGCCGCTGCTGAGAGCGCTGGGTTTTATTGTATTCTCGGGATCTACAAGTGGTCTGAAAAAGCCTGGAATCTTGACGCAAGGATCCCGTCTCCTGAACAGCCGATTGTCCTGCTCCGGGCACTAGTCCGGGCACATTCCGACTCAAAGTCATAAAAGGGACTGTGGCGGGGAGTTATGAAGAAGCTATTTTTAAACATTGTTAAAACAATGTTTTGATAATGAGTAGCAGTGCATCCACCGTTCCAGAGGGGGGAACTGCGCTTCTGAGAGCTAACATGCTAATTACGTCACTTCCAGGTACCTGGTCAATCACAAGTCAGTTCTGTCTTCTGGGGGTGAGGTTTCGGTCTGAAACAGCATGGCTGACGAGAGCTTCAGTGAGGAGATGTTTCGATCGGCTCGTTTGCAGCAACTTGGGGGTTTTTGACCGTAAAAACAAGTTAATGTATGTAAGTAGACCTCCATTTAAACTCCAACTAAACCAGTTAAATTACTTTGAAAGAACTTTGAATTAGAATTAGATTTGTGTCAATTTAAGAAGCAAACAACACTATGAATTGAGCAAACAAAAATGAACCACAAAATTAAAATGCACAAATTACAAATAAAATGTTGATTTAGTGATTTTTTTTTTTAGATATTGTATTTTATTTGTTTGAAAATATGCTTTTTTTGTGTTTGGACCAGAAGTAGTCACAGGCTTGGAGTGACTGTCCGTCTGGAACTTGTTCCCCAAATTTTCCCCCATCGCCTTCCGACAAAATAATTGTTATTATCTAGCGTTTGATTCCGCCCATGGTCAGTATTGCGAACAGAAAAACCACGGCACAAAGAACAAGTGAGCGAGTGCAAAAATGTTGAAAATATTGACACAAATCTAATTCCATAGAAAATGTTCCTATTTGTCACGTGATTTATAACCTCAGTTCATGGTCTCGATCATTATGTTGTGGTCTTCGTCAGTAGAACACAACACATCATCAATTTTGTAAATCAGGAGAATAGACGCAGTCACATGAGTGGACACCAGTGTGATTGACAGCTGGTGTTGCCCAATTGGAGCCGAGTTGCAGGTGACATCATTACTAAAGCAGTGAGGAATGAACAGCACCCAAGGGATGTGTCACATTCTGACAAACCCAATGCTGTTCTTACTGACTGACGTCTATTAAATATTAAAGGGACAGTTCAGGGTTTTTTTTTCTCTATGTGGTAGTGACTCATACCCTCACTCTCACTGATAATGGCTGCCAGCAGGGACAGGAGTGAAGTCACATAGTTAATCTACACCTGGTTGTAGGTTTCCTTGCCTTTTCCCTCACAGTTAGACAGCCTTTTACAGACTGGAAACTGACGTTTTTATAACCTCCCACTACCCCAAACCAAAAAAAATTGAAATGAACTGCTGTATGTCTTTTTAGCATTAGCATAGGCATTGAATGCAACTTTAAAGGGGTCATATTATACCCTATTTCTCCAAGTTGACCTAGTTCCCTGGTGTCCTAATGAACATGTCTGTGACATGCTTTGGTCAAAATACCATAAGGATGAAGCACGACAGCAGTTCAATCACCCTGGGTCCACCTTAAAGGTCCAACTTTAAAAAAGCGAGACAACAATTCCAGGAATTTAGCGCATTGTGACGTCCCTATGAGTGCGGAAGTCAACATTGCATGTTTTGTCTCCTGTACTTAGACTGAGGAGGACCACAAAAACATGAGTGAGTCATCTTTTTTCAGAGTCCCAAATATAAGGATTTAAATGATTGAAAAGTTGATTTTGCATAACATGTCCCCTTTAAAGGTCATATTTTCTTTTTATGGAAGCGATTACTTCAAAATAATGACTTACTTTCGCATAATAATGATTCACTAATAGTAATAATAAGTTGTCAGTAACGGCCTTCCATGTTATGGAGTCACAAACTGGACAGAAATGTTGGAAGCTGGACTGAGATCGAACATTAAAAAGTTCTCGCATTATACTGAAACGTATCAATAGAATAAAAAAAGGCAACAGAACAGAGGCATTTACTTTTCTCAAGTGATGTTTTGACTTGTTCTTGTCTGTATGCATGAGAACATTGTGTTAAAAAAAAAAAAAAAATCATCCCCCTGTGCCTGCCTCGTCCAAAACACACCCACACAAGAATCACTGATTGTGTTTCTCCAAAAAAAACCTGTTGTAACAAAACCTAATGATTTCAGGTTTTTAATTTCCTTGCAGAAAATGAAATTCTTTTTTCTTTATTTTAGAGTAACATAATTTTTCCACATCACCCTGTTATGAATGCCCTCATTAGCCTAATTACAGATAGAAGAGTAAAACATACACTTGTGTGAGTGTTGGTCAGATAACGACAGGGTAAAGAGCAGACTCCAAGTCTCGCTGCACTTTCACAATGAGCACCGACTAAACTGCCTTAATAGAAACCAGCAGACTGAGATTTTTTAGCTACTTCCTGATTCAGTTTCTAATTGCTTGTTCCACTTCATCAGCTTTACCTCGATTTGATAATTCAGTGGAACAATTATGGCTGAGAGGAGAAGCCGGTCTTCGGGATTATAGTCTGATTGCGCCTGCTTCTCTCGGGCGCTCCGTTAGCGATCCTCCGCTTTAGCTGTGAAACGGTGCCAGGCAGAATAGATCAGAGTCAAACTCTCACGTGGCGATGACCTCCCTCGACGCCCTGTTGTCTAAACCTCGTCTCCGTGAACATCTGCCACTGCGGCAGCTGCAGCTCTCTGATGCACCGATGCCAAGCGAGCGACATCAGTCTCCTTGTTGGCCAGAATAATAGCCAGCAGTTTAAAGGCTGTCACGTCTCATAGAAACCGTGTGTCTGGCAAACTGTCAGAGTCATCAATCTCCATAATCGTCACAATAAATATCAGATAATTAAAGATTGATTTTGGCTCCCGGGTGAAAGTTGAAGGAGAGACATTTAACATAGAGCGAGGGAACACGTCAAAAGCAATTGTTGTTAATGAAAGTGTGTTTGCATATAAATTATCATTATATAACTTCAAATACAGACCAGTGTTGCCAGATCACATTGACAGTTTGCAGCCCAGTCATATCTTAGACCCCGTCCGATCCAATAAAACCCAGCCCAAACCACCAAGTTGCCAGACACCCGTGTAAACCCGTAAAATCATAACACGTGTAATAGAAAAACACATCCAGAGCTTCATATCTGCATCAAATAACCACACATAAATGATAAATACGTTTTTGCAAATTGCAACCAACAAGAGCGCAGTATACCTCAACCATAGGCTACACAAATTGCAAAATGAACCTCTGCCATCCTACACTCTTAGAAATAAGGGTTCCAAAAGGGTCCTTCTACCTGGAACCACTTGCTTCTGAAAAACCCTTTCCCGAAGAAAGGGTTCTTGGTAACACTAATGGTTCCAGTAAGAACCATTTTGATCCAGAGAACCCTTTAAAATCCCTTTCCTGAATAAAAGGTTTTAAAGGGGTTCTTGGTGGAACCTTTATAAAAAGGTTCTAACTGGAGCCAAAAAGGGTTCTCCTATGAGGACAAGCCAAAGAACCTTATATGGTTCTACTTAGCACTTTTATTTCTAAGAGTGTAGCGCCCGTCCCAGCTGCACGTAAAAAGGTGCACTTTTAAGCCGTCTAGGCCTAATAAATGTCATTATTTACATCACAAATTACCTGTATGAGGACGACAAAAACTCCCCAAATGTGGACAAAAGCAGCCCACATTTTATTCATCCGCCCAGTGTATTTTTTTCCCATCTGACATTAACAAATCTGGCAACACTGAAACGGACCATTAACCATGGAAGTAACTTTAATACATGTATGCATGTCAGAACATGGTAGCATTACTTTGAATTTGGCATACTGACTGGTCTGAGAACTTCACAAGCTGCTCATCTGCTAGGATTTTAGAAAATAGTTTATTAAAAGAAAAGAGGCAATAATGTAATGGTAAATTAAATTTCTCTGTCTCAGAGCTACAACTGCCCATCACTCTATACCTGCCCAACACAGAATACCAGGTACTTTGTGTATAGTGTATTGTATATTGTGTATTTTGTCTAGCCTGAACTGACACCTTCCTGCAACATCCGCAGGGAGTCGGCTCCCCGATACCTACAGTAGACAAAGAGGTGTGAAAACACCGCCTGGAATGGCAGACACTTTACAAGGTGTCATATGTACCTAAAGAGTGGCTGATTAGTGCATATTGTTATTGAATTATTGGCCAGCCCCTAATGCTTTAGACTTGAGAAAGTCTTTTTTTTGTTGTTGTTCTCTCAAATACGTGACCCTCCTATGTAATCTTATGTTTGGAATTTTTCACTCATCATCAGCATTTTTAAGTTATTTTCAAGCTGTGCAATGACGTGAAGAGAAAGCGAGAGGATTATCACCTGACTCTCTGCATTTCCTTTCAGCTCATTGTTTTTGCTTTCATTTACCGGTGACGTGACCAAATGACTTACTAGATACACTATATGGACAAAAGTATTCGGATGCACTGACGTATTTAAATATGGTAACACCTTAGATTAGGGAACACATATTCACCATTAACTAGGTGCTTACTAACATATATGTAGCATACTAGCCCTTTATTAGTAATCAATAAGCACATATTAACAGCTTATTCTACCTCTATTATGACATGAATTTAATTTTTCCTACATGAGGTGTTAATATGAGCTGAATATTTACTAATTCAAGTGCTAGTATGCCACTTGTATGCATGTTGGTAAGCACCTAGTTAATGGTGTGTGCTAAAGTGTTACCTTAAATATACAGTACTTTATTATGGAGTTGGCCCCAATTTTGCACTTCTTATATGACTTTCTCTAAGATTGTGTAGTGTTTGGGAGTATTGGGGGAAATTGTGTACTACTCTAGAGCATTTATGAGGCCAAGGCACTGATGTCGGACGAGAAAGTCCCGACTCACCATCTGTTCCAGTTCACCCCGAAGACGCTCCATGGGGTTGAGGTCAGGACTCTGTGTCTTCCACACAGAAACTCAAAGTCAAACCATGTCTTTATAGTCCTCCACTGGGAGACAGCACTGTCCAAAGATGTCTTGGTATGCTGAAGTGTTAAGATTGTCCTTCACTGGAAAAGATGTGGCCTAACCCAAAGCCTGATTGACACACCTGAATTCAATATTTAAAAATATTTTTGCCTATGTCTGACTTGCTCCTGGTGACCTGTCAGATGTAAATCCAATATTCCCCCCCTCCCTTTAATAACAACTCCCTGCTGCGGCCAATGCAGACCTTGAAAGACACAACAGCAAATGAATGCTAATGTCGCTGCTGCTGCTGCGGCGCCTGCCAGACATCACATGGGCTACTGCTCTGCTACCTCCACAATATCAACTGCACGAGGCGATAATGAACGAGATAATAAACGTGTTGTTGTTGTTGTTGTCGTTGTCGTTGCCCCCAAGTGACCAAGCAATGCAGAGACACCGGTTAATGTTCATATATATGGACAAGGGGGTCTTCCTTTAATTACTACCTTTAATTACTGTTTTCATTCTATGTCATTTCTCAGCAGCAGCAGCAGCAGCTGTGATGTCGCCAGCTGATGAATACAGAGGCTGAAAATGCAGATAATTCCCTGAGAGGTTAGTGAAGGTCAAATCGAAGGAAAATAATGATAATGATGATAATAATATTGGACTTAGATTCATCAATGTGCCACGAATGCTAATGTCACTCTGTGTCAGCTCTCAATAAGTTGTTGGACAGTGATAGATAGAAAAATGTCAAAGGTCAATTTAAGCCTGCATAGGTGCTGCTCAACCCACGGAGAGTAATTATCACCCATCATGGACAACTTTAGTTTGTCTCCAGTACAAATGCATTTTTGTTGAACTTAAAAGGACAGTCCAGGTTTTTTGAAGTGTGGTATGTACAGTCAGGTCCATATATAATTGGACATCGACACAATTCTCTTCTTTTTGGCTCTATATACCACTATAATGGATTTTAAATTAAACGAACAAGATGTGCTTTCACTGCACACTTTCAGCTTTAATTGGAGGGTATTTACCACCAAATCAGTGTAGGAATTACAACACTTTCTATATGTGCCTCCCACTTTTTATGGGACCAAAAGTAATGGGACAACTGACTGAAAAGTATTAGTACCGCCTCTGCGCCTAGAACTAAGGATGACCGATATCAGTATCGGTCCCATACATACAAAATCCCTGTCTTGGTGAACTGGTTTTGAGCTGCTTATTTCTGCTTTATGGGAGAAGAATATTTGTGACACAACTGGAGAACGATGTCTTTGAAATAGCTTGAAATGACTCGGCACAAATGTGTTGTACCTCAATTGTATCTCAATGTTAGTCAGCAACTTTCTCTGAGCTTTGTAAAGTTCAAATGTGTTATTTTGTGACTTTGGTGTTTGAAAACCTTTGTTTGATTCACCTCATAGACAGAAACTGACTAAACAAGGCACTAAAAACGTTGATTTTCTCTATGGGCTTTGGTGGGGGAGAGTAAGTGGTATACAGACCATGCTTGAGTTCCGCTTTAGTCATACATGCAGCCGTAATTCAACTCCCAATCGCATTGTCTGTTTCTGTTTGTCTGACTTTGACTTCAGACTAAGTCATTATGCAAAATCAACTTTTTAATCATTTAAATCCTTATATTTGGGACTCTGGAGGTCCTATCAGTCGGCAAAGTGTGAAAAAAGATGACTCACTCATGTTTTTGTGGTCCTCCTCAGTCTAAGTACAGGAGATAAAACACGCAATGTTGACTTCCGTGCTCATTGCTACGTCCCAATGCGTTACATTTCTGGAATTGTTGTCTCGCGGAGCTCCGCTTTGTCCTTATAACACGCGAGAGTGCTGGCGAGGGCTGAACCAGGCTGTTTTGGCAGGGTGATTGAACTACTGTGGTGCTTCATTCTTATGGTATTTTGACCAAAGCATGTCACAGACATGTTCATTAGGACACCAGGGAACTAGTGTAACTTGGAGAAATAGGATATAATATGACCCCTTTAATGTTAAAGTACTGAATAACAGACTTCCAGTGGGGTCAGGGCTCACAGGAGGAGTCCACTGATTGTCCACTTCCACTGATTGAGTGATTGATTGAAGCACCTGATAATAACATCCAGCCCATGTGGTTTACTTGCCTCTTGCCCCACACTCGAGGATTTTTAAATTTGATCTGATTTTAAAAACATAGTAGACCACAAACACAGCAGACTTGTTTACTGATTTTCAACATTTAATCCTGATAAAGGATTGATCTTAAATTTCACTCCTAAGTGGCAGTTTTTAATTTAACTTTACCCTGCTACAGGATAATTTGACCAGATAATCTGTTCAAACCAGCCTCAAATCGGAAGACACCTACGTCTGTGACGGAAATCAATTATCCTTAAGCTGAGTCCCAACATTCTACATCTCAGGATTCGCCTCAAGATTGTTGACACAGACAGCACTCACGTGTGGCACCTTTATCTCACAAGCTGCCAGAGATAAAGTGAGTGGCTTCACCTAAAAACACAGTGGACATCAACACGCACAGATTAGCAGGGCTGCAAATGTCACATAGCGAGTCCGCACTACTCTTTCTAATGCAACATTAAGTAAAGAAATCATGAACTTCACAACTTCATACACTGGCTGCATTTGTATTTTCTTTATTTGAACAAAGAAACAACGGCAGTTCTCACCAACCTTTTTTTTTTATTCTTTAAATGAATTCCTCTAGTGTTTTATTAGTAAAACATTTCTCCAGGCACACTGTGAACTTTAGATATGTCTGCTGTTTCACAGCTTGTTCAGTGACCCACCACCGCCACCATTATTCAGATGCATGTAAACAAGGATGTGTCATCCCAGGACTATTTGCATTAAATGCCTCATGGGCTTGTTGCCACTTTTAAAAGGATTATTCCAAAAAATAAAAAATAAAAACTCACACAGACAAATGTGTCAAGAATCTTTCAAATTCTATAAAGGACTGAGTTTTTCACAAATTGAAGTCTGCATGTTTGTGTGTCCTCAGACGTAAAAGTTTCCAGTATGTGGACCGATCCTGGACGAGCCCCCAATCGTTGCGAGCAGGCCGAGGGGAAAACCTGATCACAACAAGACCAAGGCGACGCCCTCTTCCCAACTCTCCACTTTCCACGCATAAAGAACCAGCAACCCTGAAGCCTCAAATAAGCCAAATATACCTAAAGTGATTTCATATTACTTGTTTTAGGAAAAGGAATCTGCGAATCTGAGGTAAGCAAATTCTGCTCTTACACTTAAAACTAGTCACTTTCAGGATTTAGGTAATGTTCCTTAAAAAGAGGAAAAACTGGCCAAACTTTTAAGAAAGTTCTAAGACATTCTGTCTTGTGAGAAATGTCCACTTAAAATGACTAGTACTGTAAGAAACTAATCAATAGGGACGATTATGACCTGTAGGAGCAGAAGAGGCCCCATCTCCGCAACAGTGCATGCACCCGATAAAGTAAATATATAAAGTAGTAGCAGTAATTTCCATTCTCTTATCCCTTAAATGCAGTCCTCTCTCCCACAAGAACGTCAGAACAGAGACAACCAGAAGTTCCTCTCCCTCTCTTGCTGCTTCATCAGGTCGCTGTCCATGGTGCTAGTTCCCTGTCATCCAACTGACAGGACAGGTGTTCTGTGCTTCTCTCACCAATCCGCTCTGAATGTCGGGGAAAAGTGCCCATGGTGGTCTCACAGATTGTCCCAGGTAGGGCCTGTCACTATGTCCTTTTTGTCAGATAAATACTAATAATAAGAATATATGATTGAGGGGCCCATATTAGACATATGACAAAATTTAACCTTCGTTATTTGTCTGGGGTCTGGGCTCCCGGTAGACCCTTTCACCAACCCCATACTCATCATCTTTTTTAAATAAAAGTTTTTGTTTTTCTTCATTTTAAATTGTTAATACACTATTTCAACACGCAGTAAGTTGTAAATAACAACCAGATATTGAAAGAAAATGGGCAAAAAGCTCTTAACTCATAGGAAATTTTCTGAAAAATAACCAAAAAAAAAATCCAGACAGACATTTTAAGACATAGTTGTTAAAGGGTTAAATTTATGACCAGGTTGATGTGTGAAAAACAGCTCGTCATCAATGAATGAATCACTGTTTCTTGTATCCAGGAAAGAGTCTGGCCTTATACAGTACAGTATCTGCAGAATTCTGAGAAGATTCCCCCTTCATATTTTTAGAAGACACTAGAGCCCACACTCTGCCCCTGTTTGACGGATGAAAAAAAAAAAAAAAGGCAATGGATGCAGCTGGGAAATTACTCAGTCTTAATTATTTCAGGGCTCAATGCAGCGTTTGACATCGTATCATAAAATTTTAATCGACTCACTTAAAGCACTATACGATCTGGCTCAGCACCGAGTTGTCTCGCGTCCCATCTTTCTAATAGACCATTGTGTGTGGTATAGACGGTGCGTCTCTCCACACAGCTGCATGATAAAGTCCCACAGAGCTCAGTTCCAGGTCCTGTCACTTTGTCCCTGTACAGTACCGGCTCCCAGCAGGAAAAGTATAAAAATAAAACTGTACACGACTCTCCATGCAGAGAAAATATCAACCTATACCAGCTGGAATCCAAAAAGCAAAGTCATTTCTTTATATACATGTATGTGTTGCATCATCCTTCACAAACATTGCATGTTAAATTTGAAATTTGAGCCTGTTGGGCCTGTATTACTCATTATAAAGTACTTGATAAAGGGGGTAACTTAGTAACAACAGTGATGCAGTGTTGTGTCAGTAAATTACTTTTTTTTTTTTTCTTTTAAATAGAAAACTTAGTTATTCCTTTGCTTTGGACCATTTTTAGTTCACTTTTAATTGGAGATGTAAAGGTCATCAGTAATATATGTAATATACAAGCATTTAACCATTAACTAGCTGCTTACTAACATAATTGGAGCATTTTGTCCCTTAATATTATTATATGTATTTGATATCATTATAAAATACTTTAATTATTTCAAAAGTACCTTTAAAATGAATTTAAAAAACAGTTATAAGGAAAACAAGCGCCCTAAAAACAAGCGACTAACGTGGTAACAACAGTGACCGTGTGTCGTGTGAGTGAATGAAAAAAAGGGAAAACCTTTACTTTGACCTTTGCTTTGGACCATTTTTAGTTGACTTTTAATTGGAGATTTAAAGGTCATCAGTAATATATGTGGTTGTTTGGGGCCCTGTTTTGTGTTGAATCTGACTGGCACAGAAAATTGGAGCTGGGGTCGTGGACGTATTATTAACTCGGTAATGACTGTGAGGAAATGCTCTTTGTTTCCTCTTCACCTCATGTGCCCTGTCGTATTTGCCTCTTCCTCTCGTCCTGCTGCTTATTTGTTTGTGGGTGTTGTGTGCTGAGCTAATGCCAACCCTAAGACTGTGTGTAAAAGAGTTGGACGTAGCCCTCTGGTTTGAAAATTGCAGCCCAGGAAGTGGTATAGAAGCGGCATTTTAGCCACCAGGGGGAGACTCCCCATTACCATGTGTACCATTTTCTTGTCAGGATTTGTCAGCGTTTGCTCCACGCCCCTGTCTCGTCAGGTTTGTACTTTTGTTTGCTACTTTGGACAAGCTCTTGTTTTTGCTAGTAGTTTTTGCCTTGAAATGGTTTTGTTTGTTAGCTTTCCGCGAAAGAGTGGTTTTGTTTGTTAGCTTTCCTCGAAAGAGTGGTTTTGTTTAGCTTTCATCCTTGTTTTTGCTAGTAGTTTTTCCCTCGAAAGAGTGGTTTTGTTTGTTAGCTTTAGTCCTTGTTTTTGCTAGGTTTTCCCTCGAAAGAGTGTTTCTTATTTCTAGCTTTCCTTGAAAGAGTGTTTTTGTTTGTTAGCTTTGGCCCTTGTTTTTGCCAGTTTTTTCCTCAGAAGTGTGTTTTTTTGTTTGTTAGCTTTCCTCGAAAGAGTGGTTTTGTTTAGCTTACGCCATTGTTTTTGCTCGTAGCTTTTCCCTTTAAAGAGTGGTTTTGTTTGTTAGCTTTTGCCCTTGTTTTTGCTAGTTTTTCCCTCGAAAGAGTGGTTTTGGTTTTGTTTGTTAGCTTTCCCTCGAAAGAATGGTTTTGTTTGTTAGCTTTAGCCCTTGTTTTTGCTAGTAGTTTTTCCCTACAAACGAGTGGGTTTTTGTTTTATTTTTTTGTTCCATGTTCAGTTGTGACACAAACTATACAATCTCAGTAGGTACCTATACCTATACCAGGGGTCACCAACCTTTTTGAGACAGAGAGCTACCTTAAGGGTAAAAAATAATATGGAGGGCTACCATATAATATTTTTTTGTTTGTTTACCATTTAAATGATTAATATTATGCATTCAACTGCATACACATTCATTCCAGTGCTTACTCCTAACGATTACCAGTTTTTATAAACAATATCAAAGATATTTTACTGAGCGAACATACGGATACATGCAAGTGAGGTGAAGTGAAGTGAGCCCGCACCGTATTGGCTGCCTGTGGGCTACCAGGTGCCCGCGGGCACCACGTTGGTGACCCCTGACCTATACTCATGTGTGCTGAGCTATGCCAACCCTAAGACCATGTGTAAAAGAGTTGGACGTAGCCCTCTGATTTGAAAAGTGGAGCCCAGGAAGTGGTACAGAAGCAGCATTTTAGCCACCAGGGGGAGACTCAGTTGCTGCAAAAAGAATATTTTTTTTGTGTAATAGTTTCAGTCAGGTCTTCTTCAATAGGTCATTATCTCAATTGTATATGTTGTTTTTTTCCATTTAGGGGGAAATGGATGATAAAGCATGGCGCACATGAGTGGACACCAGTGTGATTGGCAGCTGTTATTGTCCAAAAGGAACCTACATGAGACGTCTGTGAACTTCAAAAATCTGGAAGCTTCCAAGTACATTCAGACCTGAGACTGTATAACCAGAAAAAGTGCTCTCATTACTGATGCTACAACTTCTGCAGTGGAACACTTACTCCTTCTGGGCCCAGTTAAGAAATCCATGACCTCTTTCCATGATGCTTTAAGCCAGACGGAGGTGATAAATGCACAGGATGTCATGCAGACGTGGTAAAGCCAACTTGGTATAAATATTGAAGAGGAGGAATGAACCAGGTTAGGGACCCAGTCGGAACTAAGGCCTTTCTGGATGGAGTTTGCAAGTTCTCCAGTTTCCCCCCACAGACCAAAAACATGCAGACTTGGGAATTAGGCAAATCGGACACTCTAAATTGACTGAATGTGTGAGAGTGTGTTGTTTGTCTCTATGTGTCCCTGTGATGGACTTGGGACCTGCCCAGGATTTTTGCACCGTTTACAAATCTCCCTAAACAAAATAACACAAAATAAACTCTGAGAATTCACCTGTATGGCCAAAAATGTCAAGACCAAGAAATCTGGTTGCGTTTAGTTGTTGTCTTGTGTTAATGTTGTCTTGTGGTTTCCTGTTTTATTTTGAAATTTCACTCTTCTCTCGTTTCAGGTAACTTGCCCCTTCCCCTTGTGTTTTCCCACCAATCCGATTGTCTTCCCCGCCCTGTTTGTTTCCACCCGTTTACCATTACCGTGTGTACCATCGTCTTGTCAGGATTTGCGCCATGCCCCATCTTGTCAGGTTTTGTACTTGTTTGCTATTTTGTCAAGCCCTTGTTTTTGCTCGTAGTTGTTCCCTTGAAAGAATGGTTTTGTTTGTTAGCTTTATGTCCTGTTTTTGCTAGTAGTTTTTCCCTCAAGAGAATGGTTTTGTTTGTTAGCTTTATGTCCTGTTTTTGCTAGTAGTTTTTCCCCTCATACGAGTGGTTTTTCGTTGCACTTTCAGATTAAAAGATTGTTTTATTTTTTACTTTGTCTCCTGGGTCTTGCAATTGGGTCCAATTCCTTGTTCAGTTGTGACACCAATTGTGCAGTCTCAGTAGGTACCTATACAGACTGTACCAGTCTTGTCCTAAAATTCAAGCCTAATGGATGGACGGACAAATATTTGATACTGCTGTGTAAAAGGAGTCTGTTGTGGCTGTGAGGAAAAACACATTTTTGACCTGGATCAAAAACCCTCTACTAAAACAAACATAAACACAAGATAATGATAATATTTCCCTCCTTAAATACCTGACCTGTCTGCTTTATTCCTCAGAGGGACCGTTCAAGAAAACTTGGACCCCATGTCTTCAGTTCTCCAATTCTACGTTGGCTTCCGTGCTCTCAGGTATGGTCCTTAGTTACCCTTCAACTCCTGCTCTGTATCTCATTTGTAAAATTGTGGGATGTATTCATTCATTCATTCAAGAAACATACTTAAGAAAAGGAAGAAAATATAGAGGTTTCAAAACATCGAGACCATGTTCTACCTTTCACACATTCAGCTCCCACCCATTTCTTGTTAACCTGTGCCTCAGGTTTTGATTTACCTCTTTCTTTTCCACTGACTTGCTCTCCACCAGCTCACACACACAATCAAGCGGTGATATAATGGAGTTCAGCACCGAATCCGAGTCTCTGCCTCCGAGTCTGGTAAATGTAATCATCCATCAGTGATGGATCTGCTTCATTTTAAAGTGCTTATCTTTTATTATAGTTTTTTTTTAAAAAACACTCTCTCCTTTTATTGAACAGCAAGGCTTTGGATCCATAAAGTATGCATTATTTTTAGGTCCTAACTTTATTTGGACAGCACTTTGAAAAGCGAGGTTAAAACAATCATCCAGACAAAATATATGTACAAAAAAACATGAGAGAACGGAGAAGTCGTTCATTACATTAAATCCACTGAAAAGTCCTTTTGGGACATAATCAAAGTTCCTGCTCAAGGTTGTGACAGCTCATACGGGCTGGTGGGGTAAGTAACAAGAGATATGTGCGTGTGTGTAACTGAACAGTGCGAGTTGAAAGGAGAAAAAGTAAAGTCAGGGCGGAGATGGAGGATCAGACGAGACAAGGATCCCAGGGCAGATCCAAATTGAGAGCAACATGAGTTCATGATTGCATTTCAGCTCAGCGGCAAGCCACTCAATCCATCTGTGCCGACAAATGCCTATCAATAATGCAACTGATGGGGGGAAAAAAATGGGGAGACGATTTCTTTTGTTAGCGTCAGATAAAAACCCCTGTCAGCCGTCTGATGTTGGAGATAGAGAATCACAGTTGTCTCTCAACATTTAATGGCAAAGAGGAAGTGCAGTGGCAATCAGCGTACTGTTCTCTTTTTTTTTTTAAAGCCATTATATCTAGTCATCTCTACACTGATTATTATCGTGTCCACATGCAGTCTATCACATAGCATACTCGTACATATACACTGCAAAAATTATTTCAAAGGGGTCATAAGATACCCTATTTCTCCAAGTTAACCTAGTTCCCTGCTGTCCATTAGTACACTTTTTTCAAAATACCATAAGGATGAAGCACCACAGCAGTTCAATCACCCTGCCAAAACAGCCCCGTTCAGAACACTCTGTTTAGTAGGATCTCCTTAGTTCCACCTTAAAGGTCCACCTTAAAAAAAAAGTAAAACGAAACTTAAGGGACAGGAAATTTCATCAGCCACAGGGGCTTCTGGGAGCTAACAGCAGTTAGCATTTGGAAAAGTGATCATTTGCAGGCTCTAGCAGGCACATTGCCGTCATATATAACATGTATCCAGTGGACAGATAAATCCTCTGAGGCTGGAAGTTTGTGTAGAACTCTGTGCTGCACTGTGGAGCCAAGAATAGAACTTTTCGTGGACTTCTGGTTTTCGGATACTGTTGCCCTCGCCAGCACTCTCGCGTGTTTTACGGACAAAGTGGAGCTTTGTGAGACAACAATACCAGGAATTTAGCGCATTGGGATGTCCCAATGAGTGTGGAAGTCAACATCGCGTGTTTTATCTCCTGTACTTAGACTGAGGAGGACCACAAAAACATGACATCACACTTTGCTGACTGATAGGGCCTCCAGAGTCCCAAATATAAGGATTTAAATGATTAAAAAGTTGATTTTGCATAATATGTCCCCTTTAAAGAAAGTAAAGTAAAGTACACATTTCTTACATTTTTGAGTGAGGGTTAAACTTAGGGTTAGTTTTAACACTTTTAAATGTCAGATTACAGCAGATTCTTTGTTTTAAAACAAGAAAAGTTTGGTTGAGACTGTGCTTGCTCATGTTTCTGTCTCCTAAAATAATGGCATCCATACACACCAGATTCTGCACTTTCATGCAGTTCAATACAAAAAATAAATGTTCTCTTTAGTCCCAACACTGACAACTCGGTTAATACAGACTGTGTATGAAAATGGACGTAGTCCTTCTGTTGCAGAACAAACTCCAGATTTGCAGTTTGTCTAAGATATGATAAGACAATATCCAGTCTTGTCATGCACATCCTGTTTTATTTTCTACTCATCTTTTTCCTCTGTTTTCAGATCCTGATATTTTGATGAGAGTGTTTTTTGTTGTGCCTTTTCTATAGGTTTTGATCCACAGTTTTAAGGCCAATTTATACTCACACCATTGTATTTATCCAAAAACTCTGTTTCAAAATGCCCAACACTATATTGATCTTCTTCACTGATGTTGAATGAGCTCATTAGAAGTATTGTTTACACACCCTGCAGTATAAATGTTTATAGACCCATTCATTCAAGTTGATACCCGAGTATAAATCAAGCTCGACTCAGACTTGACAGTAAAACCATGGCACACTGACTCATTACAGTAACATATGCAGTTAAAAAAAAAATGTGACAAAGACTGAGCGAGTGATGGAGAAAAGGCCTGAAAGTGTGAGTCCTTAGGCTGAACTTTTTAGGAACCCTGCCCCTGTTAGTGTCTGCAGAGGATTACTGTCTGATGAGGCTCCAGTTTGAACAAAAGCATTTTACAGTAAAAGAAAGATAGACAGTGAACCAATTTACAGCTGCGCTCTTTAATACCAAGCGAAGATTCAGCCACACAAAGGCTGAGCAGAGGAATGGAAGGATTAAAACATTCACTTACATTAACACACTGGGGGCATACCCTTAAATCATAGTGTATTGTTTAAAAACCAATCTGAAAACTTAAAGAAAAATGCATTACTCATCAAAACCATAAGTTCTCTACCTGCCAGTGTCACCTCAGGAGGAAAAAGTTCAAAAATGTCAGGATCTAATGTTGGAAGACAAAATCCAAGGAAGTGGTGTCCGAAGCCTCGAGTCAAATTGAAGTCAATATTTCTGCAGAAAGTGAAGCATCAACATGGATTAGTGATTGACAACACAATCCACAGAAAACTGGACATCAGCACTTTGAGTTGAGAATTGTTTTCAACACCAGAAATGTGCCCGGAAACATAGTAGTCCCAGAGACGTGTGAAGATTTCGACAGGATATCAGTGGAAATCAGTCACTTTGATGCTTTGACACAAGGTTTTCAAAAGCCTCACAGAAGTTAAAAGATGCAAGGGAAAGCTATAGAGTGATTCGCGCTCAGCTTAGAGGGGAGCCGACAGGGCTTTTTTTTTTTTTTTTAAATGACTGATTGATGGTCGGACATACGGACGAAGACTTCACACCGGAATCGAGATAAGTGACGTCTGATTTGAGATTTAAAAAGTTTCCAGTGCTGAAACGCTGTGGTGAAACACAAAGACACCAAACTAACTCACAAAAGTTTGAAACAAAAAAGCCCAAACGAGAACTCAGTTACTGCATCATGTATAATACTTAAAGGTGCATTATGTAATAAATCTAAAGCAACTTGCCGTAGAAATCCTCCTTCCTGAGTCTCACAGAGACTGCAACATCAGTACAGCCAAAGTATTTGCATTAAAAATATATTTTGCAGACCGCAAATCATGTTTGGGTTTTGGCATGTAGCGCCACTTACGCCATCTACCAATCACTGCAGTCAGTAGAGTCAGGATTTAAGTGTTGTAGCCTGTAAAACTAGTCACTTTTAACATGCAGGGAATTGTAAATAACTGTCAGAAATTGAAAGACAATATTGAAAAATGGACAAAAGCACTTACTCACAGGACATTTTCTGGCCCTTTTATGGTTAAAGTAAGCAAAGCAAAAGTCCAGACGGACATTTTGAGGCTTACATGTTAAAGTTGCAGCAGCGTGAGTAGAGCACACACACACACACAGTAAAAACAGAACCATGTGTACAGTCAGTTTATCACTTTAGGTTTGCCACTGAGTTTGCTGGTTTGGAATGTACATAAAATTGAAATAACCATAGTTTTATATTGATGGTGTGTGTGTGTGCTCTGTGGTTGAATTCAAGCTAATTAAAATTGTGAGT
Organism: Microchirus variegatus; assembly: GCF_963457635.1. NCBI lineage: Eukaryota > Metazoa > Chordata > Actinopteri > Pleuronectiformes > Soleidae > Microchirus > Microchirus variegatus. The sequence goes on along the minus strand of NC_139822.1, from coordinate 11,915,153 downwards.
GTGTTTACGCCTTCTTATGTTTTCATGCTGAGCGTTGTCTTCATGTGAACACCTTCAGTCTTTGAGCTTAAAGGTGTTGCCGAGTGGATCGTGTTCCCCTTTAGATACGGCTATTTTTAGTCTTAAGCTGCTGGCCAGGTGTAGCTTCACAGGATGTGTTGAGTGTGTATGGTCCTATATTGTCAAACATGATTATTGAGTCAGAATTCCTTCTTTGCACTACTGTTCACTGCGGATGAAGCAAAAAGCCCAGTTGCCAGGCTGATTTGTAAAGTCAAGGTCTCGGCGGTACGGTGCGAGTGATTTGTGGCGCTCAGTGGAACATTCTGCTTTTCTTGTTATGACAGACACTTAGCCACCTTTATTGATGAGGCTGTGCAGCAGTGAAGCCAGGACTGTTGTTGTCATCTGCACTGCATTTAATAAAGGAAGCGTATGTGCACGTACAGAGGGTTTGTGCAGTGGAAATTAAAACAAGACAAGTATGATTAAGGATAAGATAAGAAGATACTGCCACCACCGTGTTTCACTGTGGAGCCGGTGTTCTTTGTGTTGTACGTCTCTTCCGTCTTTCTCCGAACATAAGCAACGTCTCTATGGCCAAAGAGCTCTAGTTTGGTCTTAAAGTGGAGTTCTTCTTGGTCTGCAACCTCCACAGTCCATTTCTGTGCGGAGCTTTAGTAATTGCCTTCTTTGAGACTACAATTCCTGATTACTACAATTCCTACAGGTCATTAACTAGTGTCTTAGCAGTTGTTCTGAGTTTCAGTTTTCTGTCCATAGTCTCTTCCAGGCTTGTTCTGTATCGTGTGGCTCTCTTTGAATTTCTTGATGATGCTTCTCACTCCAGTTCTTGACACTTGGAAACGCCATGATAACTTTGTATGTCCTTCTCCGGCTTTGTGAGCATCAACAATCCTTTTTCTCAAGTCTAAACTGATTTCTTTTTTTTTGACATGATGCTTTCTCAAGTGACAGCTAAAACCCTTAGATAACCCTTTAATTTGATTTTAAAAGGGACATATTATGCAAAATCAACTTTTGGACCCTGGAGGTCCGATCAGTCGGCAAAGTGTGAAAAAAGTTGACTCATGTTTTTGTGGTCTTCCTCAGTCTTACAGGAGATAAAATACACGATGTTGACTTCCACACTCATTGGGACGTCACAATGCGCTACATTCCTGAAATTGTTGTCTCGTGGAGCTCTGCTTTGTCTGTAAAACATGCGAGAGTGCTGGCGGTGGCAACAATATCTGAAAACCGGAAGTCTGCAAAGTCCACGAAAAGTTCTCTTCTTGTCTCCAAAGTGCAGCACAGAGTTCTACACAAACTTCCAGCCTCAGAGGATTTATCTGTCCAGTGGATACATGTTATATATGACGGCAATGTGCCTGCTAGAGCCTGCAAATGATCACTTTTCCAAATGCTAACTGCTGTTAGCTCCCAGTAGCCTCTGTGGCTGATGTCATTTCCTGTCCCTTAAGTTTCGTTTTTACTTTTTTTAAGGTGGACTTAAAGAGATACTACTAAACAGAGCGTTCTGAACAGGGCTGTTTTGGCAGGGTGATTGAACTGATGTGGTGCTTCATCCTTATGGTATTTTGACCAAAGCATTTCACAGACATGTTCATTAGGACACCGGGGAATGAGTTTAACTTGGAGAAATTGGGTATAATATGAACAGTGGTTTGTGCAAAGGTGGTCATAATTTTGACCCTGATAGGTATCGGTTTTTGTGGCATAATTTCATTTCTGTGTGCAAATTCAAATAATGGAAGTGTCCAAAATGAAACTGGGATGTTTGAAAAACCTGTGTTAAAAATGATTTGCTGAACAGAACCGTCCTCAACTGCACCTGGTTGTTTCTTTCATTATTTTTCCTTTTCCTTTCCTTTTGTTAGCAGGTCTGCTTTGTCTGTTAAAAAAAGAAAAAGTTAAGAAGCATTGGCTGAAATAAACGTAAAGCTCCATACTGAATTCCACAAGGTCTTCTCTTTTTGAAGTGGCCAACAAGAGGTTGGATAGATTTAGGTGAAATCCATAGCAGGTGATATAACACCCCCTGCCCCCGCCCCAACTCACTCCCCACCAGGAGTGTCTGTAATGTGAAGTGTCGCTGAAGTGTCTTTTGTAACAGTCGCTCCTCCTCCATTACTCTGATGATTCCTCTTTATACAGTGATCACAGTGCTGTGCTGTGATGAAGTGCGACCAAGTGTCATTGTGTCTCTAATCCTGAAGCCGAGAAATACAAAAGTAGAAGTCTCTCACTGTTTCGAGACAGAGTCAAACAATCTCTCCGATAATGTGTGCACTTAAAGCTGCAGAAGGTGGGATCATGAGGAAGTGGTCGATTGTTGAGTCTCACGCCCGGGTCGTTGAGAAACTGTCCCTTTAGGATCAATGAGGTCTGTATCGAGCCACACTTACCGGACTGAAATGCTCCACTGATATTGACACGTGTTTATTCTGCTCTCGAACAGAAAAATCATGTTAGAGAGCAGCACAGTGATCCGAAACATACCAGCAAGTCCACCTATTAATGGCTTGAAATAAATAAATAAAAGTTTTGGCACAGCCGAGTCAAAGTCCGGACTTAAATCCAATTGAGATGCTGTGGCACGATGACCTTAAACAGGCCGTTCATGCTTGTAAACCCTCCTGGCTGAATTAAAATCTGCAAAGGAGAGTTAACGTGGAAGACTCATTGCCAGTTTTCACAAATTAATTGGAGTTTGCTGCCACCGAGGATGGCACAACCATTTATTAGATTTAGGGGGCATTTTCTTTTTCATCTCGGGCCAGGGTAGCTTGTTTTTCCTTTCATAAATTAAATCATCATTTAATAAAACTGATGTTAACTTTTTTTTGTGTGTCTAATATTAAAATGAGTTCGATGGTCTGAAACATTCAAGTGTGAGAAAACGTGAAATGGTACGAACATTTAACAGTCTTGTTATGCATTGTTCCAATTCTTATTTACCTCTGACGTACAGCGCTTTTGTTTCAGCTTTAGGTGCTTTGGAGCTGCAACTAACGATTATTTTCATAATCGATTAATCAGTCGATTATTTCCACGATTAATCGAGTGATCATTTAGTCCATAGAATGTCAGAAAACGTTGATCGGTGTTTGTCAAACTATTAAGAAGCTGGAACAATCAGAAATTGTGTTTTAATCATGAAAAAAAACTTCTAATCGATTGTCAAAATAGATGTCGTAATCGATTAAGGGTTAGGGTTACATTCAAATTCAAAATAACAAGGTCTTTTAGGTTTCGTTTTCTGACGTAACTGGCAACTGCTCGGCAGCTGAGACTCTACTGACTGCAGTGATTGGTAGACGGCGGTAGGCGGCGCCACATGCCAAAACATGATTTCAAAACATAAACATGATTTGCAGTCTGCAAAATATTTTTGTTTAATGCAAATATTTTGGCTGTACTGTTGATGTTGGTGAGTTCAGTTTGTTATATGAACATTATTCCTGAGTCTCTGTGACATATAATGAGGATTTTATGGCCAGTTAGCTTTAGATTTATTACATAATTCACGTTTAATCGAGTGCTTTATAAATAAAGTTGGATTGGATTGGAACTACAATTAATGCAGTAGTAGTATTACCATTTTGTGTCAATAATAGTCAAGCACTGACTACTCTGAAAGTGGTGAGAGTTTGGGCCCCCCCAGAAAAATCAAGTTCAGGGCCCTATAAAAGCTTGGGCCGGCCCTGCCTGTGCAACACAAATAAATAAATAAACAAACATAAATACAGTATATGCGCAACACATTGTTTGGAACAAAAATACAATAAAATAACATTAAGATAACATTGATTAAAAAAAAAAAAATCTATATGGTAAATAATACATATAGATAAATATTCCAATGATTATTATGAGTTCAGTGAGTGTTAATGTGCTGTGGTCTGACGCAGGAATGGTTAAACAGCAGCAGCAGCAGCAGGTGGAGGAACATGCAGACTGATGAGCACCAGCAGCAGCAGAGGAGGAGGAGACAGCAGCTGTGTGCGCTGCCTCTGCCTCACTGAACTCAGCCTCATTCATTCATTCGTCTCTGCAGCAGGACACACTGTTGTCACTTGAACGTTAGTGTGTGTTTCTCTAGCTTTTTTCAGGAGACGTTCGACAGACGGGTCCACGTGTCAGGATGAAGCCGTGCAGCAGAGAGAGTAGCGTGCGTGTGGACGTGCTGGTCTCTCCTCCTTCCGCCTGTGTCGTTGAACGGGACGCGCCGCTGTGAACCGAACACTTTCCAGTCCGCTGGTGACTTAATGACTTGAGAAACTCTGGTCGAAGTGAGCGGACAGACGGAGGGGAAAAGCGGCTTTTCATGGGAAATGAATGTGACCGGGAAGCAGCAACCTGAGCTGATTGAGCGACCCGCCAGCCTTTTGGTCTCTACTTCGGTAAGTGAACCTTTATCGTTTTACATTTGAATGTTTTGTTTTAAGTCTGTGTGTCGCCATTTTGCGTTTACAGTGTTTTTAATTTTTTTTTAAACTACCTTTAAAAAAAAACAACTTGTTATTTTACCCACAAATACTCGTATACACCAACATTAACATGCAAAACGTCAGTCGTTGTCTGGTTTGACGTAGCCGACAAACAATTCGGCATACGTTTGATAAACTATATCGCTCTTACACACACACCTTTTCCTCGAACTTTTCATGTCACTCCACTGTTTATTTTCACTGCAATTAACATTAAACACCCGCCCGTGCGGCTTCTCTTTCGAACTGGCTCTGCAGCCTAAGCTACAAGTTGAGAACAAAATTTCACAGAAACGCTGCCGCACATCGTGTATCAATGTATGCCGAATTAATTAGTAGTCTATGTTCAATTCGCAAAACACATTCGCCTTATTGTACAAGTCATGCTATTTTACCATTAATCATATACACATATAATGAGTAGACGAGTGGCTGGGGGCTGGTGTGACGTTCCTTGGATGTCAAGAAACTGCACGTTGGGATTGACAGTGGTTTAATTGAGGTTACAGCAGGTGTGCTAGTGGCTTAACCTTCATGTATTTATATATATATATATATATATATTTTGTATTTTTTCCAGCCATACAAACACAGGAATTCAATAAATATCCCAATAACATGTGCACTTTATATATAAAGGAAAGAGAGGATGAACAAGATCACACTCTATTTGTCTGACTTTCTGTTTCACCTCTGTTTTTATTCCCTCTATTCTATACACTGTATATATCACCACGTCTTCTGCGCTTTCTTTAAATATTTTACTGACCTTATTTATAAATCAGGACTGAGCCCCCAGATGACCAAACCTTGTACAGTAAACTTTCAACAAGGTTTATCTCCACCATGTCCGAGTCCTCTTTCCTTTTTTAGATACAAGCACTGCATTACTTTTTAAAAACGTACTGTATTTGCTGTGAAACCAAAGATCATATCTAAATATTTAACTCGTAAAACTACAAATTCTCGTCCCTGATATATCCATCCATTCATCACTCCATTCAGTAAGTCGTATAGAGCCCATTTTAGCTGGCACTGGTTGACTTATTACCTTTTCTATTATTATGTCAGAGACGTACATGAAATGCAAGACTGTTTGTAATGGTGTCAACTGGATATTGAATAAGAAAATGTCATATTTTTGAAGGATAAGTAATTGGCTGCTTAGGGCCCCTCGATCACCGATGGTGTGTAGAGAATAAAACCTAACATTAAAATCTAGATATCTTTAGATATGTAAATAGTTTTCAGCTTTATGTTAGAGTTGCTCATTTAGTGCACATTAGCACATCTGTTCTAAGTTTTAATACGCACCATCACCACACTTTGAGTACGAAAATGCAAATGAATACGAGTACACTTGTAATTTTACTGCCCTCTAGTGTTAAAACAAAAAACAAACAAGAGTGACACTGGTTTGGTGTAAAGATTACAACTAAAATTAATGCAATTTATAATTTTTATAAATTCAAATTCAGCTTAGGGCCCCATAAAGGCTTGGGCCGGCCCTTCTTCCTCTATCTAGCCTATGATTCCTCATGTGGTCTAAACTTGAATTTAAGTGTTTGACTATTTATTTTTATTGTCAACATTTTTCTTTCCTTGGACACTTTCCATTGTTTCTGATTCTTAAGATTATTCTGTTAAAATTAATTTTTAATGGAAGAAACACTGTTTTACTGTTCATGCAGTAAACACTGGAAACATATATTCTTGTATAGTTCACCCACATACGCGCATACATGGCCCAGAATATGAGGTTACTGCACCCATAGGTGGTGCTGCTTAAAAACAGGTTTTCATTTTGGTTCATTATCTCAAGAATTGTGTCACTGAGATTAATGTTTTTGTTCTCATTTCATTCCCTGCAACAATGAAATGTCTAATTTTGTATCTTAGAGGTTAAAGATGCCCAACTGTGTAACTGTATAAAAGCCCATGAATATAAATACAAATCTTCAGTCGAGTTTATAACTTGTATTTCACCATTATATAATTAGATTGTCATTTAATGTTAGGTTTATATGACATTTTAGTTCTACATAGACCTCCAAATGCTGCTGTAATTAATAGTTGCACATCTTCAAATGTGAGGCTATAACTATAGTAACAAAATAAGAATCTGATACGAATATGTTCAAATAACATAGACATAGTTCAGTGATTCTTTATAATCCTTTATGATTTTAAACAATGACCTGGAGGTGGCGCTACAACTAACTATTTGTTGTTTAAGATTGTAAGTGTATTTGGTGAGGTGAGATCACCACGCCGATCCAAACACTTAAGGAATAAACCTTTTGTCTTTTTGTCTCAGTCCCATGCGGTCCCTGAATTAATTTCTCTCCAAATAGCAGCCATCTTTGCAGTGCCTCTGGGTGGTTATTTCAGCATAACAAGATAAGGCTCCTATCTCAGTAAATGGTGAGAGCCGCAGCAGCAGTTTTAATGAATCTAATAAGAATACATTTATTTAGTATAGCACTTTCACAGAAATGAGAGCTCCCCGAAAAAAACAAATAATACCATCGCCGTCCATCCACCCACTATCTCTATCACTTAGTTTTTGAGAATCGCTGGAGTTGGAGCCAAACGCGGCTGACATTGGTGAACAGTGGACAGGTCACCAGTAAAACAGAGGTGCAAAAAAACAAAACATAAGAAATTAAAACAACCAAGGATTCCCCAGAAGAAATCTACCAAACCAGCATTGTCGTCAACTCTGCGAGACACAGGCCAATTTAAACAAATGGGTCTTGAGTTGCCTTTTTGTTCCACGGAGACTGCAGACTGTAATCCTAATAAAAGAGAGTTGCGCACTGTTTGTCGCCATAACTTCAAAGGCACAGTCACCTTTTTCTAAAGCGTAGGAGAGACTGTATATAAGACCTTCTCAGAGGACATGTTCTGGATCTGGGCCACTGTACAGTTCAGAGATGAAAAAGAAGTCGGGTCAGGAGGACACAAAAGCATGAATAATCCTCTCCAGTTAAGGTAGTGACCTGAGTTCAGTAAACCAGTTTAATTGTCATCATTTGTTGCTTAATTAAGATTGACTTATTGTCATTCCTCTGGCTATACACTGATGTCAGTGTTCTATTTAGTCTGTGTGATTTCACTGAATAGAGATGCAGTGTCTCACTGAAACAGCTGTTCATTGTGTGAGCTGATTTAAACCAAGACAGAGGGTCAGGAGGTAAGAAGTCCCGTTGCCTTCAGCCAACTCGTTTACATATTTTACATACATCACCTTTTTAAATGAACAAAAAAGAAGGCTGCAGCTCTTCTCTGGGGTTTAAGAAAGAACAAATCTGCTCTTTTGCCTTGTTTATAACTTCGGGCAGTTTGCATACGTTAATGCTGCGGCTGCACTGGCGCTGGAAAGAAGCAGAGCTTATAGATAAGACGGTAAAATATGAATATATTACAGTGTGTGGCAGGAAGAGGGGGCGTGGCATCATAATGGTGACTCAACATTGTGATGTCTGTCACCAATCTGCACAAACCTGTGTCTTTCTGGGCATGTGAAGGGCTGATAAATGTCCTGTCCATCTCCGCCTTTGTCCCAAAATTAGTAATTAGCTTCCCACCGTTGATTTTTTTAATCTGCCAGACAATGGCATGTGATCCCTGAATGTGCCAGATAATGTAACCCGTGACACTGCATTTGTTGGGTGTAATGCAAGGCACAAGTTACCTGGTACAGAAAGAAAATGCAAAAAACAAAAGTAGTTTTTTTATTAACCAGTTTAAATGACTAAACGGACTAAACCGTAATCATAACTGTGGCCATTTGCCCATAATTTGCTACTCTAGTTCACTGGGAAGCTGCAGTGAACTTTCACCAAACAGCAGAGCTGAAGGAGATCGGCAGTTCTTCAGGCTCTGGCTTCTCGCTTGCGTTCTCCATACAAGGCTCATCTGTGCTAACTTTATTAGTTATAGTCGTCCTGAAGTTGGTCAATGTCAACATGAGTAAATGAACGAGGAAATGTGATAAGCTGGGAATGGAACACACAACGTTCCAATCGAAAGGCCGGAGGAGATCATCTTCATGCTCTGGCTTCTCATTTGCATACTCAACTTGCCGAATGTTGACTTCCGCACTCATTGCGAGAGTACTGGCGAGGGCAACAGTATCCAAAAACCGGAAGTCCGCAAAAAGTTCTATTGGCTCCACAGTGCAGCACAGAGTCCCACACAAACTTCCAGCCTCAGAGGATTTATCGGTCCAGTGGATACATGTTATATATGACGGCAATGTGCCTGCTAGAGCCAAATGCTAACTGCTGTTAGCGCCCAGTAGCCTCTGTGGCTGATGTCATTTCCTGTCCCTTAAGTTTCGTTTTACTTTTTTTTTAAGTAAGCTGTGGTGCTTCATCCTTACGGTATTTTGACCAATGCATGTCACAGACATGTTCAATAGGACACCAGGGAACTAGGTTAACTTGGAGAAATATGGAGGTATAATATGACCCCTTTAAGAATCTTTGATATGAGGGTGATGGTAGAGCAAGTCGTCTTTCAATTGGAAGGTTCTGGGCTGCCTTGGTGATCAGGAACAGTCAACATGCCACATATCCAGTCCTAAACGGCAGTCAAGTCAAGTTTGCTGGTGTCATCAGGATGAAGTGAGCTATACAGTTGTTCAACAGTGATTCTTTGAATTGTTAAAAATGCGAACTGACAGGAAAGCAAACCGTAAAGGACCCTAAAAAAACCTCAAGTGCAGAAGTGTCAGGCCCGGTTTGATAGACGGGAAACATTGTGAGTGATGGGAGGAGAAACAGTCCAGTGAACGCACCCGTCGTCTGAACCTTTCAGTCAAGAGTATGTGATCTAGTGTCTGAAGCTACGCTAACATCCAGCAGCACCAAAATGGAACACTCCCCTCACATCGGAACACATTATATCAGTGGAGACTCTTGACAAGAGAGTTTTCTGTTCAAACCAGGCAGGGATTCATCTCAAAGGTAGTGTGCAGTCAACATGGCAGTAAACTGTTTGCCAGCATTTAAAAAAAAGAAATTAAGCTAAACGACAAATTAATGTGTAACGTTTCAATATAATCAAATTAGTGGGACATGTAAAGCGTTATCTTATGAGTTCACACAATGCTGATCAAGCCTCCACATCACTCTTGTCTGTGTTTGTCAGTAATAGCGCAGTACCAGTTTTATGTGTATTTGTGGTGTGTTTTTGAATGGTCACTGACAGGCAGATGTTCCTTGCATTTATTATCCAGACGTCAGAGCCGCACACACTGGTGACCTTCTGCAAATAGCCTGTCAAGTGAAACTGGTTGACAGATATGTGATTAACAGTCAGATGCACAGAATATTCGTTGGTGCTGTATACAAGAGCTGCAACCAACGACTATTGTGATGATTGACTCGTTGTAGGTTTTTGAAAAGATTGTCAATCAGATAATAACTCGGTCTATATATAGTTATGCTGTCATTTTCCATCTCATAGTAATGATTGTCGCCTGCGGGAGGACTTGGCCGTCAGTTGTCGACAATTACATTTGTCTGCAACCGATTTTGTCATTGATTTTTGTCGACTGATCATTGCACCCCAAGACACAAATGCTCCCTCAGGCAGGTCTGATACCGTTTTTCCATTTACAATATTTTTTTAGGCCTTTTTTTTTAGACAGGATAGATGAAAGTGCGAAGACGCGGCTGCAAAGGGCCCTTTGCAACCCTTCAGGTGACAGGGTAAGTTTTCAGATGAAGGACACAGCCTACAAAAATCTTACTGTACATAGTTTTGGTTCAAATCAAATAGAGGCAGAATATCAACAACACAAAAATAACCAAAAGCTATACACTGGTTTAATATGAGCCTATATTCTGGTTGTAATAAATTGTCCCCCAAAATCTAGGTTACTTTAGTCGATCAGATCGCATCATGCATGTCTTTTGTCGACTCCTGCTGGTCATCTTGCTTCCCAGAACGTCAAATAATTGGCTGTTTTTGTTGAAGGGCACGACATGTTTTTTTTTTTTTTTTCATTCAACTATTTCTTCAACTGTACAGACTCCATTCAGGACTCTTTGAGTGGTTTCCTCCTTTTGGAAACATCGCCGATATCATTTCTCCCTTATTGCCTCCAATTGTCACGTATAGCACCTTTAATTTCAGCATTCCCCAGAGTCCTTTGTGGACTCTTTCCAAACACAGAACATTTTCTTTTAAAACTGGATGCCTCAGCCTCGGGTCGGACAAGTCAGCAGCATAATTCTGTTTCGAGTGTTTGTTCAGTCTTCACACAGCCTACCTTAGATAACCGACTGCCTGGCTAAAACTGTACAGTTTCCCACTTGAAGTGTACTCTTCCTCAGGCAGTTATGTCTGCAAGGCTTTCGCCATCATGTACATTCTTCAGCATCTGTTGTGCAGTCTCCAGGTGTTAAGCACAGTTTTCGTTGAACTTTTACATTAATTAAATTAATATTTTGTGCACCTCTAAATTGTAACATAAAGACTGCAGTGGTCTTTATGATTAAAATGAAAAAAAATTTTTTTATTATTTAATCTAAGTATTGAATAATAAAATTCCAGGCTCTGCTTTTTAATAACATGGAATGCATCTGTAATATTTTCCCAAATAGAAATGGGCTTTATTTGTTTTCGCTTTATTTCAGGTGATCTTGATGTTAAACTGCTTGTTTACACTCCCCTTTTATAAATGGATTGTCAGCCTATTTTTTTTCAGTACTTGTTTTTGGAAATGAACTGGAATTAAGCTTCTGAAAAAGGTATTTATAATCTCTTGGCATCTAAAACATGCAGATACACTGACTCTAATTCATGTTTTTGTGTGAATTTGCATGCTCTCTGTGCGTCTACATTCAAGTAAGTTATGAGGATAATGTTTGAGGACATTTCAACCTTGTGAGAACATTTTGGTAGGCTCTCGCAACCTTTAAACGGATTTCTGTGGACTTGATTTTAGTGTCTGACCATCGGGAACGATGAACACACTTGTAGTAACATAATTGAAGCACAGAGATTTGGCATCTAAGACACCCAGACCAGAAGTCTAGTATGTAAGAATTACACTCAACAAAAATATAAAGGCACAAAGAAAAACTTGTTGTTATTGTTATGTGACAAAACAGAGTAACTATCCAAAAATAACAGTACAATTTTATCTATAGAGTGGCTTTAATTTGCAAGCATTAGGATCAATTTCAAAACAAAAGTCCTGGAGTAATGGCAGGAAGAACACAATGGGGTCGTTTAAAAAGTAAAAAAAAAAAAAAAAAAAAATGTCACTGATGGAATATATTTCAGTAAACATGATTAAGTGAAAAATGAAAAATCTTAATTAAGATTGTGAATCATAAGTTTATGGAAAGGCTGGACAGATGAAGTCTTCCCCTTCTGACAGTTGAATATAAATCATATCGTATGTTGGTGAACTAGATATTTTCAAGTGAAATATTAACGCAACATTGATAGGTACAGACTGGGTTGTTCCCTGCCTCTCAATAAAATGTCAAACAGGATTGACTCCCTTTTTCCACCACAAATCTCGAAGAGTAAGATGTGATGGTTGCATGATAAACTGCATACGAGTTAGAAAGGCAGTCCTCACTCTGTGCATATCAACAATTGGCTGTCCTCCATTTATCATGTTTATTTGGGAACGATATGATAAGTGAGACGGGCAAATTAAATCGAGCGCGCACTATATGGGTCTGCGCTTGCCGTGTGTGGGTTTTAAAATGAAGCCTCGCACTAGTTCATGCTGGACACGGTAGTCGTATGCCTCAGCTGTAATCGGCTGACAACCAGCTGACTGCAATCTATTAGTCACGCTCCAGTCACAGCCACTTTCACACCAAGGCAGTGCATTCGAATAATAGTCCTCCCTCTCTTGTTTCTTGCTACACCAATGCTGCCTCACATCGCCGCTGCTGGCAAAGCTTTGTCGTCCTTTCCAATGCAACATCCACCTTTCTAGATCAGAATTTAGCAGGCTCAATGTGTGCATGTCGGTATGTATTAGTGCTGTGACAGATGGTCTTGACTGCAGAATATTCCCTGTTTATTCATGCTGAGACGTGTCTGCCTGTTATTTCAAGTAGCATAGTTTATGTGAAAAGCTTGATAATGCACGGTGTAGGGCTGAGCGATTAAATGATAACGATATATATATACACTACTGTTCCAATGTTTGGGGTCATCTATACAATTTTTGTTGTTGTGCGTTTTCCATTAATAGTCACACTTTTATTCATCAAAAGAAGTGCAACATTTCTTTTTTATTCAAAATAATAATGTTGCCTTTCAACCTTTGCTTTTGTCAAAGAACCAGCAAAACGGTTTCCAGGGTGCTAACATAATTGCTCAAGGGTTTTCCAATCATCCAATAGCCTTATAACGCGATTAGCAAACACAATGTACCATTAGAACACTGGAGAAATAGTTGCTCTAAATGAGCCTCTATACACCTATGTACATATTCCATTAAAAAACAGACGTTTGCAGCTAAGATAGTCGTTAACCACATTAACAATGTATAGAGTGTATTTCTATATTGATTTAATGTTCTATTCTTTAGAAAACAAAGTTTTTTTCCTTCAAGAATAAGGACATTTCTTAGTGACCCCAAACTTTTGAACGGAAGTGTATCACAATAGAACTTTTCCTCAATATTAAAACAAGATACCAGTGATGATAAAAGTAATTGGCCCTTGTTGCTAATTCTCTCTCAGACCGTTCTTCCCCTATAATATATATATATATATATATACCCATATTATTTTTCTAAATTAATTTGCAGAGCGTGCTACAGTTCAACTGAAGAGTACAAAAATAAACATTTAGACCAAAATAACATTTTCCTGTCTTTACATTTCACTTCAGAGTAAAGGGGAACATTTAAGCTTGACAGAAATATTGATATCATGCATGTATATCACGATAATATTCTCCCACCTCTAATAGATAATGTAGACATTCCGTGTGTCCCAGTTATTTAAAAGGCTCTGAGTTTTAGTTGCCTCGTCTAATTTTACATTTTTTACACACGTTTATGTGGACATTCCCTCCTGAGATGCAAGGAGGTTGTTGATGAGTTAATTTCAAACCAGCGATTGACTAAATCGGGTTGCACCTGGACCCATTTGGGCGTGCACTGTAGAGAAGAGAGTCCCAGAAGGTTTTGTAGAACAGCTCCAGGGAGCAGTGTTTTTTATTGGAGGTGTGGTGGTGGACCATTTGTCAAATGATCCAGTCATGGGCCGTTCACATATAGCATCTTTTGCCTGCACGGATACATACAGAGTAATGCAGTCATGACGCACATTGATGATGATGTACATCCAATGCGATGTTCCTGTTCTTCTAGGTGTGTCTTCTTTGTACGTAGATTAAACATCTCGATTCATTTGGAATGCACAGAGCACCTTCAGTGCTTCTGTTAATAGTTGGGCCAAATAAGTAATAAAATACACCTTGAACCTCTACCTTCTAGACAAAGCCCCTATGAGGGTGAGGTGTAGTCTTGTGTGTAGTCGTTGCAGCAACCTCAATCATAGTTGGAAGCCTTCTCCATCTCCATTTGTTTTTCAAAACTTTTTCGATGCTACATATGATTAGCTCCCAAGTATTTCAATTTGGATTTCTCTTTGCTAAGCAAGCAATAAAAATTCTGTCAAAACATTTTTGACGAAGCAATAAAAAATCTCCACCCCTGTCTCGGTTACTTTTGAGTGTTGAATTATTTAATGATTTATAACTGACATTGGGTTAAAGGTGTGGTACATGCTGGCTAGATTACTAGTCTGGCATAAAGCCAGCATATAGCAATCAACTTCCATTCACATCAAGGGCCAAGTTTAACTCCCCAATTGAGGAACCCAAAAAAAACCCTGCACTTTATGTATGTTTTTGTTTGTTTTAAAGCCATTCCTCCACAGTGCCTCATTTTAACCTTTAATTTTCTTCATATTTTCCATAACTTTGCATTACTGCCTCCTTTCTTTGCCTCTTCTTTTCCTCTTATCTATTGTTTAATTGTTTGAATATCCATGTAGTTCGAAGGAGAGCATGCAAACTCCACACTTTCCATTATGTTTCAGTTGGTATAGTGTGATAGGGTTGGGGTTGAATGACACGGTTTGGCCTGGTTATTTTGGTACCATCCCTAATGGAAATGTGCAAGATACCATGAGATATGTTGCACATTTTGCCCAAAAACTGAAACGGCAACATTCTTCTCGCTGCTATGGCTGCGTTCCACCTCTCTATCCAACAGACAGCATGCTCTGAATGTTTGATGTCAATTTGCTGGTGCATATAGCCCTTTCAGATTATTACAAATAGAATTAGACAAAGCACTCAGAGAGGGACAACCTCCATCACCATAGACCATAAATAAAAACAGACAGACTTCCTGTTGTATCATGAAATCCTGTTGTAAAGCATCGACACATATGGTGATTTGACTAGCGCCACATCAGTCTTTGAAACCTGGAGTCCATGGAAGTTAATTGATGCTGTCAATCACATCGGTGTTCACTCCTGTGCTGTTCTTCATCATCTATTGTCCTCTAAATGGGAACTTAATTAACAAAACTGACATGTTCTCTTAACTCATTTAAATGAAGTGGGACGTAGACTCATTTTCCCATTGACTTCCATTCAGACTTTGGTGCTTTTTGGAGCCAGTGGATACGCCCCCTGGTGGCAGCTTCCACCCTACATTATGAATACACTCCCCTCTCTTGAAAGTTTAACACATTTTTACCCTGGATTTGTATGTGAATATCCATCAGAATCTAATCTTTTCTCTTCCTTGGGCCATAACCTTCATCTCCAGCAAATGTCATCAAATTCATTCATTTAATTTTTGATCACGCTGCTCACAGACAGATGGAAGAATGCTGCCAAAAACATAACCTCCTTGGCAGGGGTTATTGAATAGAAGGGGCCTTTTATTCCTCCGGAATTGATGTTTTGACGAACTGCTGGCGAGTTGCCTTCCACCTAAAGAATTTGGACGAGAAGTGAACTCCATTCCGGCAAACCCATTTGCCTGAACTTACTATGACCAAGGTGATTGAGAAGTTATCTTCACAGACAAGTGAATTTTCTCATAAGTTTCTCACGTAACCATTGGAAAGTAAGTGGCATGCATGTCAAAAATCGGCCCCTGTGGTCACAAGCCTCAGGATTTGTTATGGGAGGATGTGTAGAGGCATGATTGGTACTGTATACTATTGTATTGTAGAAGTAACTGGAACACTGACCTTTATCCTATTCTCTTAGATTGTCATTTTCCTGAAGCTACTCGGATATTTGAGAAACGTGCACAGCAAGCAACCGTTTTTTCCTTCGATAACTTGAGTTGGCTTCTTAAAAATCTGAATAATTGAATGCCCTTGAGTAAAAATGTAAATGTGTGGTACATTTTGCATTTCCTCGTTATGCTGTAACAAATGTGTAGTAATTTTGTACAATCTAATTATATATACATTAGGTTTCCTGTCAGATCAACAGCACTTTAATCTCCTTATTGCATAAGAAGTAATGGCAGTAGGAATAACGTGCCAAAGGGCAAGTTCCACTGTTGCATCATGAATTGGTATTTTTTAAACCTGTAATTGGTCCCTGTAGGAAGTGCAAATATACATAAAATACAGTATAATGCCATCATATTCAATTATGGAAGTAACTACAAAACCAGGCAGTAATTAAAGTCTTAATTAGGTGGTATTTTAGTGTTCCAAATGTCAAGAGGACATGTCGTGTTGTAAATCCTGACAAATCAAAACAAATGATGGCATCAGTGTTTAGAGCACTCGCTGAGATGTTTCCTTAGCAAATAAAATGGAACATGTCGTCTGCATTATTAATACCCACAGTGCTTCATTAGCATTTTTATTTAGATTCAAAGCAGGCAACTTATGCATTTTAATGTCTCACTTCATTTCCAAGTGGGATATAAAAAGTACAGGCTAATAGTGGACTGTTGTGGACACTTTTCTCATTACCTCAGACAACTGCCTGAAATGCCCCCAAAAGCAACAGCTGTTTGTTTTTAAGTACAACTGTGTCTTTGAAATCGGAGTAAGATAATTTTTAGAACCACATTCCCAGACTGGACCCTTAAAGGGGTATTTCAGGCTTTTCGAAGTGTGATTTAATGCTCTGACTCGTAGTCGGCGTCTTGTATACATCTGATTGCCCTGTGCCAGCTGTACCGTCTAGAAATCACACTCACGTTTGCCAGTGGGAAATCAGGGAAACGCAGAATTTAGCCACTAATGAAAAGATACAGCACTAGTCAAAAATCAACACCTGCTTAAGTCTATCATATTAAGAATGTGTTTGCTGCATTATGAAGTTGCTAGACCGCCTCCTGTGGCGGAAAGTTTTGTAAACTGCTCCATTTTCCACACAAAATCCTTTGGGAAAATCAGTGTTTTCTGCTCACAGAAGGTACTGGTTGACTGCTGTCTGGTTTGCCAAGTTTGTGTCACTTGGGTAAATCCAAACAAAGGATTTCAAACACCGAAAACACAAAATAACATATTTGAACTCAATTATGGAGGCAGCAGTGGATCCATCTCCTTTGTGTGCAGTGATGTACAATTGTTGATTTTTCTCTATGGAGTATGGTGTGGTGAGTAAGCACTTCACAATATTCCGTTTCCAGCGGGAAAAGGTCCTGTAATGGTGAAGAAAAAGCGGCAAATGCATTTGTATTTATGGTTCGTATCATTTGCTGAGCTTTTCTTTCAGAGGCTGAATCCTGTTTTATTTTTCTGTCCTATACTGGCAGCCGTTTATCATGGAAACTTCAAGTCAGGGTTGATGATGTGTCACTATCTCACCACCCAAGTCCCTTTTTTTTTTTTTAATCTTTCCATTGTTCCAATATAAGATCCCCCTCAGCCCTCATTCAATCCATCTCACTGCACTCTTCAGAATGCACTTCTCGTTCTTTATTCTGCAGTGTATGAGAGAGACAGATGAAAGATGTGCATTATACTCTTAGATGACAAAGTAAAAGGTATATCTTTCAGAAAATCTCCAGATTATTTAGATGGATTTCCACTTGCCAAACATTTACATTCAATCATCTCACACATGATGGATGAATGTGACAAGACAGTCAACCGTGGTGGTATTTGAGCAGTAAAGCTGTGTGAGTCGAGCCTATTCAAACAATGAATATACAATGAAGAGAAAATGCGTCGAGTGCTTTTGATTCCCCACAGAGCCACACTGAGTGGAAGATTGAACAAGGGTGATTGCAGAAGATGTATAATGCCACATGTCTGAATTGGGAGCATGGGAGTTGAGATATCTCATCCGAGCTACACTTTAATGACCTTGTCGATTATTGACTGACATCTGCGACTGCACACAGAAAATTTACTGATGCACAGGGAAAATATTTGCTCAATGCATGTGAGGTAATTGACCTACAGAGTGGTAGATCTGTGACACTGGAACATCAGACGCATGTACATGTGCATATTATTTCATGCCAAGTTGCAATACTGAATGTGTATAACCACATTTTCTAATTCTCAACTGTTGCATTATTCTATATAATGTTCATTATCATACTTTTTTTTTTTTTTTTTAAATTAATGATTCATTTTACACTAATAGTTTGACATTTTAGGATGTGCAAAATGTGCAAATTTGCTCTCTTCAGAAAAGTTAACACAATTATCCCTGTAGGCTAAAGGTGATGTGTTAAATGTGCCAGCAGCCTGCTAATGTAACCTAGCCCAATGACAGGAAGCTCTTAACCTGATTATAATAATACCTCTCTAGCCACCTGCTGTTTTTATACTCGAGTTACTTGTGTGAATTGAAATAAATAAAATGCTGAAACGACAAACATACAAAACATTATTAATTATTGAGGAAGGCTTATCAGCATGGACATGAGTCACAAGCTGTTTTTGAAAATAAATGTTGAAAACCATAATGTTCCTCCATTAATGAATATAATCTGTCACTTGTAATGTGATGACTTTTTCTTAAAGTTTTCATATTATGCAAAATCAACTTTTTAATCATTTAAATCCTTATATTTGGGACTCTGGAGGCCCTACCAGTCACCAAAGTGTGAAAAAAGATGACTCACTCATGTTTTTGTGGTCCTCCTCAGTCTAAGTATAGGAGATGCAACGCGCGATGTTGACTTCCGCATTCACTGGGACTTCACAATGCGCTAAATTCCTGGAATTGTTGTCTCGCGGAGCCCCGCTTTGTCCGTAAAACACGTGAGAGTGCTGACGAGGGCAACGACATCCGGAAACCGGAAGTTCGCAAAGTCTGCGAAAAGCTCTATTGTTGGCTCCACAGTGCAGCACAGATTCCTCCAGTGGATACATGTTATATATGATGGCAATGTGCCTGCTAGAGTCTGCAAATGATCACCTGAGGCTGTAAGTTTGTGTAGAACTCTGTGCTGCACTGTGGAGCCAAGAATAGAACTTTTCGCGGACTTACGGTTTTCGGATGCCGTTGCCCTCGCCTGCACACTTTTACAGACAAAGCGGAGTTCCGGGAGACGGGAGGTAAGTTTGCAGCAATGAAGAAAAAAAATGATGCCGTAGACCAACTTCTGTCAAGTGTATTTCATAAGTGAAATTGTATGCCACCAAGGTTATCGCAGACTCTTGTGTAACAAAATAGTAAAAAAAAAAAAATGTTTAATTCCAGCCTCCATTTAAGAGTTGAATTAATACCTTCAATAATCCACAAGTACAGAAACAAAAAAAGAAGTGCTCTCACCAGTTTCTAGATCTCATTGGCAGACTCCATTTTCTGTGCTTAAATTCTGTAGTACGTCTGTAGCCTTTGGCTATTTGCCGCAGTCTCGTGTGTTCTGGGTCTCTCATACTCCCCAATCTATTGCATCTTCCCCTTTTTCTGCCACTATTGTAAAGGAAACAGCTGCCACATGTCCAAGAAAGTCAGTCAAATGAATGACAGTAACACACGCATTCATTATAAATACAGGTCTTTATTAAGATTTGGGATGGATTGAATTAATGAATGCAATGATTATAAGGTATAGCTTCATCGACTCCTTGTGAATCCTTATGTGGCAGTGCTAGAAATGCAGTCACTATTTGAAAAGTGTGTGTTGTTGAAGGCAGACCTGTCTACATAGCACCTACTGCAAACAAAGAGTCTCTGCCCTTTATCCAGCTGTTAATGATAGTTGTTATAAATATAGCAAATGCAGCTCCAAGCTCCAAGAATTTTTTGTGTTTTTTCTCTGATGATTTATGATGAAGAAACTTTGCCATAAGGAAAACCAGGTAAATGTACATGATAAATCGACATTCATGCTGGATGTAGCTATTTCACTGCTGACACAACCCCAGGATAGATTTAATTGACCTTAAAAAAAAAACACAGGATAAGCTGAATACAGTGCTGTTTTTCTTTCCTTGCTCCCTAAATCGCAGCCAGATTTCTAAGATGTGAAAGTCTTTTAAGGATCCAGATGAAAGGGCTCGGCTTGACAAAAGCAGTAATTGTGACACCTGCATACATTATCTGTATTTATCATAGACGCCGTTCATTCATCCAGTCTAACAAAACGGTTTTACTAGTTGACCATAATGAGAGTCAAAAAAAGAATGACTAATTTATTTTAAGTTGATGGAATTTTTTTTTTTTTTTTAATGATTTATAGTGTTCCGAGCGTGGGCGGTGGTTTGATTTTTCAGCACGGTTAATATTTCATACTCGCTAACGACCTCTAGGATCAGATGGATGAGGTTTTATTGTGGTCTGGCTCGTAGCCAGAGGCAAAAATGGGAGTGAAGTGTGGCTGTGGCCCAGAGACGGTTCTCCGAACTCATGAATCATGGCTGAAACGGTATGATGAGGGGTTCGTGGTTGGGCAGATGGGCAGTGCCGTAGACTGTGTACGGTGGCTGCAGGATATCATGGTGTGGAGTGATTAACCATCGTAATGTAAACGATTATACAACACCCATCTACATTTTTCAACATTTTGACGTTTTGTGAACCAAAAAAAACAATCCAGAGATGTCAAACTGGCGGGCCACAGGCCACATGTGGCTCCCCCCTAATTAATTACATGTGGCCTATGACTTAATATCATCTTACAATGAAAGCATGGCGTCCTCTTCTTTTTAACATGGCGTGTGTGGCTGAGGCACAGCTGCCAGTGAGGTGATGGAATATAAACAGAATATTATGCTTAATTATATTTGCTAGCAATATTTTTATATGATTTTTTAGATGCATTTAATGGTAGATTTATTTTGTGTCATAAATATGTTTTAATAAATGCTGGGCACGTTAACGACTGACCGTAAAAAGACACTCTTAATGTCATGTTTACGTGACTCCTGATTGTTAAAATGGGTCTCGAAAGTAGCGCAAAATTTTGGAAACAAAGGCACATGCATGCAGTACGTTTAATAAACGGACGCCTGCAGTTCAACTGTGTGCAGCCTAACGTGCCCAGCATTAGTTTTTATTGTGAAGTATCCGTCGGGCCCAACAAAAAAAATCACTTTTACTCCATAATTGTGTGAAATATCATGATTGCAGTATTATGATGGAATACTGTTAACACACTGAACAGTTTTTTTTTTTTTCTCTAGACCACATGTGTCAAACTCAAGGCCCCAAATTTGACCCCCCACGTCATTTTATGTGGCCCGCGAATGATTAATTGGTCTTAAAAATCTGTGTTAAAATAGGTCTATGCTGCTTTAAGGAGTGTGTTGCCCATAAACTACATTTCCCACAATGCATGGCGATTGCGTTACCCGCAAAGTGACTGCACCGCCACTAGATCGCAGTGTATCATTGTATATGCATCATGCGACGAGTGAAATAAGTAGTAAATACAGAAAGTTATTTATCAATATGTTACGGAGTGGTTGCCTTTATTTTACATTATATTTGGTGACATTTCGTTATGTTTATTCTGTATAACTGTTACATCTGGCCCTTTGAGGGTAACCATTATGTTGATGTGGTCCTCAGTGAAAATGAATTTGACACCCCTGCTCTAGACTGACCCTCTCTTGAGCAAGAGGTCTTTTCAGTTAGATACCCCTGAAATAATCGATCAATTGAGAGCAGCTTTATCAATTATGATTATATTTGTTAGTTGCCACGCGCACACACATATAACTGTCCCTGCGATAACATAAAATAGATTTTTCACTCTATATTGTTCTCCTTTGTTCCTTTTCAGGATCAGAAGCATTTCAGCTGCAGCATTAACAAATCCAAAAACGGCCTAAAATGATCCTGATAATGTGGTTCTCTGAGGGGCAGTTTACAACGTCTTTTTAAATGGAAACCAGAGACGAGTGCATCCACAGACGAGAGCAATGCTGCCGCGACAAGCATCCATTACAACTCGCTTATCTGTCGTGATGCGCCTACTTTTTCTTGGCAAGTCCATGTATAGTGCTTGGATGAAAAAGAAATTCCAACTTTTTTCGGAATGCAGCAGCTACAGAAGTGTATTGCATTCACTTAAAATAAATAATGGTTGAGTTTTTCTGAATTAATGACATTTTTCTGTAGCTGAGTTTGTGGGTTCTTTTTTTCCAGGTCTGAATTATGATATTTTCTTTCCAATAAGTATTTCCTGAATAAATGAGATGGCTGACAAGCATCCTTTTCCGTCTCGATCGCTCAATTGAAAATGAAGATGTCCCAGTTGTTCAGTTTAATCCAGTTTACTTTGCGTTGGGTTTGAGACATCGGGAGATTCTGTCTTATTAAGCAATGGTGATAGTATTGTCGTTGTTTTGTTGGCTTTATGGAGGCACCTCAGGGCTTTGTGGTTGTTCAGAGGGAAAGAACACTTGGATCTGCTGGATATTGCAATGTTTCTCTAAGATCATTTAAATAAATATGGCATGCTTCGTGGATATATACGGAAATGTATTGCATCCTGAGAGCCTCTCATCGGATGTTTTGAGGTAGCGCAAAAAAATCTCTTAAATTCAGACCCTGAAAAAAATCTCAAAATTATCTCATTAATTCAGAAAAACAGAGCCATTTATTTTAAGCGAATGCAACACATTTCTCTACAGCAGCACTCCATAAGTCATTTGAAAATAATAAACCAGCTCCACAGGACAATGGAGAGATAGAGAGATGAGTTTTTTGGTGTTTTTTTTTTTTTAGCAGATGCTCCATGTTTTTGGTACCCTTGCCCTGTATTTCTTTTCTCTTTTTTTCCACACATGCATTAAGCAGCAAAGCTGCTGCAAGGTAAGTGCAATGCTGGTAATCCACTTTTGAATGTGTTTAATTCAGTGTTGCAGCAATAGCTTCACAGTCATCTCAGCAGCCCCCGTGCTTTGGTTTCTTCCATGCATTTTTCACATGTTTTAGACGTTGCATGTGATGTGAACACCCCCATGGTGTGGCAAACCAGACAAATTCTGTCCCTCAGTAGAGCTGCCGCCTCCTCCTTTTGTTTATTTCACTCCCTTACTTAATGATTGATCCACGCAGCCCCAACAAACGGCACTATGCGTGTGACTCTGCCACCTGTGGAGGAACCTGTGGAGAAATAAGATTGTACCGGACTTTTAGGCATATTTAACAAAAATGAAACCCTGTGAATTAAAACCATAGAATATAAAGATCTACAAATGCCTATGGCCATGTCTCGAGGTTTTACAGGCATCTATTTTTACTATTGTGGTCTATGGGAAAATTTATTTTTGGGCCACATGAGTATCGTTTTGTTGCACTACTACGATTGGCCACTGGAAAAAATGAGGGGTGCACAGTGCATCTATGGCAGTGTTTTTCAACCTTTTTTGAGCCGAGGTACATTTTTTTCACTGAAAAAATCACGAGGCACACCACCAAACAAAAATATTTAAAAAATGATACTCCGTAGCCTATATTAACAATTAAGTCATTCTTATCAAAGTGTCTAGAATATTTATATCCATATTATTTGCAAATAATTATTTGTTTTCAAAAAATGTTTTTAGACCAATTAGGTGAATTTGGATAATTTCCCACGGCAAACCTGACGATCTCTCACGGCACACTAGTGTGACACGGCACACTGGTTGAAAAACACTGATCTAGGGGGTATGGCCTCAATAGACCTGACTGACATGGATATTCAACTGTATTTCCATCAAATTTAATTGTTTAAGCCAATATTATGCAACAATATTTTATTCACCAACTACTGCTTAAGTTCCCAACCTTCAATTTTGAAGCACTTCTCATATATCACCGTATTGAAGAAGCAAAAAGTGCAACATTGTGCATCCTTACACAGCGGTGGCTCTATACAACAGCATTATAGCTGAAAACGTCAAGAAGTGCCCACAAAGACTTTCAGATGTGAATTCTACTGCTTCAAATAAACCTTGATCTTCAGTCGGACCTCACAGACTTATTTTTTTTTCTTGGTCACAATCTTTTCACGTGATATTGGAAATGCGTGCTCTGCCAACACTGCTCCTAGAAACAGCTGCCTGACTTTATGCCTGCATTTGCCAATCTGCTTGTGTCTGCAGTGCATCTCACAGCTGTAGGTTTCCTGGATACAGTCGAGAGTCTTTTGTCTTTCAAAGCAGACGGCACTGCTTCTGTTGCTCTTTCTCTCTCCGTGTGACTGGGGAGGGACAGTGAGAGAAAACTAAGTAACCAGGTTACTCAAAAGTCCACAGGAGGCAATAGAGGTTCCACACTGAGGCTTTAACAGTGGGATCTTTGCCAAAATCACAGTCAACTGGATATAACACAACAATGGTTGATTAAATGTATTTGCTCTCATGTTTATCTTTCCTGAGCTCCTCTCAGCAGATGTAAGGGTAATCGTTTTTTTTACAATATTATGCTCAAAGAATGCAATAGTAAGCGCTCCTCCCTCAAAGATATTCAGATTGTGTCCTCCATTTTCAGAGCAAAATACAACGGAGCATACCACTGCTTTTTTCTTTTTCTGGTAGTGCCAAGTGGTCATGGTGAACTGATGCTGGACATGGTGGTATTTACCTGAAATTGTCTGATGTGCTTCAAGGCTGTACACTTTGAGCTCAAACAGATTTTTAATTTTGGAGTTTGAGTTTGAAAGAAGATCGGAATTTCAGAATAAAAAGTGACAGCCTCATCAGGTGTATGTAGTAGAACAGCCAAGAAGTGTCTGATCTCCAGTGGCATGGACAGACGTATGGAAGGGCAGCGACGAAAATTAATTGGGCACCTACTGTGAAAAATAAAAAGGGCAACTACTGGGGCAGATGCCACGAGTAAGCTTAAGGCAGATATGTCGAAAATGCGAATTGGGGCCAAAGGCAGCCCTGCCTTGGGCACTGAATTTCACATGGACCTCCACATTTTTTAATTAAGCAAGTTCAAGTGTCACCTTTTTAAAGTACAGTGTATTTGAAGGTCTGTCAGTAGAAAATACAATTATAGCTTTATTCTAGGTCAGTGTAATTTTGTATTATATTTTGCCCGATGCAAGAAGCAGCTGGCCCCACATACTTTTACATGACCTAATCTGGCCTCCATTCAAAACCCTGTTGTTAGCGCACAGCATTTGTGTCCATAGGGCACCAGGGGGGGACGACAACCACCCTGTGCACCCCACTGCTGCTTGCCCTCTGAACTAACCTGTGATCTGATTGGCCAATGCCTCCTGTCACACTTACAGAGCCCAGGGGACACAGACAGGTTGTTCTCCCATCAAAACTGAAAGGTTGTGATACAATTGTTGATAAAGTATGCCCCCCAAAAAACAGAAATCCTGCTCACTGTACCTTTTTATCTGATGCAGATTTTATATTTTGAGCTTTGTGTTAAAATCTTGTTTTTCTTGTTGTCCCCTCTGGCAGTCATGTGAGGTTGCGTTCGCCTGTCTCCTGCTGCTTTTCAACCCAGAGCGCACGCAGAGCCCAGTAAGATGTTGAGTATGTGAAAATACCTCATACAGTGGCCCCACTTCAAAAAATCTGAGCTATCACTTTAATGTCAAACTGCATGGATGGAACAGTTGAATCACTGGCGGGTGGGGGGAAGTGGAATAAAGGAAGAGAAATGTGCAGGTTGCAAGACATTATGCGATTGATCTGGACAAAAAAAGTGTGCATCTGGGGGTTGTTGTGCTTAGCTCTTGCTGCTGGCTATGTCTGTGTATAACTACTGTGCCTGTGTGTTACTTGACAGCTGTGCTGCATTTCAAGGTTATCGGTGTCTGGACAGTTTTCTTCCATTGCAGCCCAAGTGATCTAAAATGTCAACTATTTCCATATCACATACAAGAGATTGAGGTGACAGCAATGTTACAGGTTTATTAAGATGTGCAGGAGGAACATGGTGGAATTTTCTCATGCTGCACACCTCTTTTTTTTAACCAAAATTGTTCAGCTCTCCTCTGTACGCAACTAAATACCAGGACTCTTCAGTAAGACGCTGTGCAGCAAATGTTTCACAGCAAATTCTTGTGGAATTCATGGAACAGAAATGCTAATATTACTTTGAAATAGGCAAAAGACAGGGCCAGCCTAAGCCTTTATGGGGTCCTAAGCTGAATTAAACCTTGGAGTAGCCACTGCTTGACTATTATTGATACAAATGTAACACTCTAAATTGCATTCATTGTAGTTGTGTTATTTACACCAAACAAGTTTCACTCTAGTGGGCAGTGAAATCACAATTGGCCTAGTGTTAATTTACACTTACAGTGATTCAAAGTGAGTGTGATGATTCTGAACTTAAATTAAACAAGTCAACCAGTTCAATTATTTAAATCCTTATATTTGGGTAGGCAAAGTGTGAAAAAAGATGACTCACTCATGTTTTTGTGGTCCTCCTCAATCTAAGAACAGGAGATAAAACCACTTTGTCTGTAAAACACGCAAAAAGTGCTGGCGAGGGCAAGTCCGCGAAAAGTTCTATTTTTGGCTTCACAGTGCAGCACAGAGTCCTACACACACTTCCAGCCTCAGAGGATTTATCTGTCCAGTGGATACATGTTATATATGACAGCAATGTGCCTGCTAGAGCCTGCAAATGATCACTTTTCCAAATGGTTTTTAAAAGAGGTACTACTAAATAGAGCTTTATGAACCGGGCTGTTTTGGCAGGGTGATTGAACTGCTGTGGTGCTTCATCCTTGGTATTTTGACCAAAGCATGTCACAGACATGTTCATTAGGACACCAGGAAACTAGTTTAACTTGGAGAAACAGGGTATAATATGACCCCTTTAAGGCCCTGGTATACTTATATATAACATGCAACATAGATATGTAGCTTACGCATCCAGTGTGGCCCTGTCCTTAGTGCTATTCTGCTGCACTGGTGCCCAACCCTCTATTTTTTCTCAACT
The DNA here is from genome assembly GCF_963457635.1 of Microchirus variegatus. Lineage (NCBI taxonomy): Eukaryota > Metazoa > Chordata > Actinopteri > Pleuronectiformes > Soleidae > Microchirus > Microchirus variegatus. The sequence goes on along the minus strand of NC_139822.1, from coordinate 11,888,274 downwards.
CTTCAGCTCGTTTTTTAATTATTATTCTTGTTCTACATATTTATTTAAGGATGGAAATGCCCACTGACTTAATTTGTTTGATTTGGTTTCTGGGTCAGCAAATTCAGTCATTACCACTGTTGTCCTTCCCCTCAAAGACCCAAGAAACCAACTTTTATGATGCATTTTTGCTTTCACCAGATCATTTTAAGAGCTGTTGCTGCACAGCAAATATGCTGGATTAGCTTTTTGACCTCTCTGTCCTTCCCCTCAAAGGTCGAGGACAAATTTTGCTTCGTCTGATTACAGTAATTCCTTTGGGTTGAATTGATTTTTGTATCTTTGCATCCCGGCTTATACAGGCCCTCTGAAATCAATACATGACGAATACATGGTACTGCATCAGAGAAAGCCTGAATTGTTGTGGCATACGGTGTACCATTTTACAATTCAACCTCATTGATTGGTCTGTAGCAGGGGAAAATAAACATCTTTCTAATCATGATATGAGTCAACACATTCATTGGTTAAATGCCACTGCCATTAGTCTCAACACTGGCTCTTCACACACAGCCAAATAAACTTAACCTGACTGAATCCTTCTCCGTTTAAATAAAGCAAGAAACTAGGGCTGCAGTAAATAATCAATCTGTTACTAAATTTAACACCAAACATTTGGATAATTGATGAATCAATTGTATTTTCTTTTATTTAAAAAGAAGCTCCCTCTGAAAGGTTCTCAGATCCTTATGTCAATATCTTCTGAAGATTTTATATTAACATTTGCACCTCTTTTTCGTGATGTTTTATGAACCAAACACCTAATTAATGCAGCCCTTACAAAACACATCAATTGTCCAGCATTGTGCACATGATCAGAGTTGCATCCTAAGTTGATTTTCTTAGTGTTTAGCTTTCCACTTTCCTCATGCTTGTTTATCATGTAATTTGAAAATTAGTTCTACAATAGTTGTTTAATTTTTTTACCAGTCAGACATGCTACATTAGCACTATTTTCACATAGGACTTGCTGATGGTGTTGAGGCTGACTGACATGACAACCCCTGAAGTAAAGAGGAGCAAGGACTGATGGAAAACAGTGAATTGCCCTCCTGCAATTGTGAGCAACAGGAGAGTGTTGTATCACTCAGATGGAGAAGCCGTTTGACCTAGTAAAAATCAGGAATTGCTGCGACTGTCGTGGCGTGTGTTCCAAGACATGGCGGTGGAAAGGTACTCTGGTCCCCATTTCAACCATCAAAGGATTTTAGGGTTTGGGTTGACATGAATAAATGGGAGTGAAAGTGGACAGAAAGGAGCTTGGGGTGCAGTGTTGGCACCTTGTTGCGTTCACAGCAGACGATGAGACTCTGTGAAGCGTTTTCTGTGGGCTTATGTCATGTATGACATGCAGGGAGCATTACCAAGGTAATAAATAACAAAGTGCTGAGCACGTTAACAGTGGTTTACAGCGACGACTGACCGGAAAAAGACGTGCGTGACGTCATGTTTACATGACAACCGATTGTTGAAATTAGTCTTTAAAGTAACGCTAAACTCGACTATCAGTGCGTTAATGGCGCTAGAGAAGCTAACGCAGCTAGCTGGTATACGGTGCCTGGACTCCGGTGCTGCGGCACGTAAACATACAGTCACGCACGTCTTTTTCCTGTCAGGCGGCATTCGCTAACATGCGTTGACATTGACACCGTTAGCGCCGTTACTGTACCCAGCACTAAAATAACAAGATACTTTTCCTGGTTTTAAAGGCTGTGAAGTACATTATACATTAAACATGCATGAAATATTATATTCGAAAAGTCACTTAATAACACAAAATTTTTATCCTAATTATTTGTGTCATAGCAGAATTTGACCATATGGGAAATTTAATTGTTTCAAAAGAAAACTTTTCATGAGTCCAGAGAAACAACGTGTGTGCAGCTTTATATCCCATATATCTCATACACTATATCAGGATGTAGACTAAAAATAACAAGAAATCATTTGTAAGCCATATGGCCCAGCCTTTGTCAGACATTCAAGGCTAGATAGTTTTATTTATGAAGCACTTTTCACACAAAGGTAGATTTATACAGACACCTAAAAATGCAATAGAATTGAAAGAGGATGATACAGAGGAAATGTTTAATGGCACAAAAGGGCAGCAAAATAAGATAAAAGACTACAAGGTAAAGGAAGTAAAATGTATTTTAAAAATATAAGATTAGGTTAAAGAAAAATTACAAGTTATGTAAATGATTATAAAGCCATTCAGCTAGTGGTCTGTCACGATTATTACATCACTGTCTGATTCATTAATTTGTCCTAACCTCAATTATTTTGCATAACTGTCATGATTGTTTACAGCTGCATGAAGAGGGAGCACATTAGACAACAACGATTATTCTTTTGAGGGGGTTGACATTTGTTGACCTGAAGCCCAGTGACCCAATAACTTGGAGGAGGGCCTAAAATGTTAACATCTCAAATCTAAAAAAATCTACAGAAATACTGCTTCATCCACCACAGCAAACATGAACGACTGAAGCTGTAGATATTTATTGCTTAAAGATAATTAATTAGTTTCAAGAGAAGAGAGTTTAGGCTGAGTGGTGTGGGTTGAGACGTATGTCAGGGCTGCTGTGCGACAGAAGGATAGAAGAAAAAGTGAAAGGGGAAGGTCTACAAGACGGCCGTGAGACCTGCTATGATGTATGGCTTAGAGACGGTGGAACTGTCTAAAAGACAGGAGGCAGGGCTGGCGGTGGCAGGGCTGAAGATGCTGTGATTTCCTTTGAGTGACCAGGATGGACAAGATTAGAAATGAGCACATCCCAGGGAATGCTCAGGTTGAACGGATTGGATGGTAAGCATAAGAGAGTCAAGGTGAAGATGGTTTGGTCACGTGCAGAGGAAAGATAGTGATTATATTGGACAAAGGATGTTGAAGATGGAGCTGCTGGGCAGAAGGAAACGAGGAAGAGCACAGAGAAGGTTCACGGATGTTGTGAGGGATAATCGATAGCTTTTCTTCATTATGAGGTGTAGTAGCTGGACTCAAACGAGTTTCCTCACTATTACAACTTCACATTGTGTAAATAATATAGTCCCTGTGTCCTCAATGTCCTTAAATGAGTACTTTGTGTTTAGCAGCATCCTAGCTTAATGGTGCAAACATTTGTCAAACACTGGTAAGCATACATTAACAATTTTCAACCTTGAAATGCAGTTTTGTACTTTGTCCACCTTTGTGTGGTTGTGATTAAGCTGTAGAAAGATGGCTAAATGGGTCTAAGACTGAAGTATAAGGTGCAGGAAACCCAACAATGCAATGTCCTCGTATGAGGATGCAGGCTCTCAGGAGACCTTTTGTGTAATTATGGGATGAAATGAACAAAAGGAAATTGCATTATTTATTTGCACAACTGTCGGTCCCAATTGTTATCATTCCTTATACCATAACCGAGAACAGTTCCTTTGACGAGTCAAGTCGACAACAGATTGTGAAGGTTAGATTAATTATTGCATGTATTATTTGTTTGCTCATTTATTTACTTACTTTAAATGACCTTGACCTATGTGTTCGACAATGCGATGTGGAACACTGAAAAAATCAATATCACGTTGCATTCATTCCAGATATTGTGAGGAGGTCCTGTTTTCTTTCATATATCGGAGAGGGTGCACAGTTCATGCATAACAAGTGGCAGATATTGGTTTATTCTTTTATCTCAAAGAAAAATTTCTTCAGCTATGGTTGAATTTTCTGTTTTTCTTAGATCTAAATAGAATAAATGTGGTTAAAATTTTTATTTGATTTGACAGGATTTAAAGTTAATGAAATGCTGTGAACCTCCCCAGTTCTACTCATTTAAGACGGGCATTATAGGTTTTTTTTGTTGTTGTTTTTTTAAAGCGTGTGTATGTTATAGCTCTGGAAGTGATTCAGCTTACCAGGGAAAATGCATTGAACTTTAAATGTGGTACTTTGCTGATAAAGTTGATTGGAATGACTCTTAACAGCCCTTTGTAGCTAGAATAGAAAATACATCCCGGTGCTCATGATCCACAGAGTGTGCGAACAGTTTTTCCCCCGTCCACTTGTGCCTGCCAAGAAAGATCTTAATCTCTGATTCACTACTTTCAAGTCAGAAAAGTGGACTTTACTTTTTCCCCATCAGCGCTACAGCCGATACCTTGGTACAATCTTCACAGACAGTTGAGATGATATTTGAGACGGTTTGCAGCTGCTGTCTACCACAATTTAGTGATGCAATTGTTTCAAAAACACTATGACCTTTCTCGTAAAATGTGTTTCCTTGTAGCTTCCTGTTAAATAAACGCTTGCTTTGTGCACAGTGTAAAATAGAGGGAGGTTGATGAAAACTAGTACTAGTTTAAAAGGTGTTTTACCTCATGGTATAAGAGTTGTGGATTCACTGCAGCCTCCATAAGAAAGTGTGTTATTTTGTGACGTCAGCGATTAAAGGTTTTTGTTTGGATATACCTTCCCTGTGAAAAATATAGTAGAGTAGCAGCTCTTGTGCCTTTCTAAGCTACAAATGTAGATTTTCTAGGTGGGCTTTGGAGAGGGTGAGCAGTTTGTGACAAACTGGCCAATGGTGGTCAGTGTTGAGAAAGTATGTCGGATGTTTTACTTTTTAAAATATAATTTGGACTTTAGCAAAATTCAGTTCCCTTTGTTGAGTTCTTTTGCGGGGGCCCCACAGTTGGTGTAGTGGTTAGCCCTCTTGCCTTTGCAGCAAGAAGACCCGGGTTTGAGCCCTGGTTGGAACGAGGGCCTTTCTGCATCCTGCCTGGATGTTCTCCCTGTGTGTGCGTGGGATTTCTCCGGGTTCTTCGGCTTCCTCCCACAGTCCAGAAATGTGCAGATTTGGGGATTAGGTAAATTCTCTATTGGTCGTAGGTGTGAAAGTGTGAGTAAATGTTTGTTTGTCTCTGTGTGTGGCCCTGTGATGGACTGGTGAACTATCTAGGGTGTAACCTGCCTATCGCCCTATGTCAGCTGAGATGGGCACAGCACCCCCCCCCCCCCCCCCGTAACCCTGCGGTGGAGAATAAAGCGGTAGATAATGGATGTATGTATGTATGGAGTCCTTTTGTGGATGTTTGAAGACTTCTCAAAGTGAGCGGTATACTGCCATCAGAAGAAACTTTAGTGTTGAAGCAAAATCTCAGACTTGTCATTGAGTTTTGCTGCCAAAGAACAATGTTGATATTGAAACGGAGTGAGAATTCGGAATGAGTTGGCATAGACCACACCATTTTATATTCATGCCTCCCTCTTGTACTGCCATATCTGAGACATCATTGATCACAAGCAGCTGCGAAGAGAGTGCATGATTGTAGATTTGGTGCAATTACCTGCTGTTTCAACCAGTGAGTCTGGTGAAAACCTGGTGAAAGGTGCTTGTCATAGTGTCTAGAACCTGAATTTACGACACTTTGGTGTGGTGTCAACTGCTGTGTTGGTATATGGTTGGAAAACTTAAAGCAGAAGTGCGGCACTGGTTCTGGCAAGTGGTGGCTTTTTTTTGTCTTTTTCTCTACGGACCTCCCCCTACAGTTTCGGTGTACATATTTTTTTTTTCACCACAGTGAACATCCGTCTATCGTCTACCACTTTATCCTCACCGTTGTAAAAACAGTTAAAACCTTGTGCATTTGTTTTCAATCGGGCCAACGACATGACAAGCTGTGGAGTCATGTCCATGCCGATGGACGAACAGATAACAAACCAGCAACAGCAAACGTCTTTACAACAATAGCAAACATTGACCAAGTGCAAATACACATGAATACATAGGGAAGAGAGAGTTTATATCAGAGATACTTAACTAGGGCAACAGCAAAAATGACATTTGGAAAAAGCCAGTCAGAAGTTTTTCCACTCTCTCCGACAACGGTTTTCTCTGCTGCTTTTTAGGCTCTGCGATGATGAACATTTAAAATAATTCAATATAATGCTACCGCTGTGTAGAGTGTGTATCGTGCCGTAAATTGATGCGTTTTTTTGCAAGACTTCAAGAGACCTCCTGATTCTCTGGGATGGAGATCATGATCTTGCACGAGTGGTTCCTGTTACCAATCCGTAGGGGCAGTGGAATCAGCCCCCCAATCTCCCCGCAACAAGCCATTTAACTAGCTTAAGATGTTCTTCATTATCTTAATTAATTTACCTCGACTGCACCTGGTCCTTCTGTGATGGAAACAAAATAATCCTGTCAACAAAAGGCACACCATCAATGTGAGCTCCACCAATGACTTGTTTATGAGCATTCCCCAAGCAAGTGTGATGGATCCATCTAATCACCAACCGACAGGTCAAATTACACTTTGCTATATGAAGGGCTGAGAGTGTGAAGCATTCAGACAAGGAGAAGCTGTTAAGTCTAATTTCTCAGCCAAACAAAACCACCATGTTGTTTTTTTGGTGTTATTGGCATCCTCAGACCTCAGAAAAGGGTGCTAATAAAATGAAGGACTTCAGATCCACAGAAGTGAATATTACCTTAGTGTGTCAGGGCCATGAGACCCAGGAATGACCAAAGTTGGTGCTCACAAAATTCAGAAGGTCTCTAGAGGTTTGTGGATTGCGGTTTTCTTTTTCAAATATTGTGACTGATTATGTATCTATACTTTAATGTAGGGTTGCAACAAGTAATAAGATGTTGTCAGCAAAAATCACTGATGACATACCTGACAATTGGCAATGCAACACCACTGCTGCTTGCATCATTGTGCATTTTTTTCACGTTGTGGAGCTGAACAATATTGTTTTATATGGTCATCTTGATTTTTACCCATCTCGGCATAATAGGCTGAATTAGAAGAGTGAGCTTAGCTAAGATAAAAGCTGCCAATGTGTTTGGTGCCTTCCCTTCTATGGTGTAGAATTAGAAATACCTGCTGCTTTTCAGATGCTTTGGTTTTTTGATTGTTCACTCAGGAGGACAGTTTTGCTATTTTTTTTGTGTGTGCTCAACAGAAGTCGTGTTTCATCACATTACAATCCTATAATTATGTCGACAGCCCAAAAACAATTAAGTGTGCAGTATCTCTTTCTACATCAATTGGAATTCTGCCTCTGCTTTCACCCGATTTCAGAAATCTCACATGCGCTCCGTCTCTCATTTAGATCCCTGCTAACATTCATTAAACTTGTTATTAAGAAAAACAGAACGACAAACAAAGCCTTTAAATGGCCTTTACATGTGATGAATGCCTCTTAATTGGTGCCAGCACCACAACTGTGATTTGGTTACACATTTTGGGGTTTTTTGCATTTGACTGTGTTAAGATGTAGATAATTGCAGGTATCGGGACATCAGGACCTCAGGCAGGTGCATCTCCACTACACACACAGTTTCCATTGTAAGCTTTGAAGGGAAAAGACACACAATGAAACTGATTTGCTGTCAAAAAGATTTTTAACTCTACTTAGCTTGGAATATATTGCAAATACAGACTTCTGCAGTGACTCTGGGACATGAATGTTGTAGGTGATTTTGATGAAAGTCTTTATGGCAGACTGCCAAAAGAGGACAACATGCAACCGGTGTGTGGTGTCCGAGGAGATTGTTTTGTATACAGGTGTCCCCACAAGGCTACTTTTAATCCCCTCTGTTGTCTTTATTCTTTGCGAAATGAGACGCGGTTTGCGAGATGACACGACAGTTACACAGTCACACATGATCAAGCTGCTCATGGCAGCAGGCTGATAAATGAGAAGCCCCGAAAGCTGCTACTTAATTTAGGGATATCATCTCCCACCTCTCACATAATTTCTCAAACTGTCGGTTTCTTCCTTAAGGGCCCTATCACTAAGTGAAAATGAGAGTTAATCCATGTTCATCAAGCGAATTAAAACATCCACTAATGCTGTAAAATCCACCAAAACGTCAAGCAGAGAGTTATAAATAACATTTTACTCTTTGAATAGAATGTTCGTCTTCAACCTGTTAGCTCAGTATTGTAGCCACTCACTGACCTGATGTCAGATTTCACAATTTACAATATTTTAGCACCAGCGATATCCCAGTCCTGCTTAAAACTGTCGTGCATAACGAATCATATTCAAACCATTGTCAAATAAGTTCACACAATGTTGATTAAGCCTGTCGGCTTCCCACGAGCCTCTTTGTTTCTCAGTATAGTGGTGTTTAGATCATCGTGTCACCCAATCATATTCCTATGCTGCACACAGGAAGTGATTTGTTTAATAAGACAAAGGAAAATGACGACAGTATTGTGCTAGTATAGTGAGTGACTGCAAACGGGTTGAAAATAAAAAAGTCGTCCAAGTAAAGTTTGAATTTCTCTGCTCAGAAAACCTGATGGTTCAGCAGTTTAATGGAATTAACGCTTCTGTTGTCTGCACACAAACGCTCCCTCAGTCAGGTCTGATAGTATTGCTTGACGGCGCCTGTTTTCAGGTGAAGACGAAGCAGACAAATAATGTCACAGTGTTTCTGTTCAATGAAGACAACACCGAGGCTGACAGAAAAAAATCAACAGTTACACACCACATATTTAAATGTACATCTTTAATTAAAATATAACATGTGAGAAGTTTATTTTTGTGTGTAGATTATCCCACAGTCCAGACAAATGGAGACTGGTCTACTGCAGCCTCATGAACTGTGTGGTCACACTTCTTTCTCCACCTTTGTTATCTCCAAAGTGGTATTGATAACTTCCTGAAGGAGTGGTGTAGGAAATAAGCCCCTTGTAAAAAAAAAAAAAAGAAGAAAAATCCCTACCAGCATTGTGTTTTCATTGCTTGTGTGACAGCTGGGGCTGCTTTTGGCAGGGGAGCTTATTATGGCCCAACACCGCCTCAGAGGAAAACGACCTGCATCCTCAGTGGCGTCTACTGCAGCATTATTACAACACTGACAAAAATATTAATAACAGCTGGAACTGACGGGGACAGGAAAGTTGTCCGTTGCTTATTCACTGCATGATGAGAATATCAGATGTGATGAGCTCAAAATATGACAGGTCTTGTCTGTTAAAGCCAAGTCTCGCAAGATGTATTTTCAAATATTTTTTTCCTTATCAATTGTGCTACACTTCAGTCCAGTAGGTGGCGGTAATGCATCTATAAACTGTTTATCAATGACTAATAGAATCCGCAACCCACAAAATAAGTCGTGATCAAGATACCCGTTTTTTTCTGTCCATGTGCAAAGTGTGACTTTATTTTCTATACAGCAGTCCCACTTCCTTTCAAAATAAGAGCCACTGACTTCGCTTTTTACCATTTCCTGTATAAACTTTTTGCCAGAATTCTTGGTGATTATACACACTTTTATGACATCTTCCATTGTATTAGTTAACTCCGTTATAAAATAAAGTACACACCAGTACAGTAAAAATGTTACTTTTAGTTTTAGTAGTTCTTCCACAACTATCAGGAAGTAGTCACACGCAGAACAAATTGGGTTTCCAACAGAACAGCAAGTGTCACCCCTGACTCTTATGTCTTTTAAGTGTGGCAGAATTATGCATTCTGTAGTTGAAGCACTGTTCCAAAGTCTGGAGAGAAGTTGGACATTTAATTTTGAAGCAAAATCTTTTATATACAAAGACAAACTAGAAAAGCACTTGGAGAGCTCAAGGCAACTTAGCCCCCCACAAAATCGATGATAATAATAGTGACGGTGTCAAAGGATCACACCCAAATATCCCATTGTGGACAATACCTGAAAATTTCATCCAAATCCGTCAGCGACTTTTCGAGTTATGTTGCTAACAGACAGACAGACTCCTACGAAACTTAATCAAATATTGTTTATTCATATATACTTCATTATTTTTTTGAATTAATTTTCGTCTTTCCTGTATTAGCTCTGTTGAGGTTTGGCAGCAGACGAGCAGAATTAGTGCATTTTTCCCCGTCTTGGCTCCCTTAGGTGAGACTATAACAGCTTCACACAAGTTGGGCAGTGATGAAGTAGAGAGTAATGGCTGGTGAACCTGGTTTAAATTGTTGTGCGTCTCTTGAACCTGTCAGCCATTAATTTCCACAAGGCTGCGAGAGGAAGCTTTAATTTAAACGTGGCTGTCTATGTGGGAAATTGAACAAAACCTTCATTGGAAAGTCTTAAAAGAGAATTTGCTGGACCTCACACACTTGCATGCCAGTTGTCACCCACTCCAAACACTCAGGACAACACTGTCTATGTAAAGGTCACACTTTGGCTTTTTCATTCAAACCTATTGTCTGTGACGCAACAGGAAGATGGCAAACCGGTGACATTTATTTTGGCCCTTCTTTAGATGCCAAACATGTATTCATGGTAAAAAAATAAATAAATAAATTCTCTGCATATGAAAAATAAATTAGTGCCGGCCACATTAATGCGTTAACGGCATAAACGTTAATGCGTTTCCATGACGACTGACCAGAAGAGATGTGTGTGTCGTCCTGTTTACGTGTCGCGGCACCGGAGTCCAGGCACCATTTACGTGTTAGCTCCTTTAGCGTTCGAATTGGAGCTGTCTGTTTATTAAAAGATTTATTAAATAGCAGTGCTACAAATAACCAGCGTACCTGTGTACTGCATATGTGTGCCTCTGTTTTTAAAGTTAACCTTACTTTGGAGGCTCATTTTAACAATCGGGGGTAAAACATGACGTCACTCGTGTCTTTTTCCGGTCAGTCTCATAGAAATGTGTCATGCATGCGTTAATGGCGTTAACGTGCCCAGCACTAATTTTAACAATAACTTATAAATGCGAATTTGGATGAGAAGTAGTCTTCAGTTTTATAAAAGTTGCTTTGGTACTGGTACGGAGTGCACTACTGATTATCATTAGCTTTGTTAGAGTAATACTTGACCCAAAAGAGAACCTTTCAAATATAAACCTGCTCCAATGTCAAATGGAAAACCAAAATAATTAAATTAAAGGTAATCAAAACATGTTGCAATAAACCAAATCTTTGGGTCTTTGTTGAGTTCATAATGTTTAAAGTCACACCGTCTGTCCTTAGACCCTCACATCGAGTGAGGAAAAACTCTACAAAAACAATTGTTCAGGGGAAAAATGTGAGAAACTTTAATATCCTGATAATACCGTATTGTCGTGTGTTTGGTGATTCCCATCCTTACCTTGATATCCTAGTGAGAATTGTCCATGTTTTGTTTTATAAAAAGAAAAGCCTGGTCAGCCCATCTACACATGCATAATATACAAGATTTAAGCAGAGTAAATGTCCTGATATGCTGAAGTAGAAAGATACAAATATGTGATAGCATAAAAACTTACAGTCTGATGCACTCAATTATGGTGTTGCAGTGTGCTCCTGCAGGCAGGCCGGGAAGGAGGCAAATCCCCAAACAATCCCATCAAATTGAATGTCATCCAGGATTTTAAATGTTATACCAGAATATTTGATAAGTTGTCCTTCAAAACCAGATGAATCCTTTTGACCACGCAGAAAATCCAACCTAAGAGCTTGCTTGGATACACGCTCAGGCGGCAGCCTGGCATGTACAGAAACGAGATAAGCAGATTACAAAAAGCATCAAAATGTACAGATTGGAAACTTATAAATCACAGAATGTAATGTGTAGAAAGTAGTGGAAAGTGTAACAGAAGCTAACAGAAGAGAGGCAGATGTTCACAATAATGGAACAATCAACTAGAATTAGTATTAATGTAGATGATGTGAACACAAGACTGTGGGGTGGTTCAGTTGTATCCTATACATACAATGCAATTTATTTAATTTAGAAAAATGCATGTAAATAACTATAATTTGACATCTTAATTAAAAAAATAATGTGCTTTACTATTTTTTTCCTTGTAAAACAATTCATGGATGACGATAATTATATTTTAGCATAAAAAATGTCATTTATGGTTCAAGATCATCTACATACTGGTGTATTTACCATTACAGAACTGGAAAACAATGATTTTGATAATAACCACTGTTAATTTAGTGCAGCTGTAAACCTTACATTGGTTGGTGGTCTAATACATTTGCCAAGCATTGTGTACGTTCCCTTTATTTTGTCCACTCTGCATGTTGACTGCATTTTCTCCCCCTCAGTTATGTCACTTCAGTTCTGCTAGTAATTGTTTTTCCATCACATGCTTGCTCGCTTTCATGCATTTATGTCGGACCATCCGTCAATCTTATTGATTCCTGTGCTCAGGGTTTGATTAAACCTGGGAAAATAATGCAACTCACCAGTTTAATACAGAGTCGTCAACTGTAGACCAACGTAAACGGGTAAGGGTTTACTTATCTCATCACAGATAAGATTGTGATAAAAGTTGAGGAAATTAAGCGTCTTTTCATTTACAAACAAAGGTAGACTAGAGCAGCTTTTAAAGATGAGAGTGACGGCGGGTTTCCACCGGCTCGCCTTGACATGGCACGGTTAAGTTGCGTTTCCACTGGTCTTGTGAGGTTCCAAGTGAGCTGAGTAGGTACTATGCGTGATGTCGCCAGACTGCTGGCCACTGATTGGTCAGAGTGCTTGTAGATCAATAAAAAAAACTCAACAATCCTAAAAACGTGGGTTTGGGCACTTTCACTCCTATAGCTCGGTTGCTTTGGTCCGCACCAGTCGGAAACATGTTACAATGTGGCAAATAGACGTTGCTTTCACATAGACTTCTGAAATTACCAAAATAGACAGCAAAGACCATCTGCACCAAAACCAGGCTAGCCCCGATTTCCACCGGACGTGTCATCTCATATCCATAATGCATTAGACTATACCCTTTCGTCCCATTGGTTTGGTTGCTTTCACACCACAGGAACCGTATCAAAGTGGGGCAGATAAAGCGACCACCCCCTCAGGCAGGTCTCGGACCGGTTGATTTGGCGTGCACCAAAGTACCGAGATTGCATTCACACCTACGCAAATGAACCGAACCAAGGGACCAAACACGTTTGGTGCGCACCAAATGCTGTAGATGTGAAAGCACCATAAATCTGCAACAATTACCAGGGAAATGTCTAAAATCTCAATATTTAACAGAGGAGTCTGGTGTATTTATACTAGGGGTTCAGGAGCTCATCAATTTAAACCCTTTAATAAAGTTTGTTGCCAAAAAAACCGACCGTTCCATTAAAAACAAGGTAAAGTGGAGAGCAGAGTGAAGTGTCTGCACAGAGCGAAGCAGGAAGTTGTCAGTGAAATGTGACTTGCGGCTTTGTAGATGATAAAGAAACTCAAATGTGGCACTTCATCTCTTCAGATAAAAGTTCAAGCTTTCCATTTCGTTAAAGGAGCTTCAGCTGTTTGCAGATGAGAGGGGGGTGTGATTGAGCCGCGGTGTTGTTTACAGGTTTCTGTGAAACCTTCACCTGTTCATGAAGACGAGCGTAATACAGAATGAGACATCAGATCTGTGTGCTTTACTCTCACTTTGGTGTTGTCACCTTTTCTCTTTGCAACGTTAAATAGTATTACAGGATGCCTGAACATTTTCGCTTGGTTAAATATGAATTTCAAAACAGTTTTTTTTTTTCCCCCCACCGTCTCTCTCACTTACACAAAGATTCACTGTTTCACATTGTCAAACGAAACCAATTAACCTACAGTGAGACGAGCAGAATGGGGCACACAACTGTCACATTGAGAAAAGGCCGATTAAAATGTTCATTGTGTACATAATTGCTCTACTTGGCAAAATGTCAGTGCTCTTTTCCATTCCCACAGACAAAATCTGGAATTGCTTTGCTGTACAATGACGAGACGAACAATACCTATGATGTCTGCCTAAAACTGACCAGGGAGGTATTAACCATACAGAAGCTGGACGTGGTTTGCACAAGTGGAAGTGAGTCTCAAGTAAATGTAAGTTGGCCCGAGGGCTCAGGACTTTTTCCTTGTATTTCATGCTGCGTAACAATAAAAGAAAATACTGTTTTCAATGTCCTCAATATCCTTTTGCCAATAAAAACTCCCACTTTCTAAAGCACAGAACTGTTGTACTGCGAAGACAGGCGACTGGCGGTCTGGGCTTAAGCATCAAAGTAAGCAGCAGATGCAGTTGATTAAGGAGCGACTGCAGCCAAGGAGACATTCTCATCTTTGTCTCTCGTTTTTCAGGGAGGTGCCGAGCACAGCGTGCCTGTGGTTATTTCAAAGATTTTCAAGGATCAAGTAGGTAAGGAGGTTTAACTCCCTACCGCGATGTCATGATCATCAGTGCAGTGTTGAATGTCATTCCTGACATCGAGCTTATAATGTTGTTGAAAATAGAAAGACTCTGTATATAATTTATTGGAGAAACAATACAAATTAAATAATTCAAATATATATATATATATATATATGAACGTGTCAATTAGGGTTCCAAAGGAGCAGGAAAATTCCTGGTAAATTTCCAGAAACTTTCCATAGGAAACTAACCCCTCACCATAGTTTCCATGCTGGTTTGGTGCTGGTAGACCATTCTGGTGCAAGCTAGTGCATGCTGGTCCACCAGCAGACTTATTTCCTTGTTCAGTAAATCAGCACACACTTGATTTATCTGTATTTTATTTTGGTTGGAATCCCATGGGCCGGTATATGTCGTCTTTTAAGGCACAGAGCTGTTGTACTGCGAAGACGAGCGACAAGCAACGGATGCTGACGTGCATGAAAATATGTAGATAGATATAGCTATGACGGTTGCCAGTCTTTGAAACAGGGGACGCTTATTTATGCAAATATTTTTTTCAAACTATGCCAAAAGTCAAACCGCATACATGCAAGTGGTCCAGGCAGTCAAGGCTTTTCACCGTTTGACTCTTTCCCCCACCTTTTACTCCTCACTACACAAAGACAACTGTGTATTTGAGGTAGGAAGGAAACTGAATTGCGACATTTTGTGATTTTTATTTTCCTTTTTTGACAGTTTAAAAGCTCGTTTTCTCCCCCCCCAGAACCATCATATTTCTACTTGCTTGCTGCACAGAAACAGATAAAGGGAGCAGTTGCCATTTTACCGTCAAACTATCCGTTTTCTGCAATCCCAGGTTTTTATTGGACCTTTTTCTGTTTCATTTTAAGGCTTCACATCTTGTGCTTTGCCATTTTGTGAGAGGCTCTATTCATTATGGCCCCCGGAGAATTAGTTCTATCATTAGTCGAGGCAGCTTAATGTCGCAGTTAACGGATAAAACATTCTGGTGTACATGTTATGGACCACTGTTCCATTAAATTCCGATAAAATCAGACTGACTGATTGGCATGAGCTGTGCATTGATTTTGGAAATGTGACTCTTATTTATTGCCTGAAGAAATGTATTATTAAATTTTGGTTTACGGTGGAATAGACCATTGTAATTATCCACACGATCACAATAATTCTTATACTTGAATTGGCACCCAAGGATTGTGACAAAAGCAAAAATCATCTATTTTGACAGGAATAAAGTCACAATGTATAACCTTGCTTTTTGTATCACAATATATGAAATGGTCACATATCAAGATATGGACAAAATTGCCAGATCCTTGTCAATACACAGCATTAATGCCCTAAACGCTGTTTATCTTTTGAGGAGCTGCTTGGACATTCTGGACCTGACTAAATGCCAACTCATTACATTTATTTAAAAGAAATGGTGAAATAAATTCCGTTTTCTTTTGATTTATTTTGCTGAATAGACTCCGACTTCACCTCGTCGGTGCACAAATACAAAATGAGTCCCTTTTTTCAGTCTAATTCTGGCAACTCGGCACTATTATTTAGTTGGTTTTTCAGTTCAACTATGATTAATAATTGATTTGAAGGTTGGGCTCCTCGCATTCAACGATAAATATAACTAAAAAGTGAACACATCAGCATCCTTCAAGTATAATGAGACATCTTTCAAAGGCGATGAGAAAAGTGTGTTTTTAAAAATATTATTTATTTTATAGTTTTTTCAGCTTGCCTACAAATCAATGCGTATATATAGTATAGGCATAAGTGTATTGTGTGAGAATACTATCTGTTGGATGGAAGAGAAAAAAAAATTAAATTGTGTTTTGTCAGTTTTTGTCCTGTTGAGAAGATCAAACCCTCGTGTGAATCATTTCCCTGCGATTTGTCATTTTAATGCTCTCGTCCCTCTTTATGCCTCTTTGTATCAGAGAGAAGCGTGTCCTAAAAACCCGCTGGACACCGAGGCCTTTTCTTTGTCTTGTCCCATGCTGCTGCAAATGAGTTTATATTCAGATTAATTTCATATTTCATGCTCGCCTGTGCTCCTCTGCGTAGATGTAGGCCATTGAGATTAGTCCGACAGAGACAATGATTGCTATTCCCACCGCATTACCGTGTATGAAATGAGCAATTACTTTGTAATGTTTTCATTAACCTCTGACACTTGACCATTGACACCTGCAGCCGATCAGACGGGGAAGCTGTTCGTCGGAGATGCTGTGTTGCAGGTTTGTACATCAGTTCGTGACTTCTTCGCTCTGAGGTTGATTTGGGTCACAGTCAAGAGTGGCAGCTTGTTGCATCTTAAGTGCCAGCATCTTTTCTTTTGACATGGTGTCATTATATCGATGGGGACAGGAAGGGGATTTTTAATTGAACTGCAAGCAGGGAAATCATTAACTTTTTTTTTTTTTTTTTCATATTTACTAGTGCAGTGCCCATAGGAAGTATGTATTCCTTTAGTGTGCGCTGAAGACGATTTTTCAGTTATGGTAATGCATGATAAGGAACGTAAAGGCTAACATGATACAAACACTGCAAAATCATTAGCCACAACGCACACAACTAACAAATGAAATACGCCTTGTAAAGAGATTCCAGCGTGGCTGACGGTCACAAAACGGCTAGCTACGCTAATGCTAATCGTAGCCTTGCTAGCTTACCTTTGGAAACGGGTTCACCAAGTTAGCTGCAAAACAGTAGCATGCTAATGCTAAAATGGAAGTGGAAAATGTCTGACCCACTGTGAGGACAGCCTCTTTACACCCTGCTCCAGACAGCACAGCTGCTGCTGATGAGCCGTTGCCTACCCGTTGTTGACTCTGACAATCCTGACGGCGACCCTGCCTGGTGCAGCGTGACAAATGAGCGAAAATTACTCCAAAAAACGTGACAATCAAAGATCGGGCCATGCTCAACCCATCAATCCAAAATCTTAGGTCGATCTGACTAACGGTCAGCGAGATACGCCCGTCACAGACACACAGACACAACTTGCTTTATAGAAAGATGTCTCACAATATGTTTCGGCTGCATTTTAGGATAATTTCTACAGCAGCTTTATCAAATGTTGGGACATACAGTGTTTAGTTTATCAGTTTTTAATCCAACTAAGAATTACATTTTCTGTACGATCATAACACACAACTGACCAAGTGATGTTGCATGGCAGAGCAGTATTTGATGATTGTTAAGGATATTTATATTTAAAAGATAAACATTTTGGAAATATTGTCCAAAAATCATCTGTAACATCTCTCTTCTTTATTTCTAAACACTTTTGTCAAATTACACAGTTGAGATTTGTGTAAATGATGGATGCCTTGTCAGCCATTTGTGACACAGGCGTTGGAAATGTAAATATTTGAAAAATTTCAAGGGCTATTTCAGATATTTTAAGGTCCTGGCTGCCTAATTTCCTACCCTGACTCATAGACTTTTTATAAAAATGGACATAGTCCTCTGTTCAAATCAACCAGGTACCTATTGTAGACTAATGGTCCCATAGGTTTCCATTCAAACTGAGTTATTTTTGCAGCCAGCGCTGTGTAACACTCTTAATTCTGGCTAATTCTGTCATACTTCCTGGGCTTCACTTATTAAACCATGAGTCTGTCCCGGCTGCATGGTTTTCCTCAAATGAGCCTGTTGATTGTCTTAATGTGTTATTTTGTGGTCACAGTTGTAATTTATTATTTACTAGTTATTTAATATTTTCATTCAATTTGCGTCATCGTTCTTGTTTGTCTTAAATATTAAAACAAGCTTATTGGACAGCCAATATTAATGTAAAGATTTTTACTATAGGTTCTTACAAGTTGCACTATGAGTTGATATGCAGTATCTCTCGTGTGCATCACCGCTGTTTTATATGTATGTGGAATGTCATTTTGAATTCCCACAGTATATTTATATACAACCCTGTATGGGAGAACAGGCAGCAATTAAAGGGTACGTTGTATATTTTTGGGCAATTTATCACTTTATTGATGTAAAAGCCTCCCCATAGCTCATACAGGAGAACGACACCCAGAGTTAAAGCATTGTTTACATTTCTGTTGTTATTTTTAATTTACATTGTGGTTTCTTTGTGACTTTCCATCCATTTGTCATCATTTTATCAGTTAAGGTGCTTTTTGGGTCTCTTTGAAATCATTTTCTGTGTCTGCAAGGCCATTTTGTGACTCTGTGGTTCTTTTGTGCCTCTAAAGTCTTTGAGGGTTTTTTCTTGTCAATAAATCAGATTAACACTGATTTGCACCTGTAGCAGATGCCCATTCGCCCTGTCCAGTAATCTATACATTATATTTTTTTGCATTTTGCAATGCAAAGGCTGGGTGATTTGGCCCCAGAAAAATCATATTCTGCTGTATTTTGGCTGAAAATGGCTTGGTGCAGCCACATGAAAACAAATCAGTGGCTTCCTCTATGTTCAGGTGCTTTTACGTCAGGTGCACGACTTTCATTGAAATGCAGTCAACATTGTCGTGCTTGTTAATTGCATCTTTGATCACCAAGTGGTGAAGCATGTTTTAGCAAGTCTGACTCTGTCTCTGTTGCTGGTGCGTGACAGAGAAGAGACATCAGCGCTGTACGACTCACTTGCTTGAGCATGACTGAATGAATTTTTTGACATCTGAACAAGGAATCAAGTGTTTATCAGTCTTAATATTGGTGACAAATGAATTAACGATTTTAAGGATGTGATAAGAACGTGCAAAACAACGACTTCAAAGTGCCATGGAAAGGCTATTCTGTATTTGTATACCACGTTCAAGATTTGAAATGAGCATATGCAAGGGACGGCTAAGGTTGAACCTTTTGAAGATAAAGTAAGAGTCAAGGTTGAGATGGTTAGGTCATGTGCAGAGGAGGGGAGAGTGATTATATTGTACAAAGGATGTTGAAGATGGAGCTGCCGGGCAGGAGGAAAAGAGCATTCATGGATGTTGTGAAGGAGGACAAAAGGAAGAGGTGGACAAAGTGGCTGCTTAAAACCAACAGTGTGTGGATTTTAATATATTAAAGAAATCTAGATATCTTTAGATATGTTATATCTAAAAAGTGTTTATCTTAAGTTATTGTGTTTTATTTTGGAGTTGAAAATGGGTAACTTGGTGCACATTTACAAGGTCATTAAACTGGTTTACTCACCACACTTACTGCTTCACTTTGAATATGGAAGTGCAACCAAAACGAGTCCTCTTTTGTGATTTTACTGCCCTCTAAGGTTAAGAAAAACAAAAATGATACTGGTTTGGTGTAAATAACACAACTATAATTAAGGGAATTTATGAAATTGTAATTTTTTCCATATTTTGTTTTATTTTATTACCTTTATAGTGTTAGTATTTTTTCGTCTTCCATCAATGTGCATTAAAACTACAGATGTAAATTAGTCAATAGCGATAATCTTGCATATTTACATGCTGATGTTCATTAATTTATGTCCCCAGTTACATGAATAAATAAATATAGTTATGTCATATTACAGAGGACGCTCTATTAACTTCACATGTACTTACTTGTTTTTCTCTCCTCTCTCTGTTCTCTTTAGGTCAATGGCATAAATGTCGAGCATTGTACCCATGAGGAAGTTGTGAGTATTATTTTAATCAAAGGAAATGCCTTGCTCCATCCATCAATTGCTTTTCCCCTCCTTTGCCAAGCTTTAACACCAAACCCCGCGGGGTCATCAGCACAGAGGCGCACCTCAACAATCAGGGTTGTCATCTTGGCAGGAGGCTGCCCCCCCCCCCTTGGTTCACACCGTGACAAATTGAAAAAGAGCAGATTGGTGTCAAAAAGTTGTACAGGAATTGCAGTTGGCAGACTCTTCACAACTCGAGGTGTTTCTGTGGTTCTTTTTCTCTCTCATTAAGCTTTCTCACTTAAAAAAAAAAATCCACAAGTGCATGGCACTTCATACGGCTGACCAATCGGGCAACTAGACCACTGGGCACAATGATTTAAAGAGGTTCTCAAATTTTTTATACCAAGTATAGTCTGGGAAAATATTGAGCTGTTGAAGTAACACCATTACCGTCAACGTTAAAATACAGTGGTGTAAATAGGCCGAGCAAAGTCAGCTGCGGACTTTTCACAGGAGGCAGATTTATTCCCAATAAGATAATTTGCTCTATCATCATCCTCCCCTTTCTCACATATACTTCACTGGAATTAGATTAAGATGGAGCAAGAGATAAAGTGATTCTAATTTTAATTATTTAATGTATTTTTTTGTAAAATATTTGTTATTTTCTAAGCACTCTCCAAGTACCACCAGAGGAAGCTCAAGTACCTCATCTTAATCAACACCAGCTTTTTATCATCAAAAAGCTCTTAAAGTTGATTTATGTAAAATAAGTACAACGGCTCCCAATTCAATACATTACCCTTACACCCAGCATTAGACTGTGTTCATGCATATACACATATACGTTAATAACGGTTAATCTGCAACAATGTCTGAGAATTATAACATGGTGAGAGGAGACAAAAGGGTAGCAATTTTCGATCCGTAAAAACCTTATATATCCTTATATATACTGACAAAAAGTGTGAGGGAGTGACATAGAGCATAATGAGCTGATCTTTGCTGATGTACCCGTTTTCCTTCCCTCCTTGCTTTCCGTCGTCTAGAATAGACCAGCATGTCTCTTCAACACAAGTCTTGTTTTTGTGCTCTTCTGGTGAGACGTTTTTGAGAGGGGTAGTAGGGCTTTTTAGGTTTGATAATGCTTTTCAATTCTGATGCATAGCAGCTGTGCTTCCATCATGGTCTGGTTTGGTTTATTAGAGTACGGTACGGTTTGGATAAAGTCCTTGGTCAGACTTGCGTCTCAACTGAGAACATTACCTTTACTTGGTAGGCGGGATGTGGGATGATGGCAACATTGAACGTGGCATACAAGACAAAAATGGCTAGCTTTTTCTTTTTTTTCATTTTCGAGTGCTATTTCCCTCAACTTCCATGGGATATTTACACCGATCGCAATGGGGTGATGCCGGTCTAGCTCGATCCTGACATCATGTACATTTTCCTCTGGTAACCCAAGGGATGGGTGCCAAAAAACGGTTACAGCTGGTTGTTTTCATACTATTCCTAGTGGAAATGCAAAAATATACATACGGTACTGTACCAAAACCGAATCATTCCCCTCGATGTAAACACCAACTAAATTGCTTCAAGCTGCACTATTGGGTGATGGGTTGTGGGTGGTTTAACAGGCCAAATCATCAAACCAAATCATAAAGAGTTGGTGGCCCACAACTCTGAAGCCGGCATTTCAAATTTAGCATGGCTCCTTAATCTCTGATGATGCATCATGGTCATTTTATGTCTTGCATAAAATGTTCTTCCATATAGCACTTCTAAAGTTTTGAGGTGCTGCCAGAATATCCCCACAACGATGGTTTGTGCCAAAACTGTCAGCACAACAATGATGCACGCCTGCTTGCGTACACCCCTCCTTCCCGTCTCTGTCACCTTGTGATTCCCTCAACAGCTGTTCACCATCTTCACCTCCAAAGGGTCAAAACACATAATGAGCAGTATTTTTTCTTTCAAACAGAATCCAGAGCTTTTAGCTGTCACACATTCATTCCAACAGATGCTCCTGTTTGAGTAAGAACGGCTACTGTCGCAACTTTTTTAAACCACGGCAAGCATGTGCAGTGATGAGGGGGTGACAACAGATTCATTATATCTATATATACTTCATTTAACATTTATTTCATACTTTACTTGCCTGCCTCTTTGAAATTCTGACTCAAAACTTTTCAAGGACATACTTTGTATCACTGTTGGACATCAGATAATCGAATCTTCATAACTTAGCGTTGGCAGCTGTCACTTTGCCGTCACCTCTCATGAGTGAACCGTCAGCCTTAAACCCCCGGCTCCGACGATTTAAGTAAAGCCACTTCAGAAGGGCTTTAACTCATGATTACATATTCTCCACTCGCCTCCTGTTACATTCTGTCACTTGACACCAGTGTGGCTTGTTTTATTTATGAGATTAAATTTTATCTCGTCACATCACTCACAATCTCCCTCTCTCCTCTCCCCGTCAGGTTCACCTCTTGCGCACTGCGGGAGACGAGGTCACCATCACCGTTCGCTATCTGCGAGAGGTTCCATCATTTCTTAAACTGCCTCTAGGTAAGAGTCGGGGCATCTCGGTGCCATGTGAGCTCTCAGTAAACCACATTTTACTGGGCAGTTTTAGCGGATAAGTAATAAAGTATTTCTAAAGCTATATAAATAACATTTTCTAAGAGATTGCCTTCTCACTTTGAAACTATTGAATAGATAAGCATTTATTCCAAAGTCATAAATTGTCATGCCCAGTGGCCTGACGTGAGCAGCAGCCTCCTGCTACTGTAAAAAAAATAAATAAAAATAAAAAGGACACTAAAATTGCTCATGGAGACAGTAAAAGTTGAGGAATGAGGTTTGTAGGTGAGGGGGATGAGAATTTGATGCAGCTCTGAAGGCAGAACTCAATTTGGAGAAGTTTGGCAATTTGATGGTTTTAAAGCACTATTGGACTATTTACTCCACGACTTACTCCTGAGGAGGAATATATATGGTTCCTTACCTGCAGTAGCTTCAGATCAAGCGGCTACCGGACGTGACGTCACCCATGAGAATCCGAAATGGTCTTTTGAAGCCTCGCGATTCGTGGCACCATGTTGAAGTTTTGTAAATGGAAGTATACAGTATGTGCCATGCTCTTATTTTCTGTCTGTTTTCCCCTAAATGGAAACATAATTGATCAGTGGCTATTTAGTCTATTCTTATACAGGTTGACTATAGGTGGTGGATTTTTATGTCTATAAGCTTCAGAGACGGTATGTCTGCAATATTGACTTCATCACAAGAAAAAAAAGGAGAGAAATCAACCAGAGTGCAGACCTCCCTCTCCCAAAGCTGCCCAGTTTCCCAAACTGTTGTTACTCTCCCCTATCACATTTTGATTTAAAAAAAAAAGAAATCAGAATCTGCTTCTGTGTCTGCATCACCAACGAGATCCTATAATTTATTCCTTGAATCTACATCCCCAGAAAATGTAAACAAAATCCATCCTTTATTTTTTGAGTTATGCTGGTCACAGACGGACAGATAACGGAACAAAAACAGAACCCTCTTGGCTGAGGTGTAAATAGTAGACTTCACATTATGGAGTGATTGACAGCTACCTCAACAACATAAGCAACCTATAGAACCATATTTATTAGCCAAATATATGACCAAAGAAACAAGTTTGTCTTTTTCATGAAAAAAGTCTGGCGTTACATCTGTAACTTTACCGTCTGTGTATGTAACTGTTGTTTCAAGAATTAGCTGTAAGCAAAAGATGGACGGACGTGATGCAAAAAAAAAAGACTTCAGTCTCCATCGGCAAACACAAAAGACAGTTTTGTGCCGTTTACCTAATTATAATGGGTACACAGATGTAGGGGAAAAATAACTTGAATATAATTAATACTGATTGAAGTGCATGAATATTTATGAGCTCAGTTGATAAAGCCGCTGTCCTCCCAAATTCAAAGTGAACGTTGTGAGACGAAATCTCACCCTTGTGTCTTGTCGGCAGATCAACATTCAGAGTCGGTTCAGAGATGCTCATGTTCTGCTGCAGGGCTCTTGGCCGGTGAATTGCATTGCGTTGCCTTAAAAAGAAAAGGGTTCAAGTTTTATTCACTCTATAAGTTTTAGCACGACAAGCAGGGGAGGCCAGGAGCTGTTTGCCACACTTATCAGAGTGTGACTAAATCAGAAAGAAGGTGCTCTTCGTGCCAAACTAATATCATATCAAAGAGGAACATTTGTCTCTTTTGGATTCTGTCCGTGTGCAGCTTATATTCAGGGCAGCAGGATAAAGTCAATAAAAACCCAGAGCAATATCAACTGTTTGAGGTTTTTCAGTGAACATTTTGACTTATTCTCCTTTTGTTTCTGTGAGAGAAGAATCAAATATACAATGCTGTGTTGGACCAAATATCAAACAGAGATTCTTCCAAAGGCATCTTTGAAGACATGAGTTCTCTTTTGATTCTCAGGTTCCCCTGGCTTGTCCACGAATTACAGCCGAGTGTCCTCCCCCCTCTTTGACAGCGGCTTACATTTAAATGGAAATGGCAACAACACGGTAAGAAAGAGCCATTTGATGTCATGTTTAATGCAGATTATGTTTTGCTTGCTTGGCCCCCTTTTTTAAATAAATTACACTTCCATATTAAAGTTCATCAGACCGTGCTCGGAGATCACAGAATGAGATTTCTGCCGCTGGTGGTCTCTTAATCATAACAATATCAAAAGACGCAGCGTGATGATTTAGGGAAGCAGAGTGGGATCATGGGATTTGGTGTCTGGTTAGTAATGCCTTTATAGGGAGAGCATTTTTGTGGCCCAACATGGAGAAAACGGGCTATGAGTAGTCTGAGACGGGTAAAGCAGATGACGTCAGTAACGGTAAATGATTTTCTCGTCTTGATGACCACTCACACTTTCATAGACCGCATCTATGTGTATTATACCAATTCACATGTTACTAGCACAGTTATCAGAAGCAACATTAGTTTAAAGGGGACATATTATGCAAAGTCAACTTTTAAATCCTTATATTTGGGACTGGAGGCCCTATCAGTCGGCAAAGTGTGACAAAAGATGACTCACTCATGTTTTGTGGTCCTCCTCAATCCAAGTGCAGGAGGAAAAAAAACGCAATGTTGACTTCCGCACTCAGTGGGATGTCACAATGCGCTAAATTCCTGGAATTGTTGTCCCGCGGAGCTCTGCTTTGTCCGTAACACACGCGAGAGTGCTAGCAATGGCAACAGTATCCGACCGTATTGGACCGGAAGTCCGCAAAAAGTTATAGTCTTGGCTCCACAGTGCAGCACAGAGTCCTACACAAACTTCCAGCCTCAGAGGATTTATCCGTTCAGTAGACAGCAATGTGCCTGCTGGAGCCTGCAATTGATCACTTTTCCAAATGCTAACTGCTGTAAGCTCCCAGTAACCTCTGTGCCCTCTTTAAGTGTCTTGCCCAAGGACACATAGGCATGTAGATGACAACCAGTTGAAAGACCACACGCTCTTCCACTGTGGTACCATGGATTTTAATGGATTTAAGCAGTGTTGTGATTTTTCTGATTGCTTTGCTTTGTGATTGCTTTGCTTTATGCTGCTCAACAAAATGCTCCAACATCAATGAGACTCAGGTTTCATATTATGAAACCTGAGTCTCATTGATGTTGGATATTTTTGATGCAGAAATGTTCATGTTATATCTTTAAAGTGGATCTGAGGATCAGTAAAGAACGTTTACTAAATCACTAAAATTTCTTGGAATACCAGCTTGCAGGAATGTGAAATTAATATATTTAATCTGCAGCGCTTTAAAACATTTACAGTAAATCATTTGTAATGTAGGCTCATTTTTCCCCATAGACTGAGTTATTTTTGCAACCACTGGCATCACCCCCTGGTGGTTACTTCCATTCTACTTTTATATAGCCTTCACTCCGGAAAGCTATATCATTTTATATGCAGTCCAGAGTAGCCTTATATTAGTTCTATTCATTCAAGTCTTGAAATTCTCTGCTTACCAGCAAACTTTTACCTTTTACAATTCATTTAAACAGTTTATTGCTTACTTTTAAAGCCCCACAAGGCTTTTCCTCAGGTTATTTAACCAAACTTTTAATGCCACACAATTCCCCGCTCCATAAGATTCTTACTGGTCATTTGGGTTGAAACTGAAGGATGATGGAGCATTTTTCAATCAGGACTCAGACTGTCAAATGACCCGCCTGAGGAGATCAGTGAGACAAATTCTGAAAAGTCATATTTAATAATTTTATTGACTATTATCATTATTTATTTAATACTCTCCCTACAGATAAGTGAAGTTTTATTTTTGCTACTTCTCCAGTCACCAAAACAAAAAAGGACACGTAAATACCACTCTGAGTTCACACTCAAAATCATGAGATTTCACTTGTAAGTGGCATGAGACCACTTATTTCAAGAGGACTAGCTCTTTTGGTTCACTTCACGTATTGGACTGAGTTCATACCGACCCCAAATCACACCGACTGCATAATTGCTGTTGGGGGATTTTAAACGAACTACATAAGGCCAATGTCGATCACCCTAACATTCAGGTGGAGCTACTCTTCTCTCTGGACAGAAAAATGCAGCCCTGGTCCAGACTCCAAACAGATAAGCTTTGCTTCTCCCGCTGTCCCTTTCGGTCATGTGTATGAATGTAAATGCTGATGTATGCAGATGTTGATTACTTGTCATGCCCGAAATAAACGATTCATTCATTAAATCAATAAATCAACCCCCCCCCCCCAAATGTACTGGAATTCACTGGATTCAAGGCTTTTACTAGCTGCACTGCTAACTGAGCATTATTATCATCATGGTCGTATCAACACAATAATGAAACATATGAAAATCTTATCTATGATCACTTGGTATCACAGGCTCAGGTGCAGCACACAGAAAACTTCATATTGCACCTTCAACAAGGAAGGTTGAGCAGCTGTTACCTGTGAATCAGCCAACGCTGTCTGTGTGCGTGCGTGTCCTCAATGCAGTCAGTGGACAGTTAGGGGATATATTATATAATTATTCCTTTTGTTTGCTGATTCCAGTTGTTGTTAACAAATGTATTTATTGATTAAGGTAACGACATTAGCAAACCTTTAATAAAAGTCATTTTTTTTGCAATATATCTGCTGCTCATTTACTTTTTTACTGTTGTAAAAAAAAAAAAAAACTCTGTGCTAAATGGCTGATTCTGAACCTTCTTCCTCACTTTTGGTAATGAAATGTAAATACAGTCTACATATTTGACTATTTTTTGACATTTAAGAGGAAGCAGAGCTTCCCGTGCTGTCTCGGAACAATCTTGTTTTTATTGTGTTTATTTACATTTTTTTTTCGGGGACATAATACCCTATTTCTCCAAGTTAACCGAGTATCCTGGTGTCCGAATGAACATGTCTGTGACATGCTTTGGTCAAAATACCATAAGGATGAAGCACCACAGCAGTTCAATCACCCTGCCAAAACAGCCCTGTTCAGAACGCTCTGTTCAGTAGTATCTCTTTAGGTCCACCTTAAAAAAAAAAAATAATAAAAAAAAAGTAAAACAAAACCTAAGGCACAGGAAATTACATCAGCCACAGAGGCTATTGGGTGCTAAAAGCAGTTAGCATTTGGAAAAGTGATCATTTGCAGGCTCAACAGGCACATTGCTGTCATATATAACATGTATCCACTGGACAGATGAATCCTCTGAGGCTGGAAGTTTGTATAGAACTCTGTGCTGCACTGTGGAGCCGAGAATAGAACTTCCGGTTTTTGGATACTGTTGCCCTCGCGAGCACTCGAGTGTTTTACGGACAAAGCGGAGCTCTGCGAGACAACATTTCTAGGAATTTAGCGCATTGTTACGTCCCAATGAGTGCAGAAGTCAACATCGCGTGTTTCGTCTCCTGTACTTGGACTGAGGAGGACCAAAAAACATTAGTGAGTCATCTCTTTTCACAATTTGCCGACTGATACAGAGTCCCAAATATAAGGATTTAACTGATTAAAAAGTTGATTTTGCTTAATATGTCCCCTTTTAATATCGTATTTTTTTGCTAGCTATAGGTAGAAGATGAATGTATGTTGTTTTCAGTAGCGATTGCTGGTCTTTGAAACAGGGGAAGCTCATTTCAGGTCCAGTTATTTATACATAAATTCAGCAAATGAATAACTAGAACAAGGAAATGTGATAATTATCCATCCATCCGTCATCTTCTATCACTTTATCCTCCCCATGAGGGTGGTGGTGGGAGCTGTGCCAATCTCAGCTGACATAGGGCGATAGGTGGGGTACACCCTGGACAGATTGCCAGTCTATCACAGGGACACACATAGAAACAAACAACATTCACTCTCACACTTGTTGTCACAAATGGACTGTTTTTGGACTGTGGGAGGAAATTGGATGTGAATGCAGTGAAAGATGAGCTTTTCATTTCCCAGAAAAAGACTTTTGAAGCAGTGGTTGGTGCAGTGGTTTGTCCTATTGCCTCACAGCAAAAACGGTTCTGTATTCAAGAATGGTTGACTGAGGCCTTGATGCATAAATGCATAAATTATACCTCAGCTATTACCTACAGCGATTCAAACTTGCCCAGCTTTTTAAAATTCCAAAAACTTAAAAGTTTGAAACACTTAGCTTTGTTTTCATCTGGGGCTGCATTTTAGTTTGAGACCTTCAGTCAGTCATTTGGTTTGTCTCTGTGAAATGCTAAAAATATGTTCCAATATTTTCCAAACCACTTTGCCAAATTTGAATGATTTGAAGGGCTGTTAAAGGAGACATATTATGCAAAATCAACTTTTTAATAGTTATATTTGGGACTCTGGAGGCCCTATGAGTAGGCAAAGTATGAAGAAAATGACTCACTTATGTTTTTGTGGTCCACCTAAATACAGGAGATAAAACTTGCGATGTTGACTTCTGTGTCATTGCTACGTAACAATTGACAAATTCCTGGAACTGTTGTCTCGTGGAGCTCCACTTTGTCCCTAAAAAACTCAAGTGCAGGCGTGGGCAATAGTAGCCAGAAGAGCGGAAGTCCGAGAAGTGTTGTATTCTTGGCTGCACAGTGCAGCACAGAGTTCTACCCAAACTTCCACCCTCAGAGGATTTGTGTCCAGTGGATACATGTTATATATGACCTGCAGCCTCACAGCAGGAAGTCTGCTCTTCTCCTCTTCTTCATTTCCTTATCTTAAGAAATTTTAAATGAAGTGCCCGAGCTGTGAGAGTTCTGTTTCATACAGAGTGTTTTTGCATCGAGGTGAGACGCATTTATTTTTGGGACAAAGACGTCTCGGGTAGCAAACCAAAGACGGGAGTAGTAGGAGCAGGTGCAGTTACTCAGGAGTTTGTGTTAAACCACTGATAAAGCACTACTGAGGGGTTTTATTTATATCGAGTAGTTGTGCTAAAAGTGGCTCCTGTGTGTTACCAAGCCTAAAAAATCCTGAAAAGGAGACAGGAGAGGAAACCTTTTTGTTTGTTTTTACTACACTTTTGTTTTTTTGTTATTTGCACCTCAACAGCACAAGTTTTATGTTTTCTGTCTTCACCTCACGTCGATGTCGGCAGCAGTTGACAATGACTCCCGCAACATTAGAGAACAAATTTCACTTAGCGCTGGAGGGCGAGAGGAGCACAAATACTATCAATCAACTCTATTCATTGGCTTCAGGGCCCCCCCTACTGTTTATCATTCCAGTTTGTTCAACATGTCTAATCACTTGCCAGGCAGAAGCACTATCAGCCCCAGCCCGAGCCTCTGCCTCTCTTTGAGGACTGAGGCTCATACAAATCTGCTTTGACTTGGACATGTTAATAAACGTGCAGTAATCCATCATGTCTCCTGTGCTCTTATGCTATAGAATAGTGTTTGATTGTCCAAAAATGTGGGTCCCAACCCTGTGACTGTTCCACTGGCAGCAGATGAGCGGAAAAGGAAACTTATTTCAGCCAAACTCTTCTGTTGTTTTTCCACTATTCACTGATGAAGTAGGGAATATTTGACAGTTCTTGGATGTAAAAAGGAAAGCCCAATATGTAATGAAATATTTAAACCTGAGAAAATAAAGTATTATGATGCCGTAATTTCAAAGCCAATCAGTATTGAGATTACAGGACATAAGTGATGGAACAAAAGCAGCTCTTGCTACTTTCTTCTTCTCCATGAGAGAGCAGATGAATAGTGTGTTTACTCGGGCATGCCGATCCAACGAACAAACTCCCACGACACATAAATTCACATCATGTTTGGTGTGAATTATTTCGCAGAGCTGCTGTTTGCTCCCTCAGCCTGCCTGATCTTTACAGCTGTGATGGCAGAGATTACACCGTATACTGCTGGGATGATAAGTGATAGTCATTTTTATTGTAGTAATATCAGCGGCTTTCACAAAGGGATATTTCAATTTTACCAAAGCTGAATGTGGAGTAGTGGGTTTATCTCTTGTTACGGAGCAAATTCAATAATGGCTTTCAAAGAAAAAGCAAAGATCCTTCCCTGATGAAATCATTATGAACAAATACTTGATATTTTGTCAGTGTGGAGACTGCATTATGCTCAATTTTCTTTTGGATGTAAATATTTCATACTGAGCATAATGAGCATTAATACTTATTTTCCCCAAAAAGTTTTCAGGAAAGTACATATTAATATGGTTAATCAATAATGAAAACAGGAGTCGTAAATACTGCAGCATTGGCTTGTCACTTTGCATGAATAATTCAGAGCTTGCAGGCCAGTAGGTGGCCACTTTAACCTTTCACAGATAATCTAGGTTTAAGATGTTTCCATTTAAATGCCAAGCAGGAGCTGCTGGTGAAGACAAAAACATCCTTGTGCATCAGGCTTTTTGCGTGGACTGCATTTCTTTTCGTTCTCGCTCTGTGTGCGCAAATTTATTTATTTTTTTTAATACCAGGAAAGGAAATGGACCTCAGTGCTTGCCTTCCTATGCAAAAACTAATAAAGTATGACTCGGTGTGACATAACGGGTCAACTGGCTTCCGACAGGGATTACTTTTAGTTCCCTCTCTCTGAAAATCGTGATGCTGAGAAACGCAATTATTCAGGTGGCTCACAAACCCCGGGAAGATGATTTTAAAGATTGAAAAACACAAATGGCAAGAAGTGACCTCCGTTTTGTTGTTACTCTCTATTTCTCCCAAATAAGGGCTGTTATGTGAGGGTTTGTTTTTTGGTTCTAAGACTAATTTGAAGTTCTGTGGATTTCTTTTTTTTTTTTTACCCTGACTGAGATTTGCAGAAACTGAGCAAACCGTAGCCCATTTTTCATGCTATTAAAGCTTCGGTTATTTATTTTGAAGTTGTTATTCTGCCTCTGTTCTGTTTGGTATATGTGAACAGAAATGATTTAAAGTAGACATAATATACTCTATTTCTCCTAGTGAACCTAGTTCCCTGGTGTCCTAATGAACATGTCTGTGACATGCTTTGGTCAAAATAGATAGATAGATATCTACCTATATATCTATATAGATAAATACCTTGCATGAAACACCATAGTGCTGCACTGCGCAGCCACTTCACGGACCGCTCTTCTGGATACTATTGCCCTCACCTGTGCGCTTACGTTTCTCAGGGACAAAGCGGAGCGCCGCGAGACAACAATTCCACTGGAATGTCTCATTGTTACGTAACAATGAGTGCGGAATTCAAGATTGCATGTTTTATCTCCTGTACTTAGACTGAGGCGGACCACAAAAACATGAGCGCGTCATCTTAGACCTACTCATAGGGCCTCCAGAGTCCCAAATATAAGTATTAAAATGATTAAAAACTTGATTTTGCGTAATGTGTCTCCTTTAAGATAATTTGTATGCTCCTGGCCCTGTGTATTTATTTTAATGTAGCTGGCGAACACAAGGCATGGTGTCATGTCCATGCTGATGGAAGAACAGCCAACCATCCACTGAAAAAAACAAACCAGCAACAGACTTTCATAAAATTGTTCGAGCAAACGCCTTTACAACAATAGCAAACACAAAGGAAGTGCAAATACAAAAAGAGATCAGACCGTTTATCCCAAAGATACTTACAAGCGCAATAGCAAAAATGGCAATGTCGGCATCGTTTGTTTTTCAGGCCAGAAAAAGCCACTCTGATGTTTACTTGTGTGTGGCCCCTCGTTCAGACGGACGCTGATTTCCTTTTCCTCGCTTCCACCGACAGCGGTTTTCTCTTGTTTCTTTTTCACCAGCTCTGCCGTGATGAACGACTCAAATAACGCTCTCGCTGCCTTGATCTTATAGCCCGTATCTGGCTGTGAGGCGCACACGTAAAGCAATTTGTGTTGCTCAGGAGACCCCGAGTCTTCGCAACACCTCTGATTTCGGGTCAGAAGCCATGATCTTGCAAGGCTGGTTTTTCCACGAAAAGAAGGTAACAAGCCATTCAACCGTGAAAAAAACCCTGCATAGTTCCGCAGAGCAGTAGAATTCACTTCTGAAACTTTTTTCTCGAGCGTAATTGTGTTTTCAGTCTCTTTCTCAACTACAAAAAAATCACTTCCCATGTTGCTGGGTGACACAAGTTCTCAACACATCTATACAGAGAAAAACTGAGTAATTTGGAGTCGATGAATTCATATTGTGTGAACACAATGGTTTTTACTCCAAGTTTGCTTGTTTTCGTTCACTCTCATCAGGGCTAATCAACGTCACCATACTCTAATTGGTGCCTGAGGAAAACTGCGTCATCAGAGTCACATTCTGCTCACTTGTTGGCAGACGCTGAAGGAGCTGAAGTGAAATTTAGATTTTCCATTCGACGCGTGTCCAGAGACCTCTTTTCACATGAATGCTAATCTTGCTCTGGGTCTGCTAAATATTTAAAAAGGCAACTGTTTGATCATTCATCTTTATGAGAGGAAATATAAGCAATATTGCAAAATATAGACTTTCAGCACCTTTTGATGCCCCCAAGTTAATAAACGTGTTTATTTAGCTCCAGTCATTGCTGCCGCTTTTATAAATGACATTTTTAGGCTATCACATTTCTTTGTTGATGGTTAGCCATCACAAAGGGATAAATGGGTAATTGTATTTTCCACTGACTGAAGACACAATAACTCTGAATGCTTTATTACAGCAAGGGGCTTTGGTGAGGTGAGGTGCAAAACAGATTTTTTACTTCTGTAGGTTCACATGACTCATTGCCTTCACCTCTAAACACAATGACTGCATACTATTCATTAATCCCAACTTTTTGAGATCTGTAAGATGAGTTTGTGTGCTTTAAAATTCAAATAATTGCTTGCAAGTTTACTTTTGTGTTAGTCTAGTGGAAGTTTTACTTTCTTGAATAACACACAGAAATGTTTTATCTTTCACCTGCACATGCACAGCTCCCATCTCACACATACAATAGTTAAAGAGGACATATTATGGAAAATCAACTTTTTAATCATCATCATCATCCTTATATTTGGGACTCTGGAGGTCCTGTCAGTCAGCAAAGTGTGAAACAAGATGACTCACTCATGTTTTTGGGGTCCTCCTCAGTCTAAGTACAGGAGATGAAACATGGGATGTTGACTTTCGCACTCACTGGGACATCACAATGCGCAAAATTCCTGGAATTGTTTCGCAGAGCTCCGCTTTGTCAGTAAAACAACATAATTTTTTCAAATGCCAACTGCTGTTAGGGATTTCACAAACTCGCGTCCGGACGAGATAATCGCGTGATCTTCCGTGGGCAGAGGTCGAAGCAGAACTGCGCCGCTGACGTGCCGCGGCTGTAACGCGGCTAGTGGAAATCTGCATTAAGCCATATAAAGGAGACCTGTCTTGCTGATGGGGACAAAAAGCAAGTCCCCATTATGTAAAGTATTACATTTTACGATGAGAACACATTTGTTTGGTTAGGTTTAGGTTAAGTTTGGGGTTAGGATTAGACCAGTTGTAGTTATGGTTAAGGTCTCCAGGAAATGAAATATACAGATATGTCTGCAGAATACTGCAATTTAAAAGTAAATCCAGAAATAGTGATTTGGATGTCACTTATCTTGTCTGTAGGTTATTAAATTTTGAATTGGCGCCCTTGACGTTAAAATTATTAGACAAATCCCCCCCCCCTTTTTTTTTTTGCCAGTCCCATTTCCCTCCATTGATTTATTTAGATGCTTTCAAATAATAATCTCTCGTTCATGTCATCTCTAAAGTGTCAGTATCCACTATGACTGATGTTGAAGAACAACTCCAAGGCTTAACTTCCTGCTTTGCTGCTCTTCAGCAGAGGCAGGTGCTCCATCAGTGTCATCCACTCTCTCTCTGACAGCGCTGATAGTTTTTCCATTTCCTACCACCTCTCCACTTGAGACTTAAATAAAAAATTTTTGCTCTGTGTAGAAATAAATGGAGCAAATTATAGTAATTTCTTTAGAAATATAGTAATTACTGGTGAGGAGCTGACCGCGCTCTGCGACATGTTACAGTGAAGCAATGATTTGCAAAAGGTAGGCACTTTTTTTTTTAAATCTGCTTTTCACTCTTCACTTCTTTCCACCCAAAGGCTGTTTTAATGCTGAGGTGCATGTGCGGTCATTTTGAACAACCATTCCCCTGCACCGTCTATAACGATAGAGGGCTTTGTTTGCTGTAGTTTATTTTGCGATGACACGCTTATGTTTCCCAACCAGTCTGATTCTGAGAATACTATCGAGTAAAAAAAATGTTGACCATTATCCATCCATCCATCCATCCATATTTGACCGCTTATCCGAGGTCGGATCGCGGGGGTCGCAGCTTCGCCCAGCTCTCCTGGGGGAATCCCGAGGCCAACCAAGAGTCTCTCCAGCGAGTCCTGGGTCTTCCCCGAGGCTCCTCCCATTTTACAATTTTGGGTTTAACTGAGCCAGGGTTCAAACCCTTCATTCTACCACTGATCCACAGTCGCACTGAATAAACAGAACTGCTGTCATGCCTTGATGTTCATTTATGTTAATTGTCTGTATTTCCCACCCCAAGCCTTACAACCAGGAGCTGCGCACAACTTGCAGTTGCCCACGATTGTGTCTGGTCTATTTTCCCTATGTGACCAGTGAAATGCAATCAAATCTATTTTAACTTTTTTTTTATTATTATTATTATAATATAAATAGTAAAACAATTTTTTTCATTTATTTTTTTATTCTGCATCCCATGCCTTGCTCCTTGACTGGGAAAACAGGGACTGCCCCTTGTCGGTCTCTCTTTTCATCCACTGTATAAATGGTGCCTATATGCTGTTTTTTGAATATATATTCAACTTATACTGAACATTTGCTCACATTGGTTATTTTTAGAGAGGGAGAGATAAACAGACTTTCCCAAGCAGAGAGAGAGCGGAGGCGAAAGAGAGCAACATGAGGAAACGGCACTCCTGGCTTTCGGCCATTGTTGCACTTCAGGTCGCTTCACTGTGCTTTCACACCGTTTCACTGGCTGTGAATTCCAGTAAAGTGCATTCTGTGGTAACATAAGGTCTCACTTCCCTGCCCATGTGCATAACCATCATCAGAATATTCTCATCCAAACTCCCAGTGTGCATCTTCCAGAAACACCCTTGTTTCCATGCAACATTAACACTTTTATTACGACAATTGCGACATGCCGGGACATCTTCGAGCTGCGATCTGAGCATTTCTTCATGCTCATTTGAGTCTGTGAAATGAGCACCTGTTTATTTGCCTCAGTCAGTCATCTCCTGCAGCCTCACCGTTTTTCAAACACCATCAAAACGGGCTCACAGAGGCTCAGTGCTGCCGACATCGATGTGATCCATCGCTTTAAAACATCCAAGTCTACGTTCCCCCATATATGACTTCATAACTCAATAACATTTGCAGCTGAGGTCGCACTACAACCGCTGTTATTCGGCAGTTAATGAACGTCGAGAGGCACCTACTGTTGGGCTCTTTTCATCCACTTTGGCTCCATTTTCTGTGGACCTACTTAAGTGTGTGTGTGAAGTGCACGGTGGGGAAAAATAGTGCTTATGAGCTCATATTTTGTCATTATTGCTGACTATGCTTCAAGCTGTTAATGGTAATACAGGCACTGGCTACTTTATTAGGCACATAGGTCACCTAATAAAGTGGCATCCGGTGTCGTTTCCTGCTGTTGTCCACTTGCTTCAAGTTTTGGACAGGTCATGTGTTCTTCTGCATAGCTTTTGTTGCCATTCTGTCATTGCAAACCAGTCTTACCATCTTTTGACCTTTGGTATCAAGGCATTTTTCCCTTCAGAGAACTGCTGCTCTCTGGGTATTTTCTTTTTTCTTTTTTTTTTACATACCATTATCTCCAAACCCTTGAGACAGTTTTGTGTGAAAATCCCAGCAGATCAGCAGTTTCTAAAAATACCAACACCAGCCAGTTTGGTCTGAGGTGTACGCCCAAAGTCAGGTTTGAACTTCAGCAGGTCATCTTGCCTAAAGATTGCCTGATTGCATATTTGCTTTAACAAGCAGTTGAACAACTGCATATTTATTTAGTGGGGCTGTTTCCTTTTTTAGTTTTATCTTCTCTCTTGTAAAGAACAGAAAGGGAAGATGTGTTGCATCTCCAGTGACAGCTAAGTCGAGTCAACCTTCTGCACACAAACAAATTCCATATTCTTTCTTTGAAAATCAGAGAAAATATATTTGACTCATCTTACTATGTGACATGAAAGGTGGTTGTCCTCATTACTATTGTTTGGGTTTTTTCTAGCACTGACGCTTCACTTATTCTTAAAAATAACAGTGGTGGGCTACAACACAACTATAAACTATTGTACATATAATCGTTTTTTAATTAGGCAGATGTGAATATGTTAAAGATATTGCCCTTATCCTCTTCCAGACATGGATTAAAGTCAGAATTCTGGTGTTTTTATTTAAAATTTTTGTGTCCAAAAATGATTTCACGTGACCCTAATCTTCTTCCGTAGATATTAAAGGGATAGTACGGGTTTTGGGAATATGGTTGTGTGAGGTATTTACTAGTGCTGGGCCATTAAGGCGTGAACGGCAACTGGCCTGGAAAAAATGAGTCTCTAAACTAAAGTAACGATGAACTAAAAACAGAGGCACACTTACGCAGGTACGCTGGTTATTTGTAGCGCTGCTCTTCTCCTATAAACAGATTTTCCATTTCAACTGTAGGCACGCTAATGGCGCTAAAGGAGCTAACGCAGCTAACTGGTCAACAGTGCTTGGACTCCAGTCGTGTGTTAACTCTTTCGCACTGACCGTATCCGAGATTTTACTGCCCCCTGACCACCAAGTTAGGGAGGAAACACTTTGACAGAAACATGGCGTTTGGTAGGGACAGAAATGAGAAACGGATTTTCACGACCATAACAAAATGCTCACGTCATAAAATCTAAGACTGTGTACATTTTGAGAAAAAAATTGTCAAACTATTTACCCTCCAACATCCATCAGTGTACAATGTACATCTGCTGCCGTCAGTTTGCGTCACATGGGTAAAAACAAAATGAAGGATTTCAAAAACCGAAGTTAAAAATTAACATCCAAACTTATTTATCTACTGTGCTGTGATGTAAATCTGTTGATTTTCTCTGTGAATTCTGGTGCGGAGTGGTTACTAATGTAGATTTTCAGATGGAAAAGTCTGCCTAACAGTCCTGGTCCCACACTTCAAAACCCTGAACTGTCTCTTTAGCACCATACAACATTTTCAAAGAAATAAAAACAACAAAAACAAGTATATAAAAGTATATTTCTTTCCCTTTTCACTGTACAAAAAACTTGGTCATATAGCCCAGTTTTCATATACCACACTACTGAATCTCCAGCTTGGCTGCTGACAGTCCTGTCAGTCAAGTTGGTGTGTTAACCCTGGCATATCATCAATAGCTTCAGTTCAACTGTCTACATCTCTGCAATTGGCATGCACTGTTCTTGGCAGGCAGGAAGAATCCTGCAATCGCTTGACTGAGCTGCAGGGTCAGAACGGCGAGAAACAAGTGGCACCCTCCTGATGATGTCATTCTAATATAGGGATAATAATCGTATTGTGTAGCACCTTTAAAAACAAAAAGTCGACAAAGTGCTTTAGCAGAATACTTGGGAACGGATAACAAGACGAACACAAAGTCAAGGCCTCAAAATGCTAATATAAATCATTTTTAAATCATCACATCAAAAGCATTTGAGGATAAAAAGCAAGAGGACATTACGGGAAAACAAAAAAGTAAGACCCAGTAAATAATGAGACCAATAAAAACACAAGATAAAAAGGTGAAAGTGAACAAGTTTTGTTTTATGCCAAATCCCTTTGAAAGAACCCATCCCCTGCTCTCTGTGCTGCAGTTTACAAACCAACTGGAAACTAAGACTGTACACGTTGTTGTTTACCCACTGTACAGCTGGTTAACTCTAGCCCTTATCCAGGCTGGAAAGCAAATGTATTCTTGCCTTGCGACGGTGAAATTGTTGCAATCATTGATCAAACGAAGTGTGAATAAGCAAAGAGAGCTCATCACGTTGTTCGTGTATTCCTCACAGGCTCCTTCACCCCCGTCGCCCTCTGCAAATGAACCAAAGTATGAGAAGCGCTGGCTGGATGCCGTCTCCATGCCCTTGTTGATGGCCAGAGTCTCCAGATACAAAGGTGGCACAGATAAATTAAGGTAAGGCTAATCCAGCATTATATAATTCACCTCGACAGCGCACAGTTCACTGAGCACAGTTGTTGGCTTAGGGAACAGTTTTAATTTAGGCAGCAGGATGTTAATGCCTGTATCTATGCACAGGCATAAACGTGTTAAAAGGTCTCCAGAGCTGTGAGGCACTGGCGCAGAAGGTGTGACCATGAGATATTTAAATGCATTTTATTGTTGCATGTTCTTTTTAAACAGATTTCTGTGTACAGAGTGGTACTCGAAAGTGATTATTATAGTTAGATATCAGGATGTAATGTTCACAGGGTTGTTATTGTCAACTATGACTGACACATAGCATACTTATCCACAACAATAGTAATTTTTGCTTATTTAATCACACGTTATTTAAGCTCAGACTCTATGAGGTTATGAATTTGGCTTCCTGTTATTTTAGGGCTGGTAACGGCTCACTTTGGCTCACAGAAATGCCTTTTTTCAAAAGAGAAATATGCATTTGCTGTCAGTCTCTGCATTTGTGCCATTTGCCTGTGTGTGGGTGTGATTGTGCTGTACACAGGGGGCACTTTATGGGTCAGGTGAGGGCACTGTGCACAATAATTGTTGTTGCAGAGTGCAGGAGGTCAGAGGTCTCCTTGTAGATTTGTTGGTTTGGCGCAAGCAGGCGCACACTGCACAGCGAAGTTGGCTCGAGTGAGAACGATAAGGACCCTGGGACGTCGGCTGCTGGCCCTGCTCCAAAAAAGAAAAGACTGTGTTCCTACATTAAAGAGTAGTTTGATCGGGTTAAACCCGTTAGTGGCGATTCAAGCCGAGCCTTCTGGACATTGTGTTGATTGTGTGATTTTTTTTGATCAGCTACTGAACTTCCCCAGCAGAACCCGATACACAATTCATTTCTGTGCCATTGTTTTCCCGACAGGATCACAGGTGTAGTGGTTACCTCTCTTGCCTTAGCAGCAAGAAGACCCGGGTTCTAGCCCCCAGTTGGAATAAGAGCCTTTCTGCATGGAGTTTGCATGTTCTCTCTGTGCCTGCATGGGTTTTATCCTATCACCCTATGTCAGCTGAGATAGGCACAGCACCCCCCCCCCAAAGTGGTAGAAAATGGATTGATAGATGTTTTTCCAACGTCATTTTGTAGTCGTTGGTGCTGAGAGAAGTGTTGCCACGGAGATGTAAATCTAAATGTATATCTGATCTCAGCACGGGCCACAAAAAAAAAACTGCAGCTGAGGTTTCGACTTGTTTACTCATTTACTGTGATGTTTTTATTTCTGGTATGAAATCACAGCAATTTGGCCCAAAAAATCTGTCAGGAAGATGTGCGTATTTTCATACGCATACACTGTAGTTATTCTGCATATAAGTGTGTGAGTGTGTGTTTGGCAGTGCAGTGCAGATGTATAAAAATAAAAATCCTGGTTCATACCAGGTGTGGAAGGAAGGAAGGACTGATAGCTGTCCACTTGTTAATGCTCGGCTGAAACAGCCTCATAGAGAGAGTGAGAGCACAGTGCCGTACCACAGTGTGTGTATGAGAAAGCAGGGATGCTGTAGAATATATAGACTGCAAGACTCTGTACGTGCATGCACTTACCTTCCTTCAACGCACGTCAAGAGTTTCGACATCATTAACTGCAGTCTTTAAAATGAGGGAATGGAAAATGTTAGATTTTAAACAAACCGATTAGAAGGCTGGTTTACTTCGTTGTAATGCGGAACTTAGGTTGTTCAAAACAAGATGAAATTGCCTATAAATATGGTCAATTTCCTCTATAGCACAAATAATTAGACTTAAAGTGACTGTTAATTGTAAATATGTATTGTTCAAAGGTTCCATATTATATAAAATCAACTTATAATCATTTTAATACTTGTATTTGGGACTCGAGAGGCCCTTCCAGTCCCAAAGTGTGAAAAAAAGATGACTCGCTCATGTTTTTGTGGTCCTCCTCAGTCTAAGTACAGGAGATAAAACACGCGATGTTGACTTCCGTGCTCCTTGGGACGTCACAATGCGCTAAATTCCTGGAATTGTTGTCTCCGCTTTGTCAGTAAAACACGCAAGAGTGCTGGTGAGGGCAATGGTATCCGAAAACCGGAAGTCCGCGAAAAGTTATATTCTTGGCTCCACAGCGCAGCACAGAGTTCGACACAAACTTCCAGCCTCAGAGGATTTAACTGTCCAGTGCATACATGTTATATATGACGGCAATGTGCCTGCTAGAGCCTGCAAATGATCACTTTTCCAAATGCAAACTGCTGCTGTAGCTGATGTCATTTCCTGTCCCTGAAGCTTTTTTTTTAAAGAGATACTACAAACAGAGTGTTCTGAACAGGGCTGTTTCGGCAGGGTGTCATCACAAGGTATCGCGATATCGTCATATCGAGATATCTCATGTTAATATTGAAATATTGCTCAGCCCTAATAGTTTAGATTTAAAATAATAAACAAACTTCAAGCTAAAGTTATGTACAATGTGTTGAAGTACTTGTGCCTAACACCATTTTAGCTCCTGCTTTTGCAGAAAGGACGCCTAATAAAACATCTCATGTTTTCTAATTGGAAATTAGTCACCTTAACTCTGTTCTCCTTATCATTCCCTGCACTCGCACTGTAGTTGAAGCACGCGTTCCAAGCTCTTTAGGCCAATAGTATGTTCCCAAATTGCAGGTACATAATGATAAATAAATAATGGCTTTTTGCTCTGCACAGTTAATTAAAAATGTTTATTAAACTTGGACCCTCATGTCCAATTCCAAGCCCCGGGCAGCTGCTAGAGATAAGGCAATTGTACAAAAACACTCCGCTGAAGGAATCCATAGAGTTCGATTACAGCACAGCAGCTGGAGTTAAACAGCACTCGCAAGAACACAACCTCAAACACTTTCAGTGCTGCTGGAATTTAACCTGTAGTTAACACTGATCACCAGGGAGAGCAAATGTATGGTAATAATTAGAATAACATTAATTATCATCATTCTTTTCGGTCCTTAGGTCTGCAAGTATTTTTGCAAGTGTTTCTACTCCCTTATGTTGATTTATTTAGGTTGTTTGTTTTTGGGGGGGGTTTTTGCGCCCACTGCAATATTTAAATAATAATAAATAATAAAAAATTAATAAAGTTTCCCAAAGTTTCATCTCCATCAAATTACAAAACATTTGTTAGAAAATGTTAGAAATTTGTGTGTGCGCAAAAATAACTTATTCTATTCGAAATATTCGAATTCGAATAGCAAATAACATGCTATAGAATAATATAGTTCCTCCCAATCTCTACTGTATCTTCCTCCCCCCCCCACCCCCACTGCCCTAATAGTCTTTTTAAAATCCATATATTCAGAGGAATTAACACAACAGGGTGGAATGAAAAGGAAAAAGTAAATACCATGTTTTTAACTTTGAAATAAAACAGTAAAATACAACACAGGGTTGAATAAAATAGGGAAAGGCTAGGGTCAAGAGGTTAAAACCCAGTTTTA
The DNA here is from genome assembly GCF_963457635.1 of Microchirus variegatus. Classification (NCBI taxonomy): domain Eukaryota; kingdom Metazoa; phylum Chordata; class Actinopteri; order Pleuronectiformes; family Soleidae; genus Microchirus; species Microchirus variegatus. Next base: position 11,846,367 of record NC_139822.1, on the reverse strand, counting down.
GCTTTTAAAATAAACTAAAAAGGCAACTAAAACACAAAACGGGGTGGAATAAAAACCTCCACATGTGATTTGCTCCTTCTGCACGAGAGGCAATTGCTGTAAGACAGTAACGGAAGCTCTAACATGTCATAAAATAAATGGTCAAATGTACTGTTGCATCAAAGTGAGAAGCTGATCGGATAAATGTGAAAAAAACACTTCCAGGGAAGCCCAGCTTCTCTGAGAGTCAATGGAGCAGCGGGTGGATGTGGAACCTGGGTTGATACATAATGATTGGAGGCAGGACCACTTTTCTATTGACATTGTTGTGGAAATATAAACGATATCGAGTGTTTTCTATCCTGGTCTAGAGACAAATAACAGCCTGTGGTGTTATTTACTCAACCATCTAGACCATTTGCATTTGTACATATTAAACGCTGTATATAAAAACACTAGTATAGCATTAACTTTGTTTCAGTTTTACACAACTATTGGGTTTCGTTGTTCCAGTTCTTTCGTTTGTTCGTTTATTTTTATCAACGCGGGTTTGGTTGTGGGGATACAGAGCAGATGGCAGAATTTATGTATAAATAGCTGGGTCTGAAATGAGCTTCCCCTATTTCAAAGACCAGATTCTGCCCCTTTTCTGGACTGATGTTAATCCTATGTCGAAACGGCGCCTCTGAAGTTGTGCAAACTTGGCTTGTTGTTTTTTTTTAGCTCAGTCACAAATTCCACCCATTTCTATTTATTGCTGAAACATAAACAGTTAATCCTGTGTTGGAAGAGGCTGAAGTAAAAGATAAAAAAAAGTAACTACCGTCATATACAGTTCTCTTGGACGTATGTGCTGCTTTCTATTAACTAACCCTTTTTTGTCTAACCTGTTCATGATGTGAAATGTGACATATCAGGAAAAAAGGCGATTGAAAAGAAGTTGCTGGAAAGTTTTAAACTTTGTTGTAAATAGAATAGTAACACAGATATTGACAGTGTATAAAGGACATTCACATATTCATTTATAAACCCTTTATTGGTGCTGTGTACTAGTGTTGATGGGCAGGTGATGTTTTCTTGTGTAGACCGGCATTGTTGTTGCACCTGGAAGGTTATACAACATTCTGTTGATCTTGAGATGACACATGTATTTTTCTCGTTATTACCTTGATTTAAATACTCCATTAGAAGGAAGCTGTTGTGAATCTGAAAATAATAGATGGGTGACAGGCTTTGTTTCTTTCTTCTGCACATATTTTATTGTGCTGAAGCAGCTACTGTACTTGGTCTGACAGTGAAGTATTCACAGGCTTGTTGTTGAAGCTGTCAGCTGGGGTGTATTGGAGAGGGAAGGGACCCTGCAAATGAATGAGGCTTTGCCTGCCACACTGTCACACTGGTTGGATCCATGGCAGGAAAAATGAACAGTCCTTTGCATACACGCAGCACTAGCCCTCAGTTACAGTTTATTTATATGTCTTATATTCTGTACGGTTGCAGTGAGGGGACAACAGACACTACTTGTGCTTATACTTCGTCAGGAAGTGATGTATCTGTTAAAAAAAACAAACACGTTGCTCAAGAGAACTCAAATGTGGATACTATAGAGTTTTTTTGATGAAGGCAGCCCAAGAAGTAGTGATAAACACGGTTGTTGGTTGTTGGGGACATTCCTGGAATTTTTGTCTCGCGGAGCTCCGCTTTTGTAATAAAAGCACTAAACATAAATGTACTTTAAATGCATTTAAAAATGTGATTATAATTGTGAGTTATTATAATATTATTATTATTATTATAAAAATATTGCTTACTGTTCATGACAATAGCTAACAATTCTCATTATAAATTGATATTAAGGAGAGAGCCGGATAAAATCGAGTGGGGGCCGCATGTGACCTGCGGGCCACGAGTTTGAGACCTCTCCTTCTATGGTATCACAATACTTGGGTAAATTTTTTGGTAAGTGTTTGTTTTTATTGTTGCTAACGACAAAGAGTAAGCAGTAAATGCCAACACATGGCAGTGTCTCTGCAGATTAATAAGAACCCTTTTTAAGGATAATTGACATTCTCTCCATGACTATTGTTTTTCACAGGATGTAAAATAAAGTGATTTTTAGTGGGGTTTTTTTTTTTTTTTTTTCATTTTAGAGTTTGCAGTAATAGTGTGGCTCAGTTAATTTGGTGAGGATGAATGTGACATGAAATTTTCCATATCCTCCCATGCCAAGTATGAATTAACGTGAACATCTGAACAAATTATGTTGGAACCAAATATACGAAGAAATTCCCAACTCGCCGTAGTCTCCCGAATCCCCCATCTCCACCAATGCACGCGATATATTCTTCATGTATCCCCATTTTGACTGGGTGATATGTCTCTGCTTTGTCTCGCAGGATTTATTACTGCCATGTCAGCAGCCAAGGCACAATAATTTGTGCCGCTGGGAATGGGGGAATGGTGCAGATGTATGAAAAGAACCACAGTCTGTGGATCCCATCTCTCTGGGAGGATTTCCGTCCCGCTCAGTGGAGGTGGAGGGGCTTTAGCAGCTCCTCTTGACAGGGCTGTGTTCTCCTGACATTGATTCGCTGGCTGCCCATTCCTTTGATTAATCCCTCGGATTGGAGCTCTTCACTCATTGCACTTTCATCCCGTCTCGCATTTGCTCCCATTAGTGCACAGTTTCAAAGGTTCCACAGTAATTGAAAGGAATCCGGCGGGTATACTGTGGAAATATGCGTCATATGTTGCTCACTATTTCTCTGCGGACATCTATTTTTTTGCGAGGTGATGTAAATAATTACGCACATCTATTAGTGAAGGTTTATATTTGTACAAATCATAGATATAGCCAATTTGAGTTGGGCACATTGACACAAAATGATTGATGCCCTTGATAAATAGAAATAAATAAAAAGATCAAATAAAAATAAGTGCAGTGAAGCCACAGCTGCAGAGCGACCAAGTCACTAGTGGAACAGAGGATTCTAACAAGCTTTGCAGATGCAATATGAAAGTCATGCTCACCAGAGGATTTGTTATAGGAATGCTGACTTTGTACTGTCTAACCTGAACAGCTGTGTATATATGATGTCTGTCTTTTTTGAACATGGAATGTTATAAAACCTTATCTTACATACATACATCCAGAACATCCCACCTGCTCCCCGTGCAATATGTCCTCCTTTCCCTGAAGTTTCGTAAATAAGAAGCAAAGGAAAAAAACTGCTTTTATGTTTGGTCACGACTATCTCGGAGGATTCCGAGTGTCAGCGGCGTGCAAAATGCAGGGAAATTAAATGTCAGGAAGTATCACGTTAAGCTGATGAGTGCGGTCTCTTTTAGATGACCTCATCAACACCCCCATAAACACAGAGATTTAATTGTGTTAGTAAAGCTGTGGACTTAACCTCGAGGCACTCCAAGGGGGATGGTGTAGTTAAAAAATGACAAATGTAAAATTGCGTGTTGTTAAAACAATGCAAAATCATAATTTTCTGCCGCAAATGTGTTTTTAAAGGGTCATTTTCGCAATCTGAACTGTAAAGTCAATTATTCTGTTGTGCCTTAGTCAGTTTCTTGAAAAACACTGACTTCAGTTTTAGTGTTTTTATTTTTTTAGGTTATAGGTCACACTTTTATTTTGGAAATTCTGTGAAATAACTATCATCACAAATAGTTTTATTGCAGTGTTATGATGGATTATCAAGATATCATTTTAAGGTTATATCTAGGGCTGCAGATATGGAATATTTTTGTAATCGACAAAAATATTATTTTTCAATGAATAGAGAACGCAAAATTAAATATACATATATATTTTTTTATTCCGATTCTAGGAATAATCTGTAGAATACCAGATTACAAAAATATTCCATAGCTGCAGCTCTAATATGCTACATCAAGCACAAGTGCTGTGCAATAGGTTAACACGTGTTAACGTACAACACGTTTCCATGACGACTGACCGGAAGAAGACACGCATGACGTCATGTTTATGTGCCGCGACACCGGAGTCTAGGCACCGTTTACCACTTACCTCCGTTCGCAGCATTAGCTCGTTTTAGCGCCGAACTGCAGTCGAACTGGAGAGGACTGTTTATTATACGAAAAGAACAGCGATACAAATAACCAGCGTACCTGTCTACTGCGTATATGTGCCTCTGTTTTTGAAGTTTAGCGTTACTTTACAGACTAATTTTAACAATCCGTTACACGTGTCTTTTTCCGGTCAGTCGTCATGGAAACGCATCATGCGTTGACGTGTGTTAACGTTGACGCTGTTAAACGCCACTGGCTCTTTAACGTTTGACAGCACTAGCTAATATCAATGTTTACGTTAGCCCCTTTCTGACCAGACAAGATGCACAATGGCCCCAAGGTCAAAATATTTGAGAGTCGTACCATTTCTGTACAGGGGGGTTGAAAAATATTAGATATGTGCCTTTTAATGCTCAGGTAAGATAATCTACTGCTGGTGTTGAAGGTGTAAATGTTCTCATTCAGCTTTTCGTCCACAATTTATTCAACTTTCTTTCGTCACTGTGCACATTCTTACCATGAAGCACGACACACACCTCAGTCCATTTTCCCGTTTAATTGGAGCCATTATCTTCGCCCTGCCTTGCATCTTGTCGATGCGTTTAATTACATTCTAAAAACTGTAACTGTAACACAAGAGAATGGGATCAGAGGCGCACGCCGCTACAAATATGACCAGCATTGTTCTCAATAATGTCAAGGACTGTGAGAAGAGCTCCGCTCTAATTAGACGTCAATAGCCATTCAGACACATGAAAGAAGCTTTTCTATATATAACGCACGAACACAAGTTGGCTATAGTGCAGCAGTATTGAACTGCTCCAGCTTCACTTTGTGCAAAAAAGTGTCTTCAATCATCTGCAGTGCCTCTAATATTGACCTCTATGTTTTCCAGGTCCAACTGTTTTGAAGTGTTCACCTTGGATGGAGCCAACACCAATATTCTTCAATTTTGCACTGCAGCAGAAAGCACAGACTGGCTCCAAGCAATATCCTCAAATATCAGCGACTTGACACAAGAAAACGTAAGTCCATCATCAGACTTTGGCCACTTTCTTGTATAGTGAGTCTTTGTGAAAGGAGACGAGTAAAGCGGGGATTGTTGGGCGTTTCTCATCAGGAATATTTCTTGGCACGACATTAATGGAAATGCATGTGATTTTTCACATTTTCATGTTTTCGTTTTTTTACATCAGCACTCTCATTTGTCAAAGATTTAAATATAGCTGCAGTTGGCAGGACTCCTGGAGAAGTAGTAGATTGTTGATGTGCATGCGCGGGTTATTAAAATGGTCACGTTTTAGGATCCTCACTCTCTGTCCTGAGCTCGTCTCATCAAATGAGCACAGACAGATGCAGTTGTTTTATATGCGGCAGACAACCCAGGCCAATCTCTCCATCTCTGAAGCTCTTTGCTGATATTGACAGTTGATTTATTGCATTTATTGTCAGACTCTCTTCGAGACGCTTTCATTTTTATTTAATTATTTCGGATTTTGTACAGTGCAGCAAGTTATTGTTGCGGGAAAGGACCTCTATACTGTAACTAGCGATTAGTGATAGCCTCGTGATAGGGTTAGGGTCCAATATCTGGCAGTTATTTTAAATTAACTGAATGTTAACGATTTAAAATGAAGAAAAACAAAAGTTTTAATATGAAAGAAACACTGTAGGTGTACACGAGCACCAGATTTTGTGTTAAATTTGAAATATGAACATTTAAATTAAAGGTGCCATATGTAAGAATGTGGCCAAAAACGGTTACTACATTCAAATTCAAAATACCGAGGTCTTTTAGGTTTCGTTTTCTGACGTAACTGGCAACCCGTGGTTGCGCGGCAGCTGAGACTCTACTGACTGCCATAATGGTGACTGTGGTAGGTGGCGCCACATACCAAAACATGATTTCAAAACATAAACAGGATATGCAGTCTGCAAGTCTGCATTTATTTTAATGGAAATATTTTGTCTGTACTGTTGTTGGTGAGTTCAGTTTGTTATATGAACATTATTCCTGAGTCTCTGTGACACATTAGGAGGATTTTATGGCCAGTTGCTTTAAATTTATTACATAATGCACCTTGAACATTTGTTTGAGTTTTTGTCTGTGTCCCAAAACGGGCCAAAAATATGGCCAACTCTTTCCTCTCTGGTGACAAAGACAATGATTGGCCAGCTTCCTGCAACAGCGCGAGTGAAATTACCGTAATAACCACGTTTGCTTTGATCCCAGTCCCTAGCCCAGATAAATGTAAGGGTTGCGTCAGGAAGAGTCAAATATGCGGATTATCCACTGTGACGATCCCTAGAGAGGGAGAAGCTGAAATGAAAAAATCAATTAAAGTTATTTGTCCATAAAATGTCAGAAAATGTTGAAACATGTCAATTGTTTCCTACACCTCTGTCATAGGATTTCTTTGTTATATGAAGCAAAAAAACCCATCAATTCCCATTTAAGAAAAGGAAAAATCAAGAAAAACCTGTTTTAATAATTTAAAAAATTGATTAATCGATTATCAAAATAATTGACGATTAATTAAGCAGTTGATTAATAATCGATTCATTTTATAATCATCGCAGCCCTTAATATTTACTCACCAACAGTTGTTAATCTGTGTATTTAAAAAAAATATTTTTTAATGATTATGTCAACTGAGGGTTATAATTGTGATATATGAACTTGTTCACAAAAGTTTTTTTATGGAAGTACTGATCAGTATCATCAAAAGAACACCCTGCCTACCTTTATCCAACATAATAATGGTGTTACTTTTAGGCAGTACAAAATGTCATCCATTAATTCTAGGCTGTAAGCCTCGTGAAAACAAAAGAACAATCTTTTGCAAAGAAAACATTGACATGCGTAATAAATGTTTACTTGTCCTTACTATCCCTCATTGAGTCACACACTCGCTGATATGAAACAGACACAAGAAAACTCATAGCTAATTAATGACTGCTAAGTATTCATTCAGCACATGCACTTTCACTCCGTTTACCTCACTGATGATGCGAAGCATTGTGGATGCAGCGGCTGCACAGCTACCTTTTTTTTTTTTCTGAAAAAAAAAAATTCTATGATTAATTCATGCCTGCATCGCCTAATTATGGACACGGAGTGTGATTGCCAAATGGCCAATCAGGATGTTATTGTCTTCCCTCTTTATCGCAGATTGTGAACGCTTGTTTGTAATGACCTACGACCTTTAAACAGACTCTTCCCGCCACTCGTGTGCTTTTCAGCATCACGTGGCTCAGTGGAGGATTATTTCATGTTGTTTGATGTTCGTGTAAAATAGAGTGAGAATCCGGTGTATTGTTAGTGTCTAATAAGAGGGATTTCAGGTGATACGCTTACCTTCTGTCTGTGCCGGAGGTGAAACAAACGGCAGCTACTACCAGCTGAGTGTGATATGCTGACACTCCAGGGGAGCATTCAATTTCTTTATTTTCCCATACTTTAATGTTTTTGAAATACATTGAAACATTTTAATTTCTTCATAGGAAAAGTAAGAGAAAGAAAAAAACGTACCTACTGTATAGACAAACAGTGTCTCTCGAGTCTTGAGACGTAATAGACCTTTTTCACTGCAGATATGATATAAAAACGGAGGATTTTCCACTCCATATTTAAGAGCCAGAGTTGTGAAGCTTGCTCACACTAAATACTTGACACTATAATCTGTAGAAGCTGTGTTTCCCCTGACAAATTTCATTTAAAACCGTTTTCCCTGTGTTCTCTGGATGTGTTCCAATGTAGTGATTGAGAAATTGAAATCTAATGGCGGCCAAAGACTTTGACACAGTGCTGTGCTTTTCGTGAAACACAAAATGTTGACTTTGCCAGACAGCACACAATTAGAAACGGATGAAAGTTGAAAATTTCAAACTTGAACAGTCCTGCATCTTTAAACATTTCACAGCCTTCTCCATTTGTGCATGCTCTGGGTATCGCCACTAAATCATTTCTCAAATCAATTTGATTCTCATTCACGAGGTCTCAATTCAGTTTCCAATGTGATTCAACATTGATCAAGGATCTTTCAGTTAGAATACAAACTGTTGCTTTGACACAGTAAGAAATATCTAAGGAAGAAAAGTCTTTTGTCCAGCTCCTTTATCTTCAGAGTTTTTCACATCCAATATTGCTCTGAAAATTATATTTTGTATGTCATATGTCCCTATGTCGATGTGATTGGATTAGTGTCTGTCATAAAGTAAAGGAATTTTAACCCTTTAACACCGAGCGTATTGAAGACAACGCGTTCGTGCAAGTGCACTTTGCATTACCGTAATTACTCAAAGATTTGTTCTATCCGGAAGATTCCAAATGTTTGTGAAAGCTGAGAAGTTGCACGTCAAAGCCAATGTGTGGTTATTACGGTAATTTAATTTGTTTTGTTGCAGTGCCTTTGTCGCCAAAGTCTGGTTGTTCATGTCCAACTACAGTGTTTTTGGTATATAATACTGCAATAATACTTTTTGTTTTTCTTCATTCTAAATTGTTAATACACTATTTTAACATGCAGTAAATTGTAAATGTGCCAGATATTTAAAGTTATTCTGGGGAAAAAAAATTGTACAAGCATTTACTCACAGGACATTTTCTGGCCCTTTTATGGTAAAATTAAGCGAAAGCTCTCACTACATCTTAATCTAATTTCACTATACCAGTGTGTGAAGTTTGTGAGGAAGAGAAGGATGAGAGTAAATTATCTTATTGGGAATAAATCTGCCTCCTGTGAAAAGTCCGTTACTGGCTTTGCTCGACCTATTTACACCGCTGTATTTCAACGTTGGTGATAATGGTGTTACTTTGAGAGCTCAATATTTTCTCAGGTTCTACTTGGTATGAAATGTTTGAGAACCACTATTTTGGACATGGTGGCAGAATTGGTTAAAACATTAATCTGGAAGAATCTTAACAGCACGTTGTTGCCATCTACCACAAATTTAGATTTTGCTTTGTGTGCTTGGTTCACTTTAGGTCTTGCTTTTTCTAAGTTATTGTCTTAGCCACCAGGATGCAGCGTTGTTGAAAAACAACAACCCAAAAACTACTCAATTTATGGCACAAAGAAAATGTGTTGTCCACTCTGGAAACCGGCATCTTGCTGGCGTTGCATCTTTATGACAGTGACAAAACTATAAAACACCTGGGGAAAAAAAAAATTGAGACAAGAACACAGTCTGTTGCACTTCGTAAAGACAAACAAACCACATTAAATAATGCTCTGCACAACCACACAAATGTCATCAGTCTGAAAAGCACATGACAGACTCCCAAGTGTGTCAAGAGTCTGTTTAAAGGTTGTAGGCCATTAAAACAAACGATCCACTCTCGCATAAAGTGGGAAGACAATTACATCCTGATTGGCCATTTAGCAATCCCACTCCACATCCATAATTAGGTGATGCAGGCATGAATTAATTGCACGTTTTAAAAACGGCAGCTGTGCAGCCGACGAGCACGGGCACATTGTGCGTCTGCGTCTTCGCCGAAAAATGCCTTGCATTATTAGTGTGATAATCGGAGTGAAACAGGAGGAAATGAGAGAGGGATTGAGAGAGAAGTGTGCATGGTGAATGACTACTAAGCAGTCATTAATTAGCTATGAGACGGCCTGTTTCATATCTGCTCGGTGAGTGATTGTCGCCCGTGTGAGCGGTGACAACACATGACAAATGTGGAGTAACATCTATTCACTAACTACATAGTATTATATATCTTGTCGTAACAAATAAGAAGTCGCATAATATGTTGAAATAGGATGTGTGTGGGAAGCACTGCAAAGGAATCAATTAAAGGTGACATATTATGGAAAATCTACTTTTTAATAATTTAAATCCTAATATTTGGGACTCTGGAGGCCCTATCAGTCGGCAAAGTTTGAAAAAGATGACTCAATCATGTGTTTGTGGTCCTCAGTCTAAGAACAGGAGATGTTGACACGCGATGTTGACTTCCGCACTCATTGGGGCGTCACAATGTGCTAAATTCCTGGAATTGTTGTCTCGCGGGGCTCTGCTTTGTCTGTAAAACACGTGAGAGTGCTGGAAAGGTTTTATTCTTGGCTCCACAGTGCAGCACAGAGTCCTACACAAACTTCCAGCCTCAGAGGATTTATCTGTCCAGTGGATACATGTTATATATGACTGCAATGTGCCTGCTAGAGCCTGCAATTTATCACTTTTCCAAATGCTAACTGCGGTTAGCACCCAGTAGCCTCTGTGTGTGATGTAATTTCCTGTGCCTTAAGTTCCTTTTTTTTTAAGGTGGACCTAAAGAGATACTACTAAATGCAGCGTTTTGAACAGGGCTGTCACAGACATGTTCATTGTTATAATGATAATTTTTTGGGAAATTTTTGGGAAATCACTATAATCAGGAGGTATTCTAGTGATATCTAGTGTCTTTTCAGACTGACTTTAGTTTAGTGCTTGGCACGTTAATGCAGGTTTACACATGACACATTTCCATGACGTCTAACCAGAAAAAGAAGCGTGTAACGTCATGTTTACGTGCCACGGCTCCGTTAGCTGCGTTGGCTCCTTTAGCGCGGGATCAAATCGTGTTGTATGTGCTGTGGCCCCTGTACTAAAATGATTTTGACAGCCCTGCTTTAGAGTGTCTTCTTCCGGTCAGTCGTCATGGAAATGCGTCATGCGCTAACGTGCCCAGCACTACTTCTTTTACTTTTCATTGACAGTAGTTGGTCAATACTGCAACACTGTCAAACAATCTCCAATCACACAACAACAAATGATAGCGCAAGAGAGAGCTGGGAATAGGGTGTCATCGGTTTCCTAATTATCGTATTCTCTATCTGCAACGAAACACGAGGTCGGCATTTTGAGATTTTCCCACTCTAGGAGGCGTTTTCAAAAAATACCATTTCAGGTCCACTAAAACGCCTCTCTGGCAAAAAACAAAAACGATGCGTATTCACCTAAACTCAATGTGGACGGCCCCTGATTGTCTCACTAAGCACCTCACGCTGTCAGATTTCTCGATTCTCTCAGACCATTTCTTTCATGCATTGGGCAGAGTTAGCCTTAGGAGAGGGGGTATAGTTGCCCTTTAATCCTACAAATACAATATGTGTTTGGAATTATCCATCACAATATGACCTACATGAATTTTGTATTCATTCATTGCTGCAGAAGTCTATGGGATTGTTGTGTCCGTTTGTTAGGCAGCAGTTGCACGGAGGGAGATGTCAGCTTTTTTTTTTCCTCCACCTCAAAAAAAATCTTAAAATTCAACTTGTGTTGGAAACGCTGACCGTGCATTTGTGCTAACGGCACCACAGTTGTACAGGCAGAGCAGAAATGATTGGGCTCGAGTTTGCCTTTACGCTCCCAGATGCTGTCCTGCAGTTGCATACTCCCTCAGAATTGTGGTTTCATGCTGATGGTAATTGTCCACCCTACGTGCATGAAAAAATCACGTAACTTTGAACATGATCACACCATAAAATAAACTATGAAATATTGATTTATACTCTGTAGCGTGACACTTTTAAATGAGTTGAGTGGGGAGAAAAACACTCTCTCACACCTAAACAATGTTGTCATGTCATGGTCACTGCAGTGCATTATTTCCATTTTCCTCTCTTTATTGTTTCAACCTTCACACTGCGGTTGAAACAACTTACAGTATGTCTCTCTTGTGCTCCAAATTGACCTCTCAGTAAAGGTGAATTCAAACTCTCCAGCTCCACAAATATAATGACAATGTAATCAAACGTGAAAGCTGTCATAAAACAGCATAAGTAACACAGATATGGATATATATATAGTGTATATAGTATATTAGTAGTATAGTATATACATGACGACTGCCTAGAAAAAGACGTGACGTCAAGTTTGCGTGCCACGGCGCCGGATTCCAGGCACCGTTTACTCATTAGTTCCGTTAGCTGCGTTAGCACCCATAGCGCGCCTACAGTTGAACTGGAGCAGTCTGTTTTAATAAACGAGAAGAGCAGCGCTACAAATAACCAGCGTACCTGTGTACTGCATACCTGTGCCTCTTTTTTTAAAGTTTAGCATTGCTGTAGAGACTCATTTTAACAATCGGGAGTCACGTAAACATGACGTCACGTGCATGTTTTTCCGGTCAGTCGTCATGGGAAGCGTCATGCGTTAACGTGTGTTAAAGTTGACGCCGCTAATGCGTTAACGTCCCTAGCACTAATATAAATATTGTAAAATAAGCTGCCAGTGTTCAAGAGGATAGTTTGTCCAAAGACACATTGGAGCATAGCGTGACGATTATCAAAAGAAAACGTTTGATGAAGGTTAAATGTGGTGTTTAATCACATTTTTTCAAAGATTTGCTAAAAACTTGAAAGCTAATAAGCTGAGATACTGAGATAAGCACATTCTGCAAGAAGGTCACTTGATTTCAGTTGATTCCCAAATGCCTGCCCTTTTATTTCCATTGCACTCATTCACATCTTCCTTTTATCAACTCACCAACTTTTCCACCTCCCTCAAGTGTAAAAACCTTATTGTGATATTTCACATTTGTTTTTGAATTGGCTGTTTCCATTCGGCTGTTTTTGTTCGCAGCTGAAAAATGTGCATGAAAACAGGCGGATGAAAACACTGAGTGATTGTGGTTTTTATCTTTGTTTTCCTCTCAGATAAAGGTCATCAACAGTTGCTGCGCTTCGGATGATCAGGTATGTTGGTTGTCACACGCCCAGCACCACATACCTTTTTGATTATAATCAGTCAAATTATGTTCTGTGCTGACAGCTGTGATGTGACAGAGGAGTTAAAAAGGCCAAAATCTAAATGCTATGCTGCTGTAACACAAGATCTTTTTTTTTCTTTTTTGCACATGGAGCCTCCACCGAGATCAACATTTATTGTCAAAACATGTTTAGTTTGTCCATTGTGGACTATAGTAAAAAAAAATATGGTGGTCCAAAATGGCCTCCTCATTATTTTACATTTCAGCCATGGAAATTTTACACACTGGAAGTTCATTCAGATTAAAACCGGAAGTCTGCGAAAAGTTCTATTCTTGGCTCCACAGTGCAGCGCAGAGTTCTACACAAACTTCCAGCCTCAGAGGATTTATCTGTCCATTGGATGCATGTTATATATGACAGCAATGTGCCTGCTAGAGTCTGCAAATGATGAAGTTTTGTTTTGTTTTTTTAAGAGATACGACTAAACAGAGCGTTCTGAACTGGGATGTTATGGCAGGGTGATTGAACTGCTGTGGTGCTTCATCCTTATGGTATTTTGACCAAAGCATGTCACAGACATGTTCATTAGGACACCAGGGAACTAGTTTAACTTGGAGAAATAGGATATAATATGGTACCTTTTAATTTAGTTGTCTTCATATAACTTGCTTACTTTCATTTCAGTGACAAAATTCAATATGTTAATGATTAAAGTAAAAAAAAAAATCTATTTTTTTGACTGGACTGACAATTTTTTGTTTAAATTAACATTTTGAGGTCTCAATTGGATGCTTAATAATCCCCACCGAATTTGTCATTAGAACAACGATTAACAACCTCAAGCATCCACCGAAGTGAAGACCTTTAAGAAGAATTGCTCTGACACACTGAGCATACGCCCTCACATGCCCTATGTCTACAGTAATTCAACCTACACCTCTGCTGGAAATGCAGCTATTTTATAGCCCCTCTGAAGTGTATACCTGTGGCCACTCTGAACTGAATGTACGGGGCAATATGCCAGATAAGTACAATTAATCAAATCACTGAAGCACATTTTGGAACACATCTTTATCAGCAAAGCATCCATAGGCAGTTTATCTCTTGATGTAAAACAGCAGAATCACACTGGGTGGTGTTGCCGTGAAAGTGTTGAGAGCAGAACATTTAGACGGAGTAGAGAGCAGAGAACCATCCCAAGTCGGCGTGGTGTAGTGAGGGTATCTCAGTACAGCAGAGGACTGCAGCACCGCTCTACAGAGTGGGATGCTTTACAAATGTGTAATTGTAAAGCTGCATCGCTGTAGTTCTTGTTTAATTCATCCGTTTTGACAGTACACAGTTTTTTTTTTGCCTCTCAGGTTTTTCCCTGTTCTGTTGAGCAAGATCAGACAATGTGTATACATGTCATCCCGCCTCCTCTTTGCAGGTTGTTCACATGGGCTGGGCATGTCGAAGCCCAGCGGGCAACACTGCGGGTCGAACTGCAGCGTTCAAGTTCCTGGCGTTGAGAGGACCATATTTTTATATCTTCAGAAGTCCCCCGGTAATTACTCTTTTATCTTTGCCCCTTTTCACATCTCATCCACATTCTCCACTGAGCTATTCTTATTAAAATGGCTTTATGTAAAATCTCGGGCAATTCACGCTGAACTCTGTGACTTACACTTAAACATGTACAAAACATTTTTTTAGGTTCAGCTTCAGCGCAGTAGAGCTAGATTTGTTCCGGGCATTTATTAAAAAATGTTTTTGAACTGGAGATGTGTGAAGATGATGTTGTGCTGCTGCTCATTGATCTTTGATTGCTTCCTTTACTGACAACCCTTACTACGTCATGTATTTGAAACAAGTTGTCAGCCTTGGGGAAAAGCTTTATGCTTCGGTTATAATTAAATAAGAGAAAAGAGGTGTTCAGGCTGCACAGCAGTAAAAAAACAACACTGCACAATGGTTTTTTTTATTTTTATAATTGGATGATGCTGTATATTATATACTTCTACCAGTTGATTCTTACCTTTTGGCGTCACTATTTTTTAGTATTTTTTTATTAGTGGTTTTCCCCCTCGGCCATTTATAAATCTTTATATCTGGGTGCATCTTAATGGAAATACAAGAAAAATGCAGTCTGCCCTCATGCAACCATAGACTGAACTCAATTAAAACAATAGCAATGGCTTTAAGTGACTGTGAGACATTCAAACGCATTCAGGAAATCCCATCTGAGAAACGTGTTGAGATATTTCAAGACTTGACAGATGCTAAAACACTGCGTGACGGTACTGTTTCATCACCAGCTCATCGGCCTCATCAAAGCGGCAAAGTAATCAGCGCCTCATTAAAGTCATTTAAACACAAAACACAGTTGAAAGGTAGGTTTTTACCATAGCAAATGTATTAATGTTTCTGCACCGTAGCTTCTGATAGAAAATGTATATGCTGTATAGATATATATAATCACAAAAAAAGTTAGAAAAGTGTTTTGTTTGACAGGGATGGAAAGACCTCAGAGTTTGTAGGTATTGGATTTTAGTCTGACGCTCTGCTGTCACTTGTCAACACCTTTTGACAAAATTGTCATGGTTCACCATCTCTAATGAGAAGATTCTCAACAAAACTTTGGTGCTTTGGCTGTTTTTGTCCTCTGAATTTAAAAGGCTCTTTCAGGTTTTCAATCATGCTCCCTTGCTGCACGTTGAGGACACAACATTCCAGCCTGTTTCTGTGGCCTTTTTTTTTTTTTTTTTGAAAAGTGTTTTCTATCAGACTTTGTGAGGTTTTCTGAACTGTAGTATCTTGAGGAATGATCAAACGGGACCTTTCTCCATGTCTTGTGGTGACAGCAGAGACTGCAGTACTTTTTATCTTTCAACTTTCACATCAACAGCAGTTTGAGAATTTGGTAAATGCTCTTACTTTTTTGCTGTTGAGTTTCATATCATAGTAACTGGAGTTACTGTCTGCTGACGGGGCTCCATCTCACCGCTGATTGGTTATGGCGAGAAGAGCGAGGTCAATTATCCATAACTTCTCATGTCATTTGTTTGCATGATGGATTTTTACCAAACAAACCATAAAGTTTAGCTCACAAGTATATGCTATTAATTCTGTCATGGCCTTCTGTTCCTTGTATTTTATTTGCACACGATAAGCCTAGAGTCACACGGTTGGTGTAGTAGTAAGAATTTCAAGACCCGTGTGTGCATGGGTTTTCATCTGGGTTCTCTGGTTTCCTCCCATGGTCCAAAAACATGCACTAATGGGGATTAGGTACATTGGACTCTCTAAATTGACCATAGGTGTGAATATGAGAGTGAATGGTTGTTTGTCTCTATATGTGGCCCAGTGATGGACTGGCGAACTGTCCAGGCTCCTCTCACCTTATGTCAGCTGAGATTGGCACAGCACCCCTCTGGAGGATAAAGAGGTAGAAGATGGATGGATGGATGGATTATAGGACTAGTTTTAATAGAATACACCTACTTATTATGAACCTGTAAAGCCATTTTATGGCAATGAAAGTAAAGGTTCAATAGTGCATGCTGAGATGACCTGATTGGATGGGATATATGGAAACACAATTTTTGATCGCTATACTTTTGGCAGCAGCCCCCCTTTCACATAATTGGTCATTTGGATTCAAACCAACATGTTCCCGTAACTGTGATGTGGAGTTGGTCTTTGATATTAGCACGATGGATGAGTAAATTGCAGTCTTGTTAAAAAGTCAAGCACCTAACTTGTGTTTAACAGACGGTGGCACTGAAGCTCCATTAGCCTCAATCATGTTCAATTAAACAATAATAACGGAACAATTGTAGCCAGATGACATCATTTAAAGAGTGTCGGTTGGACAAAGATGGGGAAACAAATCTATGAGTGATGGAAAAAATGACTTTTCTGCCTCATCTAGCAGTTTTATGAAGTAAAATGTAAATTGCACTTAATTGTAATCAGACTATAAGGGGTAATTACGACTGTACAATGAAGAAATAGTCCAGCACTTAACTCGGCTATAATAAGACTTCCTAAGTTACCTCTATATTCTCTGTACATACGGTATATGAGAGTGTCTGTGAAGGTTCTCAGTCATCCTCCTCTTCAGAGCTGAAAAAGCTTCTTGGATGAGAGGTGAAACGTCTTCAACTAACCCCAACCAAGTCCTGTCGCCTACAGCTAACCACAGACGATGTATACTGACAACAGTCTTGTCATTTCACACCCAGTATATTTCCCAAAATATCAAACTCAAGCCTTTAGCATGAGCCTGAGCATTTTCCTTACTAGCTCAGCAACACAGATCTGAGAGGGCTGGAGAGCTGCCAGCGCGCTGTTGCCTGGAGGATTCTGCCAACCTTTCCCTTTGATGGGCGACTGACACCAGAGCCTCTTTGGTTGGAATTGAAGCCCTTCATCTGGCCAGAATAATGTGGACGCAGTGCTCAACTTGCATAAATGCAATGATGGTAAACATGAATTTACATGCCTGCTGGAGATCA
This sequence comes from Microchirus variegatus, assembly GCF_963457635.1. Taxonomy (NCBI): domain Eukaryota; kingdom Metazoa; phylum Chordata; class Actinopteri; order Pleuronectiformes; family Soleidae; genus Microchirus; species Microchirus variegatus. The sequence continues at coordinate 11,829,140 of NC_139822.1, read as the reverse complement.
GTGCATTTGTTGTGCGTCTCGTCCAGGCTGCTCAAATCTTCAGTACAGGCCAGCGCAAAAAAAGATTTTGGCTCAATCCCAGCGCAACACTTAGGGCACTTTCACACCTATAGTTGGATTGCTTTGGTCTGCATCAGTCAGAAAAATGTTACAATGTAGCAAACAGACATGGGTATGGTTTGCTTTCACATATGCATAGTTCTAAACTAACCAAAATAGACCATGATGGACCATCGGCACAGGAACTAACCCCCGATTACCATCGGGCGCGTCACCGCCGCGGAACGCAAGCGCCGGAGTCACCGGAGCTGATCGCTGCCACTCTAATCAATGTGAGCATTTCCACTGGACACGCCACGGCTTCTTGTGTGAATACGGCTGACTCGCAAGGCTGCGCTACACAGCCGTAGCGCCCAGTGGGGATTGAAGCTTGGCTGAGAGCGGCGCAAAAACCGCGCCTCTGAGGTTCGGAGGCGCTGATGCGGCCAGTTAAAATCGGGGGTTATCCCGCATCTCATACCCATAATACATTAAACTAGACCGTTTCGTCCCGTTTGGTTACTTTCACACCAGAGGAACCACCATACCAAAGTAGGGACCGGTTGATTTGGTGCGCACCAAAGGACTGAGATTACATTCACACTTACGCAAACGAACCCGAGTGAAAGCATGCTTAGTCTTCCTACCTCCTCCACTTTGTGAGTTCTCATGTAGGCGCAGGGTGTCCTAATACTTGTCGAAGTTGTCAACTGGCCGATGAGATGGAGGTTTTCAGGGTCACACTTCAAATGAAGGGCTATGAGATATTTCCCCGATTGACCAAATCCAAGAAAGCTAATGTAACTATCATAAAGATATCGTTGGTTAGCATGTTGTTACGCTAACCACAAAAACATTTGTTTGCAGTCTCTTGTCTGTGAACTGGTCCGCTTTTGTTGTGGTGTGTGTTGAAGACGTTGTCAGACATGTCAGTCAATGAATCAATCAATCAAACTTCACAACCGTTTCAGCTTTCATGGCTGTCATTATGGATTGAAAAGAGCAACGGAGAAGGGGTGAGGAAAAGATATAAAAAGTAAAGAATAGAAGGACGTGAAGAGGAAAGGAAGTGAGGAAATACTATCAAGGAACTCTCAAACAGCCACAAGGGAAATCACTGGAGACTAAAATGCTAATGGTTGATCTAAACAGGAGGTAAAAGAAGGTCAAATAGAATTAAAAACATTACAGATAAATATTGATGAAACCGACAAATAAAAATAAGCTTAAAGTACACAAAAGGGTCGAATAAAAACAATTTGTGTCGGACCGTAAAATGAAATAAAGGACTGCAAATGAGAAATAAAACTAAATGCCAGGATAAAAAGGTAGTTTGTTTTAAGTTGCCCTCAAATGTCTGTGCTTAATTAGTGCATAATAATTCCCTATATGGCAATATAACAGCAGCTAACTGTGACTGTTTTTTTTGCTATGGCATTTTGAATCCCTGGCAGAAAAATGTTATTCTTCTGCGTATTTTATGATGTTTCAAGTTTTTCTGATTTCGTATCGGGCCATATTTTAACCATTACCTATTGTATCTTCATTAAAAGGATAGGCGAAGCAGGAAGGCGTTAAAATGAGAAATGGGACTGGGCCTTTTTTGAACGGCACATCCCTTCCTACATCGCTGCTGTGTGTCAGTGTACAGTCAGGCTGTTTGTTTCCATGGCACAGACAAGAGATCTGTCCTTGTCAAAGCTGAGACTCCAACTGGGCGTTGTTGATACCATCAGACAGGCCCGTGTTGTTATTAAGCTCTGCTTGGGGTGTTACCAGAGCAAAAAGAGCGCTATCACTGTTGGAGGGTTTTCAGCAGCAATCAAGGTGATGTATGGATTTTCTATAGGGGATGCCAGTCATCAATAATCTATACAACAGATGGCAATTTCTTCCAAAGTATTTGTAATATAACTACAGCTAGGGGTGATTTGCATTCTAAATCATCAGACAAAACTACTGAAAAAACATTCATGCATTTATACAAACTATATTTGGTCCAGGATTTGTCTGAACGCCGCAGGAAATGCCACTGATGTTTCCCTGGCAAAGAACATGCCACAGGCAAAGAGTGTGAGGATATTTCTGATGTAGAGTCAAAAGTTTGAAGTCGAGACAAACTATATATAAAAAAAAAAATCCCTTTGTGAGCGCTGTAACTGAAAAAGAGAATATAACTGGAGCCGAGAAGCAGGTTAGAATGCTGCAACGAGCTGCTGCTGAATACAGAGCAGCTGCAGAAATGATTATTATGTCGATGGAGAGCGATCAATCGGGATCAACAAGTCGCGTAAATGAGGCGCTGGTGACACAAATCATAAGTAGTGATTTGGATGGATTGCTTCAAACATGATGGATGTAGTATAATGTGACTGGAATGAAGGCATTTTGCAGCTCTGGGTATAGTTAAATAAGAGACCTGTTCTCTCTGGGTTTTTTTGTTTGTTTCTGTTTTTAAATACACGTCAGCAACTGTGACAGTGTATATGAGATTGATTGTTTATGTCAAATAATGAACGTTACAAGAGGTGGACAGAATAATTTATTTCATCATCACCTGCATCAGCATGTTATTTTTTTTTTACACTCAAAAAAAATATAAACGCATGAAGAAAAACAGAGTAACTATCCAAAAATAACAGTACAACTTTATCAATAAAGTGGCTTTAATTTGCGAGCATTAGGATCAATTTCAAAACAAAAGTCCTGGAGTAATGACAGGAAGAACACAATGGGGGTCGATGATCCAAGTTCACAAACTTCAATAACGTGTGTGTCCACCATTAGCCTCACGCAGATCAGTACACCCGCAACGCATGGACATCACCAGGTCGTCGATCGTGGCCTGGGGGATGTAGTCCCATTCCTCCTGCAGAGCCACTTGAAGTTGGCGCCCGTTCTGGGGAACTGGAACCCGGCTCGCTGTCATTCCAGTCGCTCAACCCAGCACTCAGCATGCTAATGGAACGCTCCCTCATGATTTGTGACATCTGTGGCATATTGACAAGTGATAAAAGTCCACATTTTGGTGTGCCCTTGTATTGACCAGACCATAAGGAGTGTCTGTGTACTGGTCACGCATATTGACCACCACTCTGCCATGCTCCATGACTCTCGTGAGTTGAAATACTCAATCTAAGATTGTAGTCAATAGGAGTGGCCAAGTGACACTGGACTACTGGGTTTGAGCAAAACAAATCATTCCATAAACAAATGCATCAAGAAACTGAGCAAATGTCATGACGTTCTATTTTTGTTTACCATTTCAAGTTTATGCATTTATATTTTTGTTGAGTATAATATAATGAGTGAATTGCTGTGCAGACGACAAGTGCAGACGAGACCCTAAATGTTGTTCAGTAAATGTTAACACCTTATATCTTATGCAACATAAAAAACAGAGCAGGTCTGCAGAGGTGGGAGTGTTCCAAATAATATTTGTGTGTAAGAGGATATGTGAGGTAATTTCTAAATGAGTATTTCTCTCTTGGAGCTAATCTTTTTTTTTTCTTGTGCATTTCTGTGCCTGTGACACCTCTGAGATCCTGTAGCCGTAGTGTAAGTGTTCCTGAATTGATGTAAATATTCTACCTGTGCAGAGTGCAGCTGGAATAATCCATTTCACCCTGTGACACTGGCAGTCATCCAAGCGTCGATACAACAAAGCTTACAGTGCCTGCCTTAATTTCGCTAGGATAAGAAGGTGCTGGCGTACAAGTTCAAAAAGAGCTTGCTGATGTGCCACCTCTTCATCTCACACTGGTTTCCTGTTCACTTCTCAGATCAGTGCTGCTGACTGGGGACACGCTGAAACAACGTATAACCTCTATGAGGTTCTTTTCAAGGTTCACAAGGTATGTTGCTGTGATGTACGTGAGGGCTTTTCAAAATGTGATAATCTCATTGTAGTGATCCTGATGGGAAAAAATTAGGATAACACTTAATTGTTCTAGCACTGCTTGGCTGTTGATTGACTAACGTTTTCCACTACTTCAGTCATAGGACGACTATACAAAACTGCTGTGACTTCATTTTATAGGCGACACAAACTAGTGACAGTCAAAGCAGTTGTTTTCAGTGTAGTGAATCAATAGAATCCGTTCATTAAAAAGATTTGTTGACCGAATCGTTCTCTACTTCCCGCATCCGTCTGACACAGTCACTGAACTGAAACACGGCTGAACTGCTTGCGATTCGGCTCACGATTACCGGCTTTTGGCAGCGCTTTCGCTAAACACACCAGATTTTAGAAGTGTCTTTGCTGAATGTTAGAGATCAACACGTTTTCGCGATATTTTAGTCTTTTTAACTGATTTCGATTCTTGTGTTGGACCTTGTGCTCATGACTCTTCCATCGACGAGATTCTCCGACCAATCAGTGGCTGGCACCCTGTTGACGTCACAGAAGGTAATATAAAAAGCATCAGGTGCCAGTTATTATCCCTAATGGAGAAGTAGAGTCAAGCTCAGCCGAGTAGTGCTAGAACTGGAAAAGTGGCTGGAAAAAGGTTTACGACTTCGAAGTCATAAACCTTTCTGTACCACCTACTGAATTGACTCAACTCAACATTTAAAGGTCCAGTGTGTGACATCTAATTGCGAGACTGCACGTTGCAACAAACAAAGGAATTGTTTGCTCACCCCCTCCCTGCCTCCTAAGAATGTCAGGGAACTTTACCAGAGAGGCTGTAAACACTCTCTGCACTCTCCCATTCTCTTTTCTTCCATTTCATCACTTTCTCCTTATTTGTTGGTTTATGCATTGGGTTTATGTTTCTGTAGAAATCTATCAAAGAAAAAGGCTCCAAAAACCTAACCTATTTTATTTTTAAGCAATGACACTCTTAGACATACTTACTAATGGGTAGTATATATACAATTTCTGCCAATAACTCCTAAATAATGTACTCGGGACCTTTAAAAAGTACTGTAAAGGGACAGCAGAACATTCCTCCCCAACATGTAATGATAAAATATTTTTTTTTCCAGCTGTGGATGACGGAGGACTGCTGGCTCCAGGCGAGGCTCTACTTGGGGCTGGAGCACTCTCCAGAGCAGCAGGACCACGAGTGTCTGTGCTTCAGCATCCTGGTGGGCCACGGCCAGAGCCACACCTTCAGGGTTGAGCTGGCCACGGACTTGGCCGCTTGGGAGAAGACCTTCCAAAGAGCTGTGTTCTTGGAAGTACAGCGAATAAGAGTGAGTAATCCGACAGTACAGTATGTGGCACATTTCTCCGTTGGGATTAAACGAGTCCTTGAGTTGAGAGAGCCACTCACGGCAACTTTTCCTAACCTCAAAGTGGCTGCATGAAGCATCTGATGTTTAAGTGAAGGCCGTTGCACTTTGTGTGCATTTTTAGTTTCTTATATGATAACTACTGTCAACAGCCTTAAGCAAAAGCTACAGCATATATTAAGCAGAAAACCAAGTCTCCAAATAGAAGATTATAAACATTTATGTGCCATAGATATACTTAATTTCACTGCTGGTGTTCCCATTAGTGCAGAAGGCCTTTTTAATGAACATGTTTTGTACAAATACATACCAGCAGTATTCAATGAAACATACAGTATAATATAAATACTATGCAACACCACACACATTAGATACAACACAAGACATGAAAGCTCAGAGAAGATATTTAGTCATTTAGAATTGTAATAATGCAAAATATCAATGCTAAATTAGATTCAGCTTATTTCCAAAGTTTCTTTTTCAAACAAATCCTAAAAAGGCACTTTATTCTACTCCTGCACCAGCTTATTTAAATGCATATAGCTCATAGGAGCTTGTTCTCATTTTGGTCAATATTACTCCCTCCCCCCCCCCGCTACACATCCAGCACAATAGTTATGCATCAATACAAGTCTTTCGATTTTTCTGCAAAATATATGGGGATTTGTGGGAATAATATTCTGGTGTTACAAGAAACACTTTATTCTGTTTCCAACACCAATTCAAAGGAGACTGCTCTGCATGTCAAATACACCTGGTTTCACAGAGGTGCAGCCTGATTTCTAATGTTTGAAGCGCTGTCCAATTGTCTGCACAGTAATTACGATGGGATTCTTTAAAAAATAAAATGCATTTAAACTACACCGTCTGTCAAACACCTGTATTTTAAAGCAAGACAATTTCCAGTTTTCAGCAAAGTATCCCCTGATGATTTGAACAATCAGTCGACTTTCACCACGAGGCAGTGACACTGCCACTCACTGTACTTTATAGCACTGTAAAAGACCGTAAACGTGTTGTACTGGTCAAATTGGATTTTAATCACTTTTGTTCCTCCCTAACACCAATTTAATGCTTCAACGGTGAGAAGTGATTGCACTTGATGAAGCACACACTGTGCTCTTAGAGGACTTTATTTTCGGACACCACCCGCTTTGCCGTAAATGTAAACGCATTTAGCATGAGCAACGTAAAGAATTAGTCCTCACCTCAATGAGCCAATAAATTGCCTCTCAGACAAATATTATGTCACATGGAGAGTGGGTTGTCGAGCAGGTCTCATTAAAAGGCTTAAACATGAACAGTCACTAGAAAGGTTACACAGAGTTTTTGCCATCAAGTGTTAGAATTATGTTTCAATTTGTATTACTTTTCTCACTATTTTCTGTCCAATAAATGTTCAACTTCACCTCCTCATCTCCTAATGTTCATATAACAAACTGAACTCACCAACAACAGGACATCCAAAATATTTGCATAAAAAAATCTTTTGTAGACCGCAAAACATGTTCATGTTTTGAAATCATGTTTTGGCATGTGGCGCCAGCTACTGCCGTCTACCAATCATTACAGACAGTAGAGTCTCAGCTGCCAAGCAAAGCAGTATAAACCAGTTATGTCTGAGCTACAATGGCGGAGAAAACAAAACCTAAAAGACCTCGGTATTTTGAATTTGAGTGTAGTAACCGTTTTTGGCCACATTCTTACATATGGCGCCTTTAATCTTATCTATATGTACAGCCACACGTTGGATTTAACTCTGATGCAAAGTACAGCACAAACTAAATTTTATTGATGATTATGTTAATAGTTTTAAAATTTTGTGTGGAATCTAGTAAAGTCAATGGGATAAGGTATTAATTATTTAGAATAGATAATAATAGAATTTGAGTCTGTCTGATTACATGACATTATAAAAAAATATATTGTTAGTCCAACCAAAACCTGACTTTTAAATTAGATGTAAGAGTGTTAGTCTGACTGACTGAATTTGTACTAAATTATATTTCTCAGAGTTGGACGCACATAATGCAATTAGATATTGAAGGTGTTGAACTCCAGCTGACCTGGGGCGGTCTGTGCATGTGACATAGTTCCCACCCCCAGATCGTCCCTGGAAATAATAGAAGAAGACAACGGAGACAAAAACATGACAAAATACAGAATCTGACATTTTGAGTTGATAAATGGTATGAAGACTTGCTAACAACTCGCCACCAGTAAACCAGAAACCACCTATTTTAAACCCCAATTTATACACTGCCACCTGCTTGAGCCACATTTCCATTGGATTTGTTAACATTATGCAGTTTTGAGGAGGTTATTACCTGAGCAATCACTGATGTGATTATGGCTTGATTTGATTTTTGGCGTTTGAAACATTTAGATTGACGGTCCTGCAATTATGGCTGCAGCTCCTCATACAATCAGTCATATTTAGCCATGACGACAAAGCACTATAACTGTACTGCGCCTGAGGTAAATTTACTGGAGCAGAGTTTTTCATGCTGTTGCTTAAATTGTCTCAGTTGAGACTTTAAGTGGAACTGAAGTGAATGCTGCACAAAAGAAAAACTATTTTCTTACTTCTTGGTCGTTTTGCACTACATTATCTATGTATAAAAAAGTTGTTTTGTTTGCAAGTTGTGGGCAATTAATGTATGTTGTGATGTTTAACAAGAAATCCACTCTTACTCCAATCTGTCACTCATTTTCTGTACCTCTAGAGAATCACATTAAATATAATGTGAATAGTTTGAATATTTCAAGTATTGCACTCTATTATTCCAATATTCAGCGGTATCTGTATCAAGTGTCAGATTGAGGTGAAGCATTTTCTGAATAACGCGGGGAGGCCTTGACCAATTCTGCTTGATTCGCCCCTCATTACCTTTTCCATCCAAGCAATCTTACTAAACTGAGACAAAGATCAAAAGAGCACGGCTGAGCACAGATATTTGGTTCTTTGCTTAGAGCACTTCTGTATTCATTCCTTCTTTTATGTGTCTCTAGTAACATCACCTTCTTAGTGGGAGGTATAAAAGCCTCCCCGTAGCCATAATTACACAAAATACTCAGGAATTAAAAGAGTATGCCGCATGTCAGGTTAGGCTCTTCACAGAATGGCCACCCCCATTCCACATTCCCATCCTTTCACCACTCAAGTGCAACCAACCAATCATTAAGCCTGAAACTCAAAGGGCTCTGGTGCTCAGTAACCTTAATTAGGAACATTTATTAATAGTACAAAGCAAAGAACCTGACATAAGATATTTGAATCGCTGTGAGATATTTGAATCACTTAAAATATTTAATCACATCTAAACCAAAATGGGGACCAGATATATTCAACGATGTCCTGTTTCTCCACTTGTATTCAAGATAGAAAACAGCATATCTGACTTAAAGAGCATATATAAGCCTTTTATGATTGCAGGGCACACGTGTGGTCACTCAAAGTTTAGAATCATAATTTCCCTGAACTTATTTAAAGTGAATTCTGCACAGTCTGCACACACATAACATAATCCCCAAAGATTAAAACTTCAGGGTGTAACTTCTGTCGCCAAAGCACTGCTCTCCTAGTTACTAGATGGTGTCATGTCGGACTTGCAAAAACAATAACTTCTCTATCATAGTGAACTCACACTGCAACAAAGGCCACACTAGAAGAAAGTATTCTTACAAGATTTAAATATTCTCATTTTAAGAAAATGGATCGGCCAGTGATTTTGCTTGGCTAAAATACATTCAAAACCAAGAAAAAATTTAAGAAATCTTATCATAAGCAAAGTGAGCCTTCTTTTCCTTGATTAAGTTGGTTTTAATTTAGAATTAGGGTTACAATTTCTCATATTTGCACCCACACCAACCCTGTCATAGTGAATTTTACTTCTGTGTTTTGCATATACTTAAGTAGTTGTAGTAGTTAAAATATCCATCTTCTACTGCTTTTTCCTCCTCATGATAGTTGAGGGGGCTGCTGGTGCCAATCCCAGCTGACATAGGGTGAAAGGCGGGGTACATCAGTCCATCACAGGGGCTACATGGAGACAAACAACCATTCACACTCTCACCTATGGTCGATTTAGAGTGTCCAATTTACCTACATCCCCAAATCTATATGTTTTTGATCTGTATGTGGAAACCAGAGAACCCGGGGATAACCCATGCACACATGAGGAGAACATGCAATCGAACGGGAGTACTAACCACTACACCAACTCTGTGGCCTGCTTGAAGTAACCTGCAATATTAAACATAGTTATTTTTCTTAAGCTTTGGTTTTTGTAGTGCAAAATGTATTTGCCAAAATAATTTTTCATTTTAGACAAGGCCTTTCCAGTCCCCAAGGATCACAAGGCCGAAGTAATAATATATTGAAAAACCACCAGGGAGTGACTCAAACGTTTTCCTGAGGAGTTAATTATCTAATTTACTAGTTTCAGGTCTTCTTGAATAGCACATGTAAATTTTGTGAATTATGCACGCATGTAGAAGAAAATATACTAGTACTGGGCACGTGGTTAACGGCGTTAACGCACATTAATGCATGACACATTTCCATAACGATTGACTGGAAAAAGATGTGCGCTAACAAACAAACGTTGGACACTTACCTTTTAAACACAGATCAGAGAGAAAACTTGGGAATATGTCACTTAATCTCTTAATAGAGTGTAATTACACAGCGTTAACTTCACATCCAATTAAATAAAGCTTTGTCAATCCTGAAGCCAATTTTGTTTAATCCAAGTATATACAGTTGAGACATGCACTGACAAATGACCAGGAAGACGCAATCAAGAGCTGTTGAGCTATTAGCTTCTAAATATGCAGAAGTGTTTGATGATCAATGTCATGTTGTCAGCTTTTAGCCAGCTAATATGACTGAAGCCACTCACAATGTGACATTAATGTCAATTCAACTGCTTTGGAATCATTGTGATGGTTAAATGGTTTGTTGTGTGGAAATTTGGGGCCGTCTCCACTCACCCGACCTGTTATTGGAAAACCAGGCTTGCAAGATCAGGGCCGCTGACCTGGAGTCCGCAGGATCAGGAGATGTCGCAAGTTCTTTGGTCTCATGAGAGACAGAAAATTGCTTCATGGCGCTACCGACACTACCCTCTAGCCAGGTACCGCCGATAAGATCAAGGCAGCGATAGTGTTGTTTTAGATCGTCATGGCAGAAAAAGAAGCAGAGGAAGCCATTGCAGGTGGAAGCAAGGAAGAGGAAATAACTGTCTGACTGAGCGAGGGGCCACACACAAGTAAACTGGCCTTTATCAAATGGTGAGATGGCCAGGAGAGGGGAAGTGAGAAGGGAGCATCAGCGGTGAGTTTTTGCAACAGTGAGGATAAAGAGGTAGACAATGGATGATGAATATTTACAGTAGTGGCATAAAAATATGTACTCTGAAATTGTTGGGGGGGCTCTGTAGAGAAATAGGCTTCAAAAGTGACCAGACTTGCAATGTTCCACTTTAGGGTTTTGATTTCCAAATGTGCCTAAATCTGACCTCTGAAATGATGTACGTGTGTAAATGCTGATAACGTTAAAAATAAAGACAGACTCCTACAATAAAACATTGGAGTGGATATTTAATGAGAGCAGTCTCTAAGTGACTCTTGAGTGCAGAGTTGAGGCTGTATGGGCAGTTTCCCCCATCAGATAAGAGCAAAGAGGATAATGTTGCATTTTTCTAGTCTTTAATGATGCACATTTGGGTCGCTGTCATTTGGAAACCAAATGTAAGTGATGTCGGTTTTACAGAAAGGTTTGCCTGTGATTTCTCTTTTCTCCAACCAATTAGGCCAGCCTCCTGTGGTTTTTGAGTAAAATTCAGCACAGTCCAGTGTAACTGGACCAGTAAACTGACTGGATGTGTGCGCTACATAAATACTGCTGAGGATAGGAAAGCAGGAAGTATTGTGAGGGAAAAATGCTCAGCCGGCACTTTTGTAAGAAGTCTTATCACTTTTTTCATCCTGCTAAAATGACAACAAATAATCTATATATAGTGGCTACATGGCGGAGAAGGGTCCAGCCCCCTCCGTGACCCTGCACCTCTTCCAACACTAAAATCCAGGTCATCATCCAAATCAAATTTTATCTGTTCTTAGACTTGATTATTTTCATAATTTTCCCGGCATTATTTATTAAGAACTTTGTGAAAGTATATTAAAACAGTATGTGTTGCAGTGTTAAAGAATAAAGGTTTCCACTTTATTAGTCATATCTGCTCCAAAGGTTAATTGCCGACATGAATTTGTTTAATTGTACAGTTGGCAGGATTTTTTTTGTGCGTTACTTATCATTAATTTTATAACAACTTTTCAGCATAATGCAAATTAAGTGACTTAATGTATAATGACACAGGAAAACTCAATGTCTGATGAGAGGAACTCAGAGAACCTTGATCCACAAAATGTGAGAGTTATTAATCAACTTTGCTGGCGCCTACTGTAAATCCACCGCTAAAGGAAAGAGGTAATAATTTTAAGTGGTTAAATATAAAACTGTAAAAACCATGTGTAAAGTAATGGATGTTGAGCCCTATTCAGACAGGATTATTTTTAAATGGAGAGGTGGGGGTAAAGTGATTATTACTAGAACTCAGTGATTTCAGTCCTGCACGAATGCGCGATGTCGGTTATCGTTACAGCGACTTTCACCTTGGGTAAAAAGATCTGAATAAATGACCCCAGGTAATAATAATCCTGTAATATTCTGTCCCGTCCTGTTTCACAAGTAGTTTCCATGGATTTCCTTCCTGGACTAGTTTTATGTTTTGTCATTTGTCTTTCTGTCCATTTTACCCATCCCACTTATGTTAGTTTTCCTAAGATTTCTTATCCCATGCCAATTGGCATTAATAATACAGATGTCCTGTGGTAAAATTGCATTACTCCACCTACCCATGTAAAACTAATCCTGTCGGAATAGTGCTTAAAATTCATGATCTGAGAGCAGTGAAAGCTCGAGCACAGCTTGACAAGCCTACTGCTTGATTAACTGCAGCATTTATATCAATGCGACACGGTCACATCACATCATCAAAAATGACTGATGAATTGTAGGCAAAGGCTGGAAGGTCAGCTATAGCTTTCAGAGACAATAACCAACTGCTGCCACAAGTGGGCAGTAAATTAAAAAAAATAACAAGCACAGGCAACTTTAGAACCCTTGGTGACAAAATGCCAAGATCATGTTGAAGGGAGATTTTGCAGCGTCTACTCTGCACCACTGTCACTCAATATGAAGCTGATATCACACTAGCCCTGTCAGATTAGTTTAAAATCATGATGTGTGATCTGAGAGGGATCTATCATCACAATATTATAGTCATGCTACTGTAAGAACTGTTGTGTTTCGTTATCTTGAAATGAGCCCCTTGTGTTACACAGGGACATGTACAGTAGCCTGAAATGAACATATTTAAATGGATCTGTTTATGTTTCTATGCCACCTAGAGGCCACCATAGATTGCTCCCAAATGCCACTAACGTGACTGTACCGCAGTCTGAACTCTACTGCCACCAGTGAGCACAAGATGCACACTGATTAGGTAATGACATTAAATTAATTTAAATGTCATTTATTATGTATTTGTCCCCACTGGGGGGCAGTGCAGGCTCATAGAGCATTCATACAAGACGCCGAAGAACACTTAAGAAACTACAGCACAAACAAGCAGTCATCAAAGTAAACTGCATACTAGTGTGTGCAACTTCATTCATATTGGAGACATTATCGACAATGCATTGCCTAGCCCTTAACTCGAACTTTAACCTTTACAAATTGGTGCCTAACCTAAAACCAGGTCTTAACCTCCAAAAATCCCTTTAAAGGTGTGAGGACCAGCCAAAATATGTCTTAATTTTGCCAAAATGTCCTCACTCCATATGGTTTATGCAATTGTTGGTACTCACAAAGCCACACAATTAATACAATAACACACACACACACACACACACACACACACACACACACACACACACACACACACACACACACACACACACACACACACACACAGGAGTCTGTGTTGAGGTGGGAACCAGTCATTTAATGATCTAATATGAGCTGATTCCATTTCTTCACAAACCACAACTCACTAACTACTTGTCAGTCATTGCTTGTGTAAACAGTGGGTGTTTACACTGAGGTGTATGGGAACATGAATAATGTCATCTTTTCGATTTTTGGGTGAAAGTCAGACCCCGAGTCACAGCATGATCTGTTTATTCATCTGCATTTAAAAATGGCTAAACGCATAAATAATCTTGCATACAGCCACTTTAATGCCCAGTACTGTAAAAGTTTGGCTGACATCCAACGAGAAGGTTTGGACTGTAAAAGTTTTACAGTGGTGCAGTGGTATGCACAGGGTGTGTTCACTGTTGAGTGACTGTTGGCTGAGTTTAGAGATGCCAGTGAAGACGCTTTACACCTTTTTTTTTTTTATTATTGTATTTGTATTGAGATTTTTAGTATCCCATTAATTGCAATGCCAACAGCTAACCATTAATTCAGTTGGCACATATTCTCGTACCTTACCAGGTTGGACAGGTGCCTCACCCTCTCCCTATTTGCACTCTTTTGGCGATGGTAGTTCAGTAGTAGAGTGAGTAGCGTTTGAACTGGAATAGTGTGAGTTGATTCCTTGGCTCTGCTTGTCTACATTCCAATGTGTCCTCGGGCAAGACACTTAACCCTATGTTCCTTGCAGCGCGCGTTAGGGAATGAAAGATGTGTGAGAGAAAATGCACTGCACATAGATGCGCTGTATGAAAGTGTGTGTGTGTCCGAATGGGTTTGAATGGGTGAATGGCAAAACTGTAGTTAAAGCAGCTTTAAGTGGCCATTAAGACTAGAAAAGCTATATAAATACAGACCATTCACACGATCTCACTCACTGGTGTTTCACAATGAAATGTCCTTCATTTCTCATACAAGAGTTGAAACTATTTCAATTTGAACGACTAACACGAGCAACATCAATTCCTGGTGTTCATGGCTTCATGAATCCTGAGAAGATGCATCACCTAATCACATCTTTACATTGACTTTAACCTAACAGACTGTTGCACGTACGGTCTGTTTAGATCACATGTGTAAAACTCAAGGCCCGGGGGCCAGATGTGGCCCGCCACGTCATTGTATGTGGCCCGCGAGTGATTAATTGGTCTTAATTGTGTTAAAATAGGTCTATGCTGCTTCAAGGTGTGCGTTGACCATAAACTACATTTCCCACAATGCATGCCGATTGTGTTACACTCTTAGAAATAAAAGTGCTAAGTAGAACCATATAAGGTTCTTCGGCCTGTCCTCATAGGAGAACCCTTTTTGGCTCCAGGTAGAACCTTTTATATAAAGGTTCCACCTGAAACTATTTTGGACACTGATGTGGCCCTCAGTGAAAATGAGTTTATCCTGTCAAACTTGAATTTTTCACCAGACAAAAGTATGCGCTCTTTAATGAAGCTTGGGTATTTCCAAGAAATTACTTTTTCATAACTATAATACAGCTGTGTGAAATCTTTATCCCCTTTTTTTTTTTTTTCTTGAAGGTCAGGGTTTTAAATGTTTTTTCTTTTTCCTTTGTACTTGATCAGTTGGCTTTCATTAGGTGTGGATGGTGTGAATGAACAATTAAAAGGATAAGGGATTAGAATTTAGAACTGCTTCTTTCACACCTGTCCTCTGTTTTATTTAATACCTCACATGTTTACTGCTGTCGGAAGTTGCTCTGGAGATTTCCGTGCACTGCATGTTGCTAATTCTTACAGAAAAGTCCCTTCCAATTAGTGAAATGTAGTCACTGCTCACTATGTCACAACACAGTGTTGACAGCAAGACAGCCTGCCACCGTTTTCTTTTTTCATCCTCGTCACAGCTGAATTCACGACGCCACTGAAGAGAAGCAGTTTGAAGCCCTAAGTAAAAGGAGTGCACAGTCCCATGCCATATTCTCTGCACACACTTCACTCTATAATTAAAAGCATTCAGTCCTCTGTTCTCTGAAGAGAAAGAGAAATTGAAAGTATAACAAACAGAAAATCAGAGTACACCTCTGTTATTTGTATTCCAATTGAATGAGTGACAAAAACAAGAAGCCATGTGGCAAGAAAAACATCCAAGGGGATTTTGTTCCACCGAGACCACAATGCTTAGGCATCAGTGCTCTCAAAAGACCTGCGGAGACGCATACATGTTGGAGTGACAGCGGCACAAGTCTGTGTTTTAAGATTTATGGCTTCCAAAATGGATTTCCTCTGTCATGTGTCTTGACATTATCAGGACTCATGCAGGACGAAGAAGCATATTTGCTCTTGTTATCAAGATTTTCCAAGCTTAACGTGCCCAAGTGGCATTTTAACAAGAGCTTTGCAAATATATAGTGTAGAACAAAGTGATATCTGTGCTTGTGCAGTGGTTAGCTTTCAAGCGTCACAGCACAAAGGGTCTTGGTTTGAATCTTGGTTTGACGGTGATGGAGTTGGTACGCTGGCTTCCTCCCAATGACTCCAAATTGACCAAAGGTGTGAAAGTGAGTGTAAATTGTTATTTGTTTCTGGCCCTGTGATAGGCTGGCAGCCTGTTCAGATTGTACCCCGCATCTCATTGAAGGTCAGCCAGGATTGGCTCCGACTCCCCCATGACCTTCAAAGGATGATTTTATAAATAATGCATGGATAAAAGGCTTCTTGTTGTGTTTTCCTAATCCTGTAGCAGTAAGAGGGAACAATTGAATAAATAATCAAATATCAATGGGAAAAAAAGCCCTTCATCATTCTTAATCTTAAGAAAAAGCAGCAGCTTTGTTTTTTTGTCTGTTAAATTCTATGATTGTTGACATTTGGATTGGAAGGATGTGACTGAAAGCTGATCTTACATATTCAGCAATGAGTTTAGCTCATACATGTTTTGGAATTGGAAAGCTTTAGTATCATATGTTGCCCATTTGCGCTTTCAAAATCATATAAACATAATATGAACAATCGAGCATGTCTTGCTATTGCTATAATATAGTTAGTGTAACACACACTTCATACTTGACTCTTAAACCTTCTTTTTAAAATGTGTTATTTTAAAATACACATTTCCTGTATGTTCCCTTAAAGTGATTGGGAATTAATCATACTGTGTAGGGTCATTATGGCATTGCTAAAACAACTAATCTGATTGTGCCTGAAAGACTTTAGCACGGTACTGTAACTAGAAATGAGAGATTGAAAGCATAAACTTGTGACGTTGTAAATCAACTGAAAAGTAGACTTCCATTCAAATTAGTTTAGTTGACAGCGACCATGTACAAAACTGGGTCTATACCAGAGTTAGCTAAATAGCTAATTTGCATATGTGGTCCCTGGACAGGGAGTTAGAAGACAATAAAACACAACCTAAACATTACAGACAATATCAGCAACAACAATATAGAGAGAAAACATCATACAAAACGCATAATATATTCGGTGTTCTTCATAAAAGATCAATGATCACATGATTGATTCTCTTTCAGCAAACAAATGTCTTAAGTTATTTTTTTAAAACCGCTAAGACGAGCACAGTCTCCAATATGGAGTGGGATTGACTTCCATTTTCCAGTTGCTTGGAATGAAAATGCTGATTGCCCAAAAGTGTTCTTCCTAAATTTGGTGGAGCAATCGCCTCTCATTGAGGCCCTGGATATCCTTACATTGTCCCTACAGAGTGACACACATTGCTCGTTGCAAAAAGATGTCAATTTGTCACCACCACTCAAGCAGTCACCCCCTGGTGGCTATTCAGTATATTGCTACTTCCGTTTTGACTTCAGCGAGGAAAACGGAGGACTGCGTCACTGTGCCTTGTTTTTTAATGTGAAATATGTTCACACAGTTAATTTCCATGGATAAATGTTACACTGTGACAGAGGAGGACAGATATGTTACTGGCTCTTGGCATAATCTGGATTGGAATACCGATAAACATTTCCAGGTGAGAACCACACCAGAAGCAAACCATTTTATACAACTGATTATTACATACTGTATACTCACAGTTTGTTAGGTACCACTTAATTAAAACGTATGGTTTAATTCAACTGTCCTGTTATAGATCTTCCTTCACAAAGGTTGTAATCTTAGCTTTTAGGGCAGAGGGCATCTAGACAATACAGCAGTGGTTTTAAATTCGACACTGATTTCTTATGTATGATTGTTAATTTGATCAATCTAATCACTAATAATCGGTATCAGCTCAGAAAAAGGCAGGACTATTTGAAGAATACACCAAATGTGAAGCAAAGCCATACTTATAATATAATGTTCACTGTTCACTGGACTGGGTCGCTCATACAAAGAAATGTACCACACTATTATTTACACAGCACCATTCCATACTTACATGTATGTATGTTAGTACGTTCACCGGTGTCACTTCTCTGTTTACAGTCCAAAAGCTACATGTGCAGCAGCCAGGGGAATGTGCTGTGCTTCACCATCGACTTTGCACTGGGCTTCACTTGCTCAGAGGGCACATCAAAGGTAAAGCATCACAGTTGTTGTTGTTGCCGTCCAGACTCCGTGCCTCTCTGCGCTTTGACATTTTCGTCCCCCCCCCGTACTGAGTATTTTGTACTCTCATACTTTCATATCCATTTGTCGCCTTAGTGCATGTTTTAAGTAACTTTAGAAAAAAAAACATGTAGATATTGCTTTTTAAATGTCTCTTGTTTTGCAAAGTGCACCCTCCAGATGGTGTGCTGTTTTTAATAAAGGGACAATGGGATATTACTTTGGCAGGTTTGCTGAATGTTTAGCCCAGTCTTAATGTGATACTGTTTAAATCACTGTTTCCTCAAAGCACCACTGCACGTTAAAATGTCGGATCCTGGTGGTATTTAAACATGCTCATTACGGAAACCTTCATGCTGCTGTGTCTTGTAATCCCCTCTCTTGTAGACCATGCTGTGGCGATATAAGTTCTCTCAACTTAAAGGCTCCTCTGACGATGGGAAAACCAGGGTAAAACTCCTTTTCAAGAATGCTGAAAGCAAGCAAATAGAAATGAAGGTAAAGCTCTTCTTTATTTTCATCACATTTAAAAGGCATACACTTATAGTTATTTTGTACGGAAGAGTATTAGGGCCACATTTAATCATTCTGAGATTAAAGTAGTCATGCGGAGAAAAAAAGTCAGAATTCGGAGAAAAAAAGTCTGATATTAAAGTCATAATTATGAGATTAAAGCCAGAATTCTGAGAATAAGAGGGTCATAATTCTGGAAAAAAAAGGGTCTATCGTTAGCCTAAAAGTATAGTTGTCTAAGTCCCATTTGAAAGTATTCGGAAAACAAGAAAAAGCAAATTACTTCTGAGAAAAAGGTCAGAATTCTGATATTAAAGTCAGAATTATGATTTTAAAGTCATGATTCTGAGGAAAAAGGTCACAATTCTGAGATTCAAGTCATAATTCTCATATTTAAGTCATAATTCTGAGGAAAAAAAGGTCAGAATTCTGAGAAAAAGATCAGAATTCTATTAGTTTAATAGTCAGAATTCTGAGAAAAAATGTAAGAATTCTGAGGTTGAAGTCATAACTCTGATATTCAAGTCATAATTCTGAGAAAATGGTCAGAATTCTGAGACTGAAGTCATAATTCTGATATTAAAGCCAGAATTCTGAGGCAAATCAAGGTCATCATTCTGAGGAAAAAGTCTGATATAGTTAGCCTCATAGCATAGTTGAATGTTTTCGGAAAACAACTTTTGCACAGGCGACTCTTTGATAATAAAGAAATGTCATCATCTTAATCATGTCTTTACTGTGGACCTCTCATCCGTATTGATTTGTTCTGTACTCGTTATTCCCACAGGAACTGGAGTTCGCTAATCTGACAGCCGTCCTTCACTGCATTCATTCTTTTATCGCTGCCAAAGTTGCCTCCATGGACCCTCTCTTTATGTGCAGTCAGAGCTTGGCTGGAAATTACACGAACAGCTAAGAAGACATGTCGTCATCATGTGCACCTGCAGGCAAATAAGCAGTATTTTATGCACAGAGCTAACTGATAAGTATATCTTGTTCTTGCTATTTTTGTATCAACCACAGAAACAAAGACACATTTGTAAAAGAGACTAGTACATAGTGTATAAGTAAATGTCGGGAGGAACATGACAATTGGACAGGAGCCCAACCTGTCATTGTGAAAGGTAACACCCATGTGACAATATGGTGCCATAAACTGCCATAGGACTGACAATGTGACACAGGTGTCTAAATACAGCAACTTACGCTGTTAATGAGGAATGACACTTTAACTTACGAATGAAGAAGTAGCCTTTCTTTGCTCCCATCTCTTCTGTTTTACTTACTTTTCCTTTGCTTTGTCTGTGACAGAACAAAATAACACTAATTTAATTAAGTCCAGTTTGGCTCCAAGTAACTGCCACAACAAATGAAACACCAGAAGCCTCACAAAGGCATTTACTGCAGGGTGATTTCATTAGCTTGGCCAAAGTTGTACAATGGTTGTTTTGGTATCTACCTTACAACACAAACCCCCAAAATGTGTGCGCTCCAAACCCTTCAGGTTTATGAGACAACGGAAAAATGTGATGTTTCAGCTTCAAACCAATTTAAAGAGCCATATCATTTGCTACCATAAAATAGAGTTAAACAGTAATGGTCTTTACCCAACTTATGTAATGTTTCACAGCCCACACACTGCTCAAGCACCATTATATTCCCCTGTATTACTATATTTATTCTTAACATCACCCAGTGGTTTCAGGAGGCAGTGACTGTAACTCCTACCTCAGACACGAACATGTTCCTCCCCTGTTTCTCTGTCTGATGAAGCTTGTTTGACTGCTGAAGACAAAATGTAAGATCTTTTTTTTTTCTGAAAAGGGTTATTTTTGCTCGAGATGTTCTGATTTTGCAGGATGAGCCTGCCGTCATTATGTGTAATTTGCTATAAAATGAGACCGTCTCCAGCAAAGCACCCCTTCAACTAATTGACTCTGTCATCCAGATGATATCATGAGATTCTCTATGTGAATCACATGAAATCATCTTGATGACAGGGTAAATTTCAAGCATCTTCACTTTCTTGTAGAGCCTTTTTTTTTTTCATGTGTTGAAGTAGATGAGCAAAATTAGTTTATGTCATTTTTGACATAGTGGACAAACGAGGTCACTGCAAACTACAAGAAAAACATTTGACCATTACATCACAGAGGATATGAAATGGCCTGAAAACTAACTGTTCTGCGGAAGTCTTGTAATTGAATTAATCCCCAATGAAAACCAATTTATTTGTGTGGGGAGCCAATAACACATTTACGGACATCTGTGTTCTGAAGTAGGTTAACACGTACTTTATGTGCTGCTATATAAAGAGCAGGATCCCTTATATCCTATTCCCACTGGTCATGAAACCCCATTCGGTGAAGTGCTGGGCACGTTAACGATGGTTAACATCGCCAAAGTTAAGAGTGACAGGAAAAAGACGTGTGTGGCGTCATGTTTACGTGCCGCTGCACCGTAGTCCAGGCACCGTTTACCAGTTAGCTGCGTTAGCTCCTTTAGCGCCGTTAGCGTCCTACAGTCCAACTGGAACGGTCTGTTTATTAAACAAAAAGCAACGCTACAAATAACCAGCGTACCTGTGTACTGTGTATGTATGCCTCGGTTTTTCAAGTTTAGAGTTACTTTAGAGCAGGGGTCTCAAACTGGCGGCCCACATGTGGCCCCCCAATCGATTACATGCGGCCCCCCACTTAATATCATATTGTAATGAAAACATGGCCCACGACTGTCTTTTAAACACAGTGTGTAGCTGAGGCACAGCGAGGTGAATATAATATATGTTTTAGCAATGTTTATTATAACAGTAATAATAAGACATTTGGTCATAATAATGAATGGCAGTGGCCGAAACAGCTCCTAGCACAAATTTTAATTACAGTTGTCCACACTATTATTTATGTCTGTTTTTGATATTAATGCATTCATTTTGCATCATAAATAGTACTAATAAGTATACGTGTGATATCATGATGCAATATTGTGAACAGTTGTTTTAGGTTAAGCCGGCCCCCTCTTGACCGCAATAGATGCGTATTGGCCCCCAGGTCATTTGAGTTGGAGACCCCTGCTTTAGAGAGTCATTTTAACAATCAGAGTCACTGGTCAGTCGTCATGGAAACGCGCCATGCATGCCCAGCACCAGTTTAAACAGGTTTATCACCACAGATAATGTGTTTAATTGAGGTTCACCCCAGGTCAAATAACTAGTATCTATGGGGATTTTATGATTGCTATAAGTGGACACATCACATGAGTGAACATGCTAATTTAGGCTTCATCTGCTTGCACTTTTGGCAGCGAAGTGTCATTTGTGGCTGTGATGCACATTAATCTTCCAGCTGTCAATCTTAATTTTAGTAGTGGAACTTGTTTTTTAAGGCCCCGGGGCACAGCGCAATATTTTTTATTTCCTCAGTCAGATCCCGTATACCTGCTAATTTTAGCGTGAAAGAGGCTTCCCGTAATGATTTTCTTGGGAAAACCTCAATCTTCTCATTCTCCCCTTCCTCAGACGTGCTTAACAAACCGATACGGGGTGTGAGTGAAACTGGAGCAAATCATGTGAAAGGTGACACTCCATTGACAAAAAAAATCGAAATTCTCCTTCTCTGACTCATTATTGGCACCACCAAAACACAACAAACAATAAGATTGTTGTGGTTTGTTGCCAACCAAGTAGTGATTCGTATCTGCTCACTGCTGCTGGTATGTAAGTGTTATTTCTTCTCTGTAACCTCCTCCCTCTTTGGTTATTCATGCATAAACTTTGACGTCAATGGGTCACAAAGGATACAGGGATATTAAGAGCAAACTATAAGCTCAGAATATGTTATCGCAGCTCATTGCCGAGCTGAAGTTGACATGATACTACCTTTGGCTTGTCTTTGTTTAAGGAATACAAATAAAGTCTAATAAGATGAATGTCTGTTTCTCTATTTGGATGGCTCATATTCCATGAAGCGATAGAGAAATGCAAACCTCAACTTGAATATTGAGGTTGAAATGATCATTTTAATTATGAATCAATCTTTTCTTACATTTGTTTGCACTTTCTAAAGCTTTTTTCTTGTTTTACAGCTCTGTATTCGTATTTATGTTCTGACTGTATTCAGTCAGATTAAAGTCCAAATCTAGAAGTAAACCCAGCCTGTGTAATTATGTAAATTCTCCTTTAATTGTTTGGTAGCAACGGCTTTGTCTGGCAACGCATCAGTAACAACCTCATATGGTATAAAGGATCATGTTTTATAAACTGAAAGACTTTTAAGTTGTGAACAGTAAAACTATATTACCATACGCAGCTTGACAAAGGTAGAATTTATTCAATTTTTATTGTATAGTATTGCACATATTTTGTCTATCCTCTATTGAACCCGATGTTGCAGCAAGAACAAAACATTCAAATATATGCCGCTGGTGTTTTGTTTTCTCTGTGGATGACGTGCGTTTCCTTCTTCACAAACTCTGAGATTCATTTTGTTTGCGAAGTTTCTGGCTTGAGCAGTTTTTGTGCTGGAGCCAAAGCAGCCACCATGACAACACGAAGGGGCGCATGGAGCCACGGCCGATATGATCTTCAGCTGAAGTTGCAGTCGGCTGCTGCTACACAAACGGCATCATGAAGTTGCAGCAGTGCCATGTCGAGCATGACTTTCAAGTACGCTGCTCATCTTTCAATGGGCCGTGACTCTCAGAGTTGACTCCTCCGGTGGCATTCGACCCTGAATGCTAACTGAAGTATTTGTGATGAGGGGAAGTTTCCAGGCCAATTTCAGAGCGACTGCTGCAGCCTTTTTCATCGTTGGTAATCCCTACAGTCCAAATCTAAGACTCAGAAAATGGGCTCAGGAGGATGGAGGCACAGCAAAGAAAGCAGGACCATGAACCCATTAAAAGGCTTCAATGACTTCTGCTGATACTCTGCCCTTTTATTTCACCAGCTCGGTCCTTGAATTAAAGTTTGCTGAAAAGGTAATGATGAGTTCTATCCAACAGGATACATTACACCATAAGCTGCCCTATAAAGTTATGGATCATATTTTTTTTTGTCTCCATTAAGTAAGTGGTGTGATATTATTAGGCAATCATATTAGATGTGACAGAACCAATACTGTGCGAGTATCGACTGCTCTTTTAACGTGGCATTTCTCAACCTGCTGTATTTCACCTTTTGCTGTGATGGTTTTCTCCAAGTCCAGAGAACTCGAGTGAACTCTCACTGTTTGCATGAGCCAGAGGCGACCTTTGGAGGAAAGCTAGGATGGAAGTGGAAGAAGCTTACAGTAACAAACGGCTCCTCAAAAGGGCACTGGGTTTGCAGACAGTTCCGAGACGGGTGTTGATAAATGCATCTGGAAAATCTGTGGACTTATGTCTCACTGTAATGTCAAGTGTGGTGGACTTCTTTTTGTCAATTCAGCAAATTTATGAAATCCCGAGATAGTAAACATCTCACTGTACCACTGTTGGGAATGAATAGAGAGTAAAGGTAACGAACCAAATTGTACACTGATTTAAAACAAATCCAACTTTCTCCAAAAGTTTGTTTACTGACCAGTTGTGTACTATTTTTTCATTCTTAACTCAAACATGTATCCTGCCTCTTCTGTTTTGCGAAAAAGAGCTTTTTAAAATGTTGTTTTCTATCATAGCTTTTTGTAGCATTGTATTGCTATTAGTTTTACATGGAGAGGCAAATCTGGTAAACCTCAGGTGTTTTTGGTATATTGCAAACGGCATAAACAGCAAATGATGTTATTCACCGTGGTTTCACTGCCTCTGAAACCAATGTTCTCCCCAGATATAAACAGTGTTTTCTCCTGGGTCCGGTTTGGCATTTTTAGCTTTTGTCTGTGCCATGTTGATGTGTCTGCGCTTGTGATACCAGAAAGCAGCATAGTCACAAATGACGGGGCTGTGTGAATCGATGTACCCCTCCCACTTGTGGTAGTTTGACTGAGATTTCTTATCCCATGAAAATTGGCCATTGATTTTTGAGGTCCTGTGGTAGAATTACTTTATGCCACCTATGGAAAACTAATCCCATCCATCGTCAGTGGATGGGATTGGATACCCCCCTGAAGAAAATTTCAGGAGGGGTGATTTTTTCTGATAACCCATTCAATAGGTGCACAAAGCAAGACAATATCAATTTGTATCAACAGAGTCCTTCTTGTGTCCACTAGATGGCAATGTCATAAACTAAAATTATTTACAATTACAATTGTATGATGTAAAATAGCTAAACAGGACACAATATGTGTCCAGCAACCACATAAAGACGAGGGCAGCATATTAAGTCAAGTATTTATTAACTGACCGAGGATCAAGAGCTTTCACAACCTTTACCAGATACATACAACAAACTTATGACAAGATAGTGCAGTCAAATTATAAATTAAGTGTAAAGGAAAGTTCAGAATTGGATCTTTGGATGTGTTGCTAAATGCATGTCGGAACAATACTTTCTTACACAAAACAGTTTGTTTTGTCTCATTTGCATGAAGTTTAACCTGCAGTTAAACCCTGAGCGATACAAACATCAACAACGTTAGCAAACAAGCTAACGAAGGATCTTGGACTTGTCCTCAAAGGAGAACCCTTTTGGAGGGCTCCACAAAGAACCCCTTCAAAACCCCTTATTCAGGAAAGGGGTTTTAAAGGGTTCTCGGGATCAAAATGGTTCTTACTGGAACTATAAGTGTTACCAAGAACCTTTGAAAAACCTTTTCTTCTGGAAAGGGTTTTTCAGAAGCAAATGATTCCAGGTAGAACATCAGCCCTTGTAGAAGAACCCTTTTGGAACCCTTATTTGTAAGAATGTACGTGTACTTATCAGTGCTCGGACCGGTTAAACGAGCACAATCGTCTAAAACTGTGAGCTTTTTACAAGTTTATGTGTGATGCAAGTGCGAGTTCCAAAATCCTCATTGAAAATGCATTAGAGAATACTTTTTCTGAAAGTCAGTGGGAGAATGCTCAGGCCGTGAAAGTCAATAAAATCGCCAGGAGAGGCGGGACCATTTAAAACATGACTTAAATCTGACGATTCTGATTGGACGATGACATGATGATAATATGTCTAGAACACTGATAATAACTACTATTGCTGGCAGAGACAGTTGAAAGGAATATTAGTAGTAGTACAAAAGTCCCCAATACACCCTCCGCCCATGTCATGGTGCTTTAAATGTTTTTTTTATTTTTTATTTGGAAGATCTGTACCTATAGAATTCTCAAAAGCTGTTGGAGAACTCAACATTGGTGACAATGGCATGTTTTCTTCTTTGTGGAGCCACTGTATTCTCCCCTTTCCTTTTGAAGATTGGGACATTTTGTTGCACTGCGTGGCAGCAGATATTACACACTGAGGTGGCAATGAATGTATTGACAGATGACGGCACCCATGTGCTGTATAAAAAAAGAGCTATATTGACTAATCATCAGAAACGATTTGCAGCATGCGTCAGTATTATCTGGTGTGTTCTCAGGTATTGAAAACACAAGTGTTTCTGAACATACCAACTATCCAAGTGGCTGAGCTAATGGGGGGGAGAAGAAGCTTTTTCAAATCGGTCAACCAAGTGCAAGAAAAAAAACACTCAATGTTTGAGTAACTCCAGTGAGTCCTTGTCTATTTTACCTTGGACTCCCTGCTTTGTGTGAATACATAACGATAGGTTCAACAGGGTCTGCAGCGCCAGGATAAATTTTTATTATTTCAAAAATCCTCGACTCTTCTACTTTGGTCTGACCACAAAAAAATGGCTTGTTTTTTCCATATTGTTTTCCATGCAGTGCTGATTTGGATTGTTCTCCCAGGTTTTCTAACCGACGAGGCCGGGTATTTCAACTGTAAGTAAATGTGTATATATGTATATATGCTTTTGCTGACATTTCATTTGATGTGTGATAGCTTCATTAAAGATAGTCGTCAGTTATAAATGCTTAAATCGGTGTCCAGCCATATCAGAGTGGCAAGAGAGAGAGAGTCATTTTACTATTTAAACTACTGTACCAGCAGTATAGTTTTAAAAACTATTCTGTTCTAATAAAACAAAATAATACATGATTAGGTTTTTACTCATGTCTCCAGTAAAATCAACAAGAATGGGATGGACCCAAGTGGAAAGCGCAACAATATCAGCAGGATAATATTAAAGTAGAATGATAGTCTGTCGATTTTTTTTTTCTATCCCATACATTGGCTGTGGGGAGTTTGGGTTGAGGGATAGAAATGTTTTGAATTGAAATTTGAATTTCTGTTATGCCTTACAGAGTCGGCAGATTTCCTATCAAAGCTGCACAAAAGTGAAACCTTTGCTGTTGGTTTTTGGTGTATTGATGTAATGATACCTTGCATACATGGAAATACTAATTATTTACTCATGACGGACTGCTGGATGGAGGGAAAGCAATCGTTTTTTTTCATGCATGAAAGTAGAAAAGTCATTTTGTTGTGTTTTCATATGTACTGTTTTTCTTCCAGCCACATTTATCAGAGAATTGCTCATCTCATCACATGAAGAAAGTGTTCATATTGTAAACGAAGCCTTCCGCTGCTCTAGACAACGGTAATAAACAGTGGGGGGGGATCATCTCTTTCAAATGAAATGCTACCTTTTCAAAACCAAAAAAAAAAAAAGGGTCAGAAAGAACCTGTCAGTTTCTGTGCACAGACGGAGCGCGTCCACATCCTCATCGCATATGTTTACATTCTCTCGGCAAACGGAGCCTGAGACCCTGGGGATTTCCCGAGCTGCAGAGGTGTTTCAAACAACTGTCCAAGTCCTCAGGAAAAGAGCACAGCAGAGATGTAAAAGGAATGTCACAGCATCAGGTACATTCACTTTCTGTAATTTAATGCAGAGGATCTCATAGTTAAATTACACATGGTAAATGTATAGCCCTTACAGGCTTTAATTAAATTCTCAGTTGTCGTTTGTCCTTCCAGATTTAAATTCCTTCTTATATACTGTGAAGGTAGAATTCCATTTCATTTTTTTTCTTTGTGTTCACTCTACTCATGCTAGGGCTATTGTCACGGGAAGACGTGGCACTGATTGCAGAGCTGTCTCATTGTCCTCCTGCAGCACATCCAGATGTTTGTCGTACCAACTCAAAGTACCGTTCCATATCTGGCATCTGCAATAACAGGTACACCTAAGTGACTTCTCCTAACGAACCGGAACCATAGTGTTAGACACTGAAACTTATTATAATACACTCAACAAATATATAAACGCACAAAGCAAAACTTATGTGACAATACAGAGTAACTATCCAAAAGTCCACATTTTGGTGTGCCCTTTTATTGACCAGACCATAAGGAGTGTCTGTGTACTGGTCATGCATATTGACCACCACTCTGCCATGCTCCATGACTCTCGTGAGTTGAAATACTCAATCTGAGATTGTAGTCAGTAGGAGTGGCCAAGTGACACTGGACTACTGGGTTTGAGCAAAACAAATCATTCCATAAACAAATGTATCAAGAATCTGAGCAAATGTCATGACGTTCTATTTTTGTTCACCATTTCAAGTTCATGCGTTTATATTTTTGTTGAGTGTATATATAATCCAATAACCCAGCATACAGGCTTCTTGCTACACTATATATAAATACAAAGCATATTCTATGTTTTTTGGAACTATGTATAATGAATAAATAGGCAGCATCACTGTAGTGTTCTGAAAGTGAGAATTATTCTGTTTTTTTGTAACCCCAACCACAAAGGCACTTGACTGTAGCTTATTTTTTCTCGTTTTATATTCAGGTATACAGTTTTTGCATCTGTAACATAAATGGCTTGTTAAAAAAAAGTCAGCCACTGTGCAGTATATAGTATATATTTAGTTCAAAAGAAAGCAAAAGCACTCCATCTCCATCTAAATCAACATCGTGTCAATCATAGACGGCATGACTTTCCATTTCTGTATAAATGCAGTTTTAAACCCTCACCGACCACATACAGATAAACGAATGCTGCCGATTCGGTGATGGCAAACACTGTTTTTGTACTACAGTGTTTTTGGACAGGCTTCATGATTCTTTTTGTCAGGCAAAATCCTCTCTGGGGAGCAGCCAACACTCCCTTGGTCAGATGGCTTCCAGCTGAATATGAAGACGGGGAGAGAGAGCCCAGGGGCTGGAACCGAGGACGACTCCATAATGGATTCCAACTTCCTTCGGTAATCTACAAAATGTTGGTCCAATGGACAGTGAGGTCTTAATGGAAAAATAGGAAATGAAGCGAGCGCGCTCTGCTCACCGCAGTTAATGTTGCATTCCATTTATTTTTCTAACCTGTTTTACAGCAGATTAAGTCCACTGCTGTTAAGGAGCAGCACAAGTGTGTACATTAGTGTGTGTGTTTGTGTGCGATGAGTAAGATTACAGCTGAATTTGCATGTTGCGGCCTCGGCTTTTAAAAGATACCATTTCCATAGCTTGAAAGGAGTTGATTTCTAGTCATGTGGATAAACATCAAACAGCGGTACAAACTGTTATGCTAATATCTGCATTGAATTAGGATCTTAATGTATGCATGCATTACACAGCTAGGATGAGGTTTTTCCAGTGGAAGAACTCATGAAATATACACCAGTTGCATCAAGCCTTAATATATCATGACTTTATTTAACCCCTTATCTCAGCCCAACCTCTTTTTTTTTTGCTTATTTTAACCATAAAAGGACCAGAAATGTCCTGTGACTAAGTGCTTTTGCCCATTTTTCTAGAATAACTTCCAATATCTGGCAGTTATGTGCAATTTTCTGCATGTTAAAAGTGTATCAACAATTTCAAATGAAGAAAAACAAGTTTTATTTGGAAAAACTCTGTACTTGTCAATAAATACCAGATGTTGCATGTTAAATTTGAACAGTATAACACATAATAACACTATGTTTGAGTCACTCTCTGGTGATAAAGACGCTGATTCGCCGGCTTCCTGCAACCGCACAAGTGACTGATTATCTGATAACCGTAATAACCACACGTTGGCTTTGACCTGCAATTCTTGACTTTCAGAAACTGCTGGAATTTTTCCGATAGCACAAACCATTGCATAATTACAGTAATGCAAAGTGCACTT